>NC_133511.1:123323863-123632045 GCF_049354715.1 Callithrix jacchus | reverse complement strand
TGTCCTAACTACACTCCCAGGGCTGGAACCTGTGCCCCGCATAGGGGTGAAGGTGTTGGAGGGAGCCAGGGCAGGTGGTGGATAAACCTGGGTGCTTTCCTAGAAAGGGGGGTCCTGGCTCATTTATGTGGGCAGGTGGGCACCCGCGAGTCGTTAGCTGCAGTTCAGGAGGTGCTTGGGTGGAGGGTCAGGGTTGTGTGAGAAGGGGTGGCTAGGCCAAGGCTGATGCAGAGGGTCTGGGGCAGTGGGCCGGGTGAAGGGAGCAGGTAGGTTAGAGGACAGGCCACAGAGTGGAACAGATCGAGTGCCAGTGGGAAGAGTGTGGGCATCAGAATGGGGTCCGGAGATGGGGATGGGGTTTCAGGAGGGGTCGGAGCGGATGGTGAAGGGGAAGGACCTAGGTGCCACAGCGGGGTTACAGAACTCGGGAGAGTCTAGGGTCTTGAGGAGGGCAGTGGGGGATGAGGGCGGGGCTGAGGCGGTATTGGGGGAGGGCCCTGAGAGGCCCCGCCTACTTGAGCTCCTGGGCCAGCGCGGCGATGTGCTCCACGCGGTCCTGGTGTGCCGCCAGGTCACTCTCAAAAGCCTCGTGGCGCCGCAGCAACGCCCGCACTTCCTGCAGCGAAGCTGAATCGTAGTCGCGCTGGCTCAGCATCTCTTCTTTCCCTGCCCGAAGAGAGGCCGGCTCTGGTCATTCAGTGGCAGCAGGGGCAGGGGTGCCGGCTGAGCTGTGTGACCGTGAAGCCTCATCTGTTAAGATGACGATCACCCAGGCCTAACGTGTCCTAGGCCCTGACCTGGCCTCCTTTGTTCACCAATAAAATCCTCGAGAGAACACCGAATGAATGTTTCTATTCAGAGTAACACCCTTGACTCATGCAATATTTTAGCGTCAGTATACTTTGAGTATGATATAAGCGATGTGAGGACTGCACTCACTTTTGGACTCCTGATACATAAAAAGTGCTACATGATGAGTTAGAGCAAACCTACAGAAGACCAGAGCAGGGCTGGGCAGTCAGTGGGGAGGCTGAGTTTATAGATAAAGAAATGGCAGGGCATGGTGGCTCATGACTGTAATCCCAGCACTTTGGGAGGCTGAGGTGGGTGGATAGCTTGAGCCCAGGAGTTTGAGACCAGCCTGGGCAACAAGGTGAGAACCGATCTCTACAAAAAAATACAAAAAGTTAGCTGGGCATGGTGGTGCATGGCTGTGGTTCCAGCTACTAGGGAGGCTGAGACAGGAGGATCACGTGAGCCTGGGAGGCAGAGATTATAGTGAGCCAAGATTGTACTGGACTGGGTAATAGAGCAAAACTCTATCTCAAAAAAACAAAACAAACTGTGGCCCGCAGAGGGGCAGTGGCCCAAAGAGAGGCCCAGGTTGTACCACAGCAAGTCAGGGTGGGACTAGAAATCCAGTCTTCGACTTCCCTGCAGAGCACCTACCCCTGTCCTGTGGATTTTGCCAAGAACCTCCCCTCCTGCCCCTGCACATCAGTCTCCACCTCAGGAGACAGTCCAGCTCCGTGAGGTAGGTATGCCTACCTCGGGTCCAGGCTTCGTGCAGGGAGGCCTTCTGCCGGAACTTCTCAGCCAGGTGCTGGAGCCGCTGCAGGCGCCGGATCTCTGAGAGCAGCCAGTCCTCATAGCCCTTTTCCACCTGCTCCAGCCCCCGCCATGCGTTGGCGATGTCCTGTGGAGCAGGCAGGGGTGCCCTCCATCACGCTTCGCCCATTGTACAGATGGGGATATGGAGCCCAAGGTCACCCAGGGAATGTGTGTAGAGCTCACCGAGACCAGCTTGCCCTCGGAGGGCATGAAGGCAGGCCGGTGGCTTAGCCGTAACTTGGTCTGCAGCGTGTTGAAGTTGATCTCCAGCTGGCACTTCTCCTGAACGCGGGGTGGCTTGTGCAGGCGCCGGTAGTCCCGAAAGTCCTCCAGCTTGCGCTGCATGGCACTCATGCTGGGCTCACCCACACGGTTCTCCAGCCACGGGACAGTGCGGCGGATCCACTCCAGCAGCTGACAGGGCCAGGCAGGGGCAAGGCAGAGAGCTCTGAGCCAACCTGCTCAGCTCACCCACCCCTCTCCACCCACACTCAGGCCTTGGCCAGAGGGTAGGTGGGGGTGACTTTGACAACTACGAAGGGCAGAATGGGGTAGTCCCCCGAGTCAGGGAAGGAGGGGATGGTTGATTTCTGAGTCTAGGGGCTAGTATAGGTTGGTACAGAGCAAAGGGCTATGTGACTATCTAAATACAAGTGAGTAAGCAGATGAATGATGAGTGAATCAGTGACTGACCAGGAGCTTGGGTTGGCAGAAGGTCAAGTGATGGGTGGGGGAGGACAGGAGGAGGCTGGGAGGAAGCCAGGGCTACTCTGAGCAGAGGGAGGCTCTGCAGGCCTGCGCTTGGGGTTAGCAGGGTTGGGAGAGCCAGTAGGACCGGGGTAGGGAGAGGATGGTGGGAGGGGGCTCTCCGGCGCAGCCTCACCTCACTGGCAAGCTTCTCATACTCCTCCATCAGCTTCTCATTTTCCTGGTTCACCGCCAGCACCTTGCAGATCCGGTTGGCCGCTGTCTCTGCCTGTGGGAGGAGTAGGCAGAGGACTGGCATTGAAGTAAGCTGCCTCTGTAAAGCCCTTAAAAACCAGAGCCCCTACCTGGGCATGGTGGCTTATGCCTGTAATCCCAGCATTTTGGGAGGCTGAGGTGGGTGAATTATTTGAGTCCAGGAGTTTAAGACCAGCCTAGGCAACACGATGAAACACTGTCTCTATAAAAAATACAAAATTTAGCCAGGTGTGGTAGCCTGTGCCTGTAGTCCCAGTTACTGGGGAGGCTGAGGCAGGAGACTGAGGTCAAGGCTGCAATGAGCTGTGATCACGCCACTTTACTCCAGCCTGGGTGATAGAGCGAGACCCTGTCTCAAAAAACAAACAAACAAAATGGAGTCCCTGCAGATAGGGAAAGGGACAGGGGGAGCACGGCTCTTAGGGAGGGAGGGAGTTTCAAACCAGGGTCCTCTGTTCCTGAGCTCTCTGAGGATTGAGTGTGTGCAGCTGGGACAGGGGCCCTCCCACCTGCATGGTCTGGCGCCTTCACTGTTGGATTGCAGCCAAGGCTGGGCCCTTGGGTCCACCAGCACAGGCAGCAACAGTTGGGCCCTCTTACCTGCTCAGCCCCGGCAAAGGCATGGTAGAAGCAGGACACATAGGTCATGATGGCCTTCTCATCTGGCTTTGGGGTGTTCACAATGTCTGGGGGAGGACAGCAAGGTGTCTACTGGCCAAGGCAGGGGTCCCTCCCCAGGCAGAGAACTCCCTCTGGGTGGGAGAGTTGGAAGCATTTAGTCATGGCCACCAGCTGCCAGCCACACAAGCCCAGTGTCGTCGTCTTCCTTAAAGCCCTCTCTCCTCACCCCAGGGCTCAGCAACTTCCCCACCTCCTCTCCTTGAGGTGAGAAAAGTGTGAAGGAGTGGGTGTGAGTGGGTAGCCACTGTGCCCCTCGTGAGGGACTGATCCACACTGCTTCGTGCCTTGAACTATTCTATACTTTCCTCTGTCTGTCCTTCCCCCAGGCCACAAGCTTCTTGGGGCCAGAACAAGTTCTCCTCCAGCAGTGGCCACACAGCCTAGGCATCATGCACAGAGGTGCTCAGAAAGCGTTTGCTGCTTCAGTTGACTATTGCCTTGCCTAGGCATGGGCACCACAGGAAGGACGTCCCCCAGGGGAGCTGCCAGTCTTGCGGGACCAACATGATCCCAGGTGACCCAGGTAACTGGGATGTGAGGCAGAAGGTATATTACATAGGGGAGAGGCAGGAGAGGCTGGTGCTCCTTGAGGAATGGGGCAGGGGACAAGATAGAGGACTCCTGGAGAAGGGGGACTGTGACCCAGGAGTGGGGTGGGGGCGGTCAGAGCATCTCAGGAGGAGGAAAGGGCAGTGCAAAGGTGTGGAGCTTGTACCAGGCCCACTGGAGCCCTCCCCTGGGCTAGCTCACTCTCACCTTCTGCGTCCAGCATCTTGGGGATATCCAGGTATTTCTCTGCCACCTCGAAGGCAGTGTTCAGGTTGCCAATGGGGTCATCCTAGATGGGTGTAAGGGAGGGAGGTGAGAGGTCAGCTGAAGGCAGAGGTCGTGGACTGGGGTGGCGGAGGCCTACCTTTCGCAGTTTGGCGTAGTCGATGAGGTCAGGGCGGTGTCGGTGGATGAGAGCACAAAGGGCCAGGCCATCCTTCCAGCTGGACAGAGAGAAGAGGGGGGTCAGGCCTGGGTTCAAGCTGAGGCCCCGTTCTCCCCTTGGCCCAGGAGTACCCCCCAGAAAGACAGCCTCATCTGTAAAATGGAGTAAAGCACAAACCACTTAGGTTGGCATTTGAGACCCTCCATGACCAGATCTGGACCATCTCCTGCAAGCCCATCATGATTCCATCACATATCCAAGCTTAGGCCTGACCAATTTCTAGACGTTTTTGGCTTCCAGCTTCCCTCTGGCTGGAATGGCCTTCCAGGGATGTCTCAAATACTCCCTCCTCCAGGAGTTAACTGGAACCCACCTGGATTCAATTCCAATCCACTCAACGCTACTGAGTCCTCTTTTCAGATACTGTTCTAGGAACTGTGCTGTGACCTTTTCCTCCGCTGTGGCTTGTGACAGGGACCAGCTCAGTGCCCTTCACTGACCAGAGAGGACTCCTCTCTGTGCCCAGACACATTTGCTACGCAGCTGACAGACCTGGTGTGGAAATTCTGCACGTTGACGTTGCGGTATGGTGCTGTCTTCCTCTGGCACCACAGGAGCAAGCCTTCCTTGGCCGAGGTTTCTGGGTGGGGGAGGAGGGGGGAGAATTCATTGGAAATGGGTCTGGGTCAGCCCTCTCACCCTACTTTTTTTTTTTTTGAAACAGAGTTTTGCTCTTGTTGCCTAGGCTGGAGTGCAATGGTGTTCACTGTAACCTCTGCCTCCTAGGTTCAAGTGATTCTCCTGCCTCAGCCTCTCGAGTAGCTGGTATTACAGGCATATACCACCATGCCTGGCTAATTTTGTATTTTTAGTAGAGATGGCGGTTCTCCATGTTGGTCAGGCTGGTCTTGAACTCCTGACCTCAGGTGATCCACCCACCTCAGCCTCCCAAAGTGCTGAGATTGCAGGCGTGAGCCACTGAGCCCGGCCTACTTTTCTTTCTTTCCTTCCTTCCCTCCCTCCCTCCCTTTCTTCCTTCCTTCCTTTCTTCTCTTGCTATGTCATCCAACTGGAGTACAGTGACACAATCATGGTCCACTGCAGCCTCAACCTCCCAGGCTCGAGTGATCCTCCTACCTCAGACTCCCTAGTCTGGGACTACAGGCACATGCCACCATGCCCAGCAATTTTTTTTTTAATTTTTATTTTTGGCATTTTTTGTAGAGATGGAGTTTCACCATGTTGCCCAGGCTGGACTTGAATTTCTGGGCGATCCTTCAAGTGATCCACCTGCCTTGACCTTCCAAAATGCAGGGATTATAGGCCCGAGCCACTGCACTTGGCCCCGACCTCATTCCCCATTGCTCACCCTCCACGGAGATGTCCTGGATGGCGAAGCGAAGGATGATGGTCCAGATCATGCCCAGGGTCATCTTCAAGTTCCCGTCAACGATCTCTGCAGGGCAGGGGTCAGGGGACAGATTCTGCCTGACATTCAAGGCCTGTGCTATCTGGCCTCAACTCACCTTCCCCCTGCTCAGCCCTCTGGCCCTTGTCCCCCATCACAGGGCTAGCACCTAGTAGGTGGGCACCTAGCAGATGCTCAGTAAGCATCTATTTTTCTTTTCTTTTTTTTTTTGAGATGGAGTAACCTTCTGTTACCCTGGCTGGAGAGCAGTGGTGTGATCTTGGCTCATTGCAACCTCCGTCTCCTGGGTTCACGCGATTCTCCTGCCTCAGCCTCCTGAGTAGCTGGGACTACAAGTGTGCACCACCAAACCCAGCTAATTTTTTTGTATCTTTAGTAGAGATGGGGTTTTACCATGTTGGCCAGCCTGGTCTCAAACTCCTGACCTCAAATGACCCACCCACCTCGGTCTCCCGAAGTGCTGGGATTACAAACATGAGCCACCGTGTGCAGCCATATCTACTTTTTTTTGTTTAGCTGGTTGGTTTTGAGATTTTCTTTTTGAGATAGAGTTTTCTCTTTTTTGTGTGTGTGACAGAGTCTCACTCTTGTTACCCAGGCTGGAGTGCAATGGTGTGATCTTGGTTCACTGCAACCTCCATCTCCCAGGTTACTGAGGAGCTGGGATCAGCCTACCAAGTAGCTGGGATTACAGGTGTGTGCCACCATGCCCAGCAATTTTTTGCATTTTTAGTACAGATGGGGTTTTACCATGTTGGCTGGTCAGGCTGGTCTCGAACTCCTGACCTCAGGTGATACACTCTCTTTGGCCTCCCCAAGTGCTGAGATTACAGGCATGAGCCACTGTGCCCGGCCAAGATGGAGTTTTGGTATGTTGCCCAGGCTGGTCTCCCAGCTCCCAGGCTCAAGTAGTCCTCTTGCCTCAGTCTCCCACGTAGCTGAGATTACAGGCACGTGCTTCCATGCCTGGTTTGTCACTTGGAAATGATTTCACTGAACTCTTACTAGGGTTCAGGGGCTGTGCTGGCACTTTAGGTGTATTTGCTCTTTTTTATTTTATTTTATTTTTTAATTTTTTTTTTAAGACGGGGTTTCACCATGTTGGTCAGGCTGGTCTTGAACTCCCGACCTCAGGTGATCCACCCGCCTTGGCCTCCAAAGTGCTTGGATTACAGGTGTGACTTTTTAATTTTTAAAAAATTTTTCCTCCTAAAAGGAATCAAAGGAACTGATCCTAAAACTATGTGTTGTTCAAGCAAAGGGAAGGGGTCACGTTTTGTCTAAGGGACTATCTCTGTGTTTCGCTCTGTGGCTCAGGAGTGCAGTGGGGCAATCTTGACTCATTGCAACCTCCGCCTCCCAGGTTCATTCGATTCTCGTGCCTCAGCCTCCCAGGTAGCTGGGATTACAGGTGTGCAGCACCACAACCAGCTGATTTGTGTAATTTTAGTAGAGATGGGGGTTTTGTCATGTTGGCTAAACTGGTCTCGAACTCCTAGCCTCAAGGGGTCCACCTACCTCGACCTCCCAAAGTGCTGAGATTACAGGCATGAGCCACCAGGCCTGGCTGGTAGATTGGCTCTTTACTGGCTCTCCGGCGAGGCAGGGATTATCCCATTGTTGAGATGAGGAAACTGAGACTCACGAGGTGATTTGTTAATATCAAGAGAGGCTCCCGCTCCCTGCCCACGACCCTTCCTGCTACCTCCTCACCTTCAGCACCAATGGACACCAGCTTAACCCCCTTGCTAGCAATGAAGTCCAGGGCCTTGTTAACGTTGGCGATTTTGTGGAAGCGCATCTTGCCTTTATCTGGCCTGGGCAGCCGCTCTCCTGGGTATAAGAGGAGAGTCCAAGGGCCAAAGGTCATGAGAGGCAGCTGAAGCCATTGCCCACAAACTCTCCCCTCCCCGCCAAATCCCGTCAAACATTCCGCCACCCTATTGCCCCTGCTGTCCAGATGTTCCTGGGTCCTGGGGCCCAGGTGCACTGATTTCCCATCCTCACCTGAAATAACCTCCAGGAGCAGCATGAGTTTGAGGCCATTGCGGAAATCTTCCTCGATGTTCTCGATCTGGGTGCCCGCCTTGCGCAGGTGTGAGTTGCACCAGGCAGTGAAGGTCTGGGGGCAGACGACAGCACTCAGACCCTACAACCAGGTCTGGGGGATGTGGGGCATGATCCTGTCTCCTCACTCAGGGTAGGTCTCAGAGCCTTGTATTTCTGAATTCAAGTCTCAGCTCAGCTCAGCCACTGACTTGCTGTGCATCCTGGGCCAGTCCCTTTCCCTCTCTGAGCTTTAGTTTTCCTGGGAGGGGAGAAATGGGGTCTGGGACCCATGCAGGTCCCAGTTTGGACTTGGGGCACCCTCTCACCAGCACTTCAGCCTTAGCTGGTCTTAAATACTAGAGGGGGCCCTAGAAAATATTAACACATTCAAAGTGTGGGGCCCTCTGAGGTCTTGAGCTGTAAGAACCAGTGCAGGGTGATATTGCCTTTCTGAAATCTGAAAACTCCTAGACTGAAGCACATCTGGCCCTCAGGGTTTTGTCTAAGGGACTGTCTCTGTGTTTCTACTTTCTTAGCCCCACTGACCTTCCAGGGCTGTTGTAAATTGGCCTCCGAGTAGACCCTAAGTGTGCAAGGACTCTGCCGGCTGTTGGAGGGTCAGCCGGCAAGGGTCAGGCCTAGCCTGATCTCATTTTGTTTTTTTAGAGACAAAAACAACAAATGTTGTCCAGGCTTGTCTCAAGCTTCTGGGCTCAAGTGATCCTCCTGTCTTGGCTTCCCAAACTGTTGGGATTACAGGCATGAGCTACCATGCCTGGTCTGAACTCATTTCCCGGGGTGACCGCCCATCCCTTCACCAAGAGTCAGCCTCAGGCTCAGGCTCAGGCTCAGGCTCCATCTGAGAAGAGAGGGATGGTACAGGGCTGTGCGTCTGTTGGGGATAGGGGTGACATGGCACTTGGTACTCAAGTTTCTGCCAACCTGCTGCCCTTCGGGTTCTGAATTCTGTGTTTCCAGAGACTCCTTGGTAGAGTCAGGGTGGGCTCCAAGTCCAGCTGAGCCACTCACTCTCTGTGATCTAGGGTCAGCCCCTTTCCCTCTTTGGGGATTGGTCTCCCCATTTGTGTAATTAAAGTAGGCACTGAGTACAACTTGATGGGAACCCAAGCACTGAATAGGGCAACTGGATTTCCCACAGTTCCCTCCAACCCTGGAGTCTGAGATGCTTTGAGTCTGGAAAAGGCAGGGGGGCAGGCAGGTCTGGATGGTGCCAAACATGACTCTGAATGAGATGTGGTTCCTGCCCTAAGGGAGCTCATAGTCTATACAAGAGTCATGTTGATCTGAGAAGTGCTGGAAGAAGTTGCTGAGGAGTTTATGGGAGGGACGCTGCAGATCAGGGTGCGGGCCTCTTGGGAAGGCCAGCATTTGATCAGACTGCGATGGGCAGGAATTATTCAGGCAGGGAAGGGCAGGCAAGGGCATTTCAGGCAGGGGCAGCCTTGCGGGCAAGTGCTTGGTGGCTGAGAGAAACAGTTGCTACATTTGTCAGACTACAAGGATCTGGGCACTGCTGGAATAGAGCTGGGGGTGTTGGGGCATAAGTGGTAACAGGCGGGCCGGAGGGGCAGCAGGGGCCAGGTCATGCATCATCTTGGGTGCTAAGCCGGGGAGATTAAATTTGATCTTGAGGGCAACAGGGAGTCAGGGAAGCCTCAGGCAAGAGGGAGGTGGGCAGAACTGTCCATGCTGGCTGCAGAATGGAGCTAAATGGCTTGGCGCAGCAGAGGGGAGAAGTTAGGAGGCAGTAACTGGGACCAGGGCAAGAGAGGAAGGGTGTCAGTGATGGGGACAAGGCAGGATCGGGTGGATGAGACGGAAATGATGGAATGTCAGCTCCCTGCGACAGGGGCTTTATTTTGTCTGCTGCCGAATCCCAGCACCTAAAACGGTGCTGGCACATAGTAAGTCATCAGGTGGGAGGAAGTGGGCATGCTGCTCCAAGACCGTGTGAAGGAAGCCCTTGGATGGAGGAGTCACTGGGGAGAAGGGGAGCATAGAGGAACAGGGAGAGGGCAGGGCTAAAGCAGAGCGCAAGGATGTTTATTTCCACCTTGCAATAAACAACGCTGGACGAGAAAGACGTGAGCCACTACAGGGGATGCTGATTGATTTTCAGAGCCTCTATGCTGCGCAGCTGTTGAATGAATGGATGAGATGGTGACTGCAAGTTGCGATGAACAGATGTTTCTGATATTTTGTTAGGTGACAAAGGCAAGTTACAGACTGGTATGTGTCATATGAGGGGCATGAAGACCTGGATCCAGGAGAGGCCCGGGTGGGAGGGGTTAGGGATGGATGTTGCAGAACAGGTGGCAGCTGGAGCCAAGGACAGGGATGACATCACCAGGAAATTGCTGAACCTGGGACTGCAGCCAGGCTGGAGACAGGTGCAGGGGAGCCTAACGGGAGGTCTGTCACCTGGGGAACCCCAGCTGAGTCAGCGTCATCTCCTGCTATCTAACCCAGCGGAAGTGTTCTGATTCTAAATTCTAGGATTCTCAGGTCCTGCAAATTCCACTGAATGCCCTGGTACCCTTCCCTTTCCTGGAGTCATACAGTGTTGGCACATGCTGAGCAGGGTCCAATGGCTCATGGTTTTCTCCTAGTTACCCCTGGCCTGCCACTCCCCAAATTTTTCTCCCTCTGGCCTGGATCATTTTCTCTTTGGGAACCCAGGTGTCCTGCCCCCTCCACTTGGGAAAGTCTGGAAGTGAAAATAGCTCAGGGAGGGAGGGGCCCTGAGTGCCCAACGGGCTGGGCCCCTGAGGTGCTGCCTCAGCACTACGTGTCCATCTGGCCAGAGAGTCAGGTTACTGCGTAAGGGGACCCAGGTCTCCCCTCCCTGACCTGTGGTCTTTTCAGCAGACTCAGGGCCTCTGGGGTATCTTGGGAAAGAATGGGGGTGGGGCAAGGGATAAAGATCCTCAGGTTAGGGGGCCCTGAAGTCTGACAGTCTGTGATTTGAGGCCTGTCTCTTCTCCTTTCTGGGCTTCAGCTTCTTCAATCGTTACATAAGATACAGCGACTATGAACCCCACCCTGGAGATGGGGTGGGGTCTGAGAGGACCCTCCTCACCCTACCACACTCCCAAGTCCACTAGCTGCTTGGCTGCAAGCCCTCAGGGTGGGGCCTGGGAATATTTAACTAGAGAGTGGTGGGAGATTCTCCTTCCTGAACCCCTAAACTTGGATCTCCTGGACTTTGCCCAACCTGTTTTGACCAGCAGAAGTGGGGCAGTGGGCCCAGGGGAATGAACCCTGCGGGGTGGGGACCCCAGAAACTCTCTTGTCATTCTAAACCCCTCTTGAGGGTTCCCAGTCCTCTCCGCCAGCCCTGGGGACAGCAGACAGCTGATGGGCAGGGCCTGGGCTGGGGACTGGCACTCTAGGTTAAAGACAGCCTCTGCCCCCCTGCCCTGCTGAGATGCCCAGGACAAACCGCCCGGCCTCTCAGGCCTCGGTTTTGCTGTCGGGAAATGGGCGAACACTCACTTTCCGCTGCTGCTTCTCCCAGGCCGGGTCCAGCAGCAGGTCGCGGTCCCAGTCCTCCTCCTGTTCCATGTACTCGCCGCCCCCGCCGCCGCCCGCGAAGGGCCCCTCCCCGGCCCCCAGACCCTCGGGCTGTATAACCATCATCATCTTGCTCGGGCTCCTGGCTTCGCTCCGCTCCGCGCGCTCTCGGACACCCGGGCCCCGTTAAGTAGGGCCCAACCCAGCCCCGGATCGAATTCGCACTAAATATGGGGGAGGAGGGAGGGGCCAGATGGGGCGAAGGAGCTTGGACTGGACCTGGCAAGGGGTTGTCCTGGGGCTAGGGACTGCGGAGGTGGGGGGCGCCGGGATGGATCTCGCGGCGGAGATCCTGGGTTTGCGTTCCCGCTCCGCTGCGGGGGTGCTGTGTGACCTTGGGAAATCCACGGGACCTCTCTGTTTCCTCCTCTCCACAATGGACAGGCCGATAATAATAGTGACCGTGGGCCGCCCTAGCGGCTGCCCTCCGGCGCTCCTCGCCAGCCTCTTCCAGCCCCTAGCTGGTGGGACACGGAGCCCTATCCCCATTTCACAGTCAGGAACACGAAGGCGCCGAGCTGTTTTGCATGTTTTCTGGGGTGATGAAGGGAGACACCGGGCATGGGGAACGGCTCTGAGCCAGCTGGATGGGCCGCGGCAGGGCTATTAATATCGGGGCGGCTGGGGGGAGTAGGGGAGAATTTGCTGAGCCGGGAAATCCCGACCGACGCCGCCCAGGCTGCAACTCAATCCCCCGGGCGCGCCTGGGCAGCGGGCGGGGCTCCGGCGGGGAGGGCGGGGCCTCCCAGGGTGGGCGGGCCGATCACTCCGCGGCGTCCTCCGTGATCCAGTGCTGCGGATTTCCCGAGCGCCTCCTGCTGGTCCGTCGGTCCAATCAACTCGCCCCGTCGGTCGGCCGCTCCCTGAGAGATTAAGCGCTCGCCGCACTCCTTCGGAGCTTTTATTGGCCGTAGCAGACGTCCGTCTGCCGTTATTCCCGCCCCAATACGGAAGCGGCCGAGTCCTCTAGCTGCGATTGCTGGGGTGTCCAGGCCATGGGGCAGCCCTGGGCGGCTGAGGGCGCGGATGGGGCGCCCGCGCGGCTGCCTCTCATGCTCACCGCGCTGTGGGCCACGGCCGTGGGCCTGGAGCTGGCTTACGTGCTGGTGGTCGGTCCCGGGCCGCCCCCGCTGGGACCCCTGGCTCGGGCCTTTCAGCTGGCGCTGGCCGCCTTCCAGATGCTCAACCTGCTGGGCAACGTGGGGCTCTTCCTGCGCTCGGATCCAAGCATCCGCGGCGTGATGCTGGCCGGCCGTGGTCTGGGCCAGGGCTGGGCGTGAGTGGGGCGTGGAATCCGGGGGGAGAAGTGGGAGACTTTGCTAGGGCGGAAGGGCCCCAAGACTTGAGATGTTAGAACCGGCTTACATTAGGATCCGGGTTGTTAGAACCAGAAATTTTTTTAGAACCTGGGATGGAAGAGCTAGAACGACTGTTATTCACTCACAGCTACTTATTGGGCACCTACTAGGTGCGAGGTACTAAGGCTACAATAGAACAGATTCCTGATCTGGAGCTTATTTAGGGGACAGATGAGAAACTAGAGGAATAATAAGAAAATCATATAGAATGCTAGAAGGTGATAGTAGTATGGAAATAAGAAGTAGAGCAGGGTAAAGAGGTTGCAAGTTTCAGTATTAGGAGGCCGAGGCCGGTGGATCACCTGAGGTCAGGAGTTCGAGCCCAGACTGCCCAACTTGGAGAAACCCCGTTTTTACTAAAAATACAAAAAAAAGAAAAAAAGCCAGATGTGGTGGCACATGCCTGTAATCCCAGTTACTCAGGAGGCTGAGGCAGGAGAATCGCTTGAACACGGAAGGCAGAGGTTTTGGTGAGCTGAGATTGCACCATTGCACTCCAGCCTGGGCAACAAGAGCGAAACATATCAAAATAAATAAATAAATAAATAGGTGGTCAGGCCAGGTGCGGTGGCTCATGCCTGTACTTTGGGAGGCCAAAGTGGGAAGATCACTTAAGGTCAGAAGTTTACAAGCCTGACCAACATGGTGAAACCTCGTCTCTACTAAAAATACAAAAAAAATTAGCTGAATGTGGTGGTGTGTGCCTGTAATCCCAGCTACTCAGGAGGCTGAGGTAAGAGAATTGCTTGAAGCTGGGAAGTACATGTTGCAGTGAGCAGAGACTGAGCCACTGCGCTCCAGCCTGGGCTGCTCTGTCTCAAAAAAAAAAAAATTATTCCAAGTTGTATTGATAAATCATAACATTACTTGGTATCCCATAAGTATATACAACTGGAATTTGTCAATTAGACAATACAGATTACACCAGGTAACAGGCTCTCCACACACATTTTATGCCGGGCACAGGCTTTTGCCTGTAGTTCCAGCTACTTGAGAAGCTGAGGCTGTAGTGATGTGTTCACAGATTGCACCTGTGAACAGCCACTACACTCCACCCTGGATACTGTAGCAAGACCCTGTCTTTAAAATGTTTTTAAATTATTATTATTATTATTATTTTGAGACGGAGTTTTGTTCTTGTTACCCAGGTTGGAGTCCAATGGCACGATCTCGGCTCACCGCAACCTCCGCCTCCTGGGTTCAGGCAATTCTCCTGCCTCAGCCTCCTGAGTAGCTGGGATTACAGGCACGCGCCACCGTGCCCAGCTAATTTTTTTTGTATTTTTAGTAGAGACGGGGTTTCACCATGTTGACCAGGATGGTCTCGATCTGTTGACCTCGTGATCCACCTGCCTTGGTCTCCCAAAGTGCTGGGATTACAAGCATGAGCCACCGCACCTGGCCCAATTATTATTATTTTTATTGTGCAATGCTTCATGAATATGCGTGTCATCCTTGCACTAATCTTCTCTGTATCGTTCCAGTTTTAGTATATGTGCTGCCGAAGCGAGCACTAAATTTTTTTTTTTTAATTAATTTTTTTTTGAGATGGAATCTCACTCTGTTGCCCAGGCTGGATTGCAGTGGTGCGATCTTTGCTCACCACAACCTCTGCCTTCTGGGTTCAAGTGATTCTCCTGCCTCAGCCTCCCAAGTAGTTGGGACCATAGGTACACGCCACCATGCCCGGCTAATTTTTGTATTTTTAGTAGAGATGGGGTTTCACCGTGTTGGCCACACTAGTCTCGAACTCCTGACCTTGTAATCCACCTGCCTTGGCCTCTCAAAGTGTTGGGATTACAGGCATGAACCACCACGCCCGGCCAAATTGATTTTTAAAGTAATAAAAATAAATAGGTGGTCAAAGTAGACCTCATAAAGAAGGAGGCATTTGAGCAAAACTTGGAGAGGGTGGGGGAGTTAGCCATGTGGGAATCTGAGAAGGGTGTTCCAGGCAGAGGGGACAGATGAAGCAAAGGCTCTGAGGCAGTTCTATAGGTAGCACGTTCCGGGAACAGCAAGCAGGCCACTGTGGCTGGAGTGGAGTAAGACAGGGGAAGAGCTCTCACAGATGGAAGGTGCTGTAGGACATGGAAGGCTTTGAAATAAATTGGAGAACCACAGAGGGTTTTCAGCAGAGGAGGGTCAGTTTGGTTGCTGGGGTAAGACTGTGTGAGGTGGGGCAAAGGTGGAATTGGAGACCAGTTGAGAGGCTATTGCAGTAATCCAGGGAGTCCCTAGTGACCTTGACAAAGGAGTATCCATTGTGGAAGGGAGAGATTTACTGCTGGATGTTAGTGGCTTGAGAGAGGTCTCAGGACGGGGATGTTAGGGCTGGAAGAGACCTAGAAGGGTCTAGGACATCTTGTTTAGTCTGCATTTACCTGTAAAGAAATTGAGGCTTGTGGCTGGGTACTGTGGCTCGTGCCCGTAATCCCAGCACTTTGGGAGGCTGAGGTGGGCGGATCACAAGGTTAGGAGATTGAGACCATCCTAGCTAACATGGTGAAATCCCGTCTCTACTAAAAATACAAAAAATTAGCTGGGCATGGTGGCGGGCGCCTGTAGTCCCAGCTACTTAGGAGGCTGAGGCAGGAGAATCACTTGAACCAGGGAGGTGGAGGTCGCAGTGAGCCGAGATGACGCCACTGTACTCCAGCCTGGGCAATAGAGTGAGACTCCATCTCAACACAAAACAAAATGAAACAAACAAAGAAATTGAGGTGAAGCAGGGCAAATGACTGTTCCTGCTTCCCCAGGATGGGCTCTGGGGCTGCCCCATGCATGATATGGGGCACGTGAGCTGCTAGGGGAACTGACCCTGTGGTTTCTTCCTGCAGTTACTGCTACCAGTGCCAAAGCCAGGTGCCGCCACGCAGTGGACACTGCTCTGCCTGCCGCATCTGCATCCTACGTCGGGACCACCACTGCCGCCTGCTGGGCCGCTGCGTGGGCTTCAGCAACTACCGGCCCTTCCTGTGCCTGCTGCTTCATGCCACCGGCGTCCTGCTCCACATTTCTGTGCTGCTGGGCCCTGCACTGTCGGCTCTGCTTCGAGCCCACACACCCCTCCACATGGCTGCCCTCCTCCTGCTTCCCTGGCTCATGCTGCTCACAGGTGGGGTGCCTGGGAGGCCTCTGCACAGAGGCAGGGGCCTTGGTATTGGGCTGGGGAGTACAGCCCACTCTGGTGGGAGATGGGCTTTCTGGCCTGGGGGGACGCAGCCCCTGTGTCAGTTATGGTGAGTAAGGGCAGCTTGGTCTTCCCCTGGGGCTGCAGAACAGAAACTGGTGCGTTGAGACAAGGCAGCGTTCTGCCCAGAGAATCGGAAGGATTCCAGGGGTTGTTGAGAGAGGAGAAAGACCTGTGGGAGTTCCTGCGTGGCAGGATGTGGGAGCAAATTCTAGGGGTATTTCTAAGTGAGAGAAGCAGCAGGAACAAAGGCTTGGAGGGTAGGCGGGAATTGTGAGAATTAAGGCCAGATTGGTAGAGGAGGCCCGGCTGGCGGGGTCCTGAGCATCGGTGTGAGATGTCTCTTACGTGACTGGACAGTGGGGAGCCAGTGAAAGTGACAGGCAGGAGGAGGCCCAGGTATGGAGGGCAGACTTGGATCAGGAAGCTCCCTGAGATCCCATGTTCTGGATGACACGTTTCTCTTTCTCCCACACCTCCGCAGGTAGAAGCCCCGCTGGTCCTTTTTACTCTTTGTTCTCTACGCCCAGAATGCTTTGGCCTTTCTCGCCCCAACTCCTTCCTCCTGACCTTTCCATGGTTCCCTCTCACTTCGATCTGTGGTGAGGAACCTCCCCAGCCACTCCGAGTAGTCTCTGTGCATCCTCATCCTATCCAAGCCCAGCTCTGTGCATGGAGCCCAGCCTGTAGCCCAGGGGAGGCCTCCCCACTGGGGTTATCGGAGTCTTCATCTGCCCACACTGGCTTCCCGACGGGCCCTCCTCTGCCTTCCTCGTTGACCCTTCCATGAGTCTCAGCCCTCCAGCCTCACCCCTGTCCTTCCTTGTGGTCAACACACACTCCCCTCAGTCACGGAAGACTCCGGCTTCAGTCTCAGACTTTTGCCCAGCCCTGGGCCCTATAAAAATCAAGGTGTCTGGAAGTTTGCATGACCAGCACCCTCAATGCCTGGGTGGCTTAGCCCTTGGCCGCCTCCTTCATTTTCCTTCCTTCTCCTACTCCCATCTCCACACCCAGCCCTGGTCAGAATCCAAAACTGAGTCTTCCCGCAAACTACCCATCTGCCTCCCTCTTTCTGCTCACCACCTCCTCTCCTCTCCATCTCTTACTCCTCTATGCCCTGGCACCCGCTTCATGAGCCTGCAGGCTCATGGCCTTCACCGCCTGTCTGTGACTTTCCACCTTTGCCACCGATGTCAGCTCAGGATTCATCCTTCCCACCATTCTCCTGCCAGCGTCGCAAACTTCCTCCCTCATCTTCTTCCATGATGCCTTCCTGGCTTCTCTGTGTCTGCCTCTGGCTGCTGAGAGCCAGAGGCACTGGTAGTCTGTGGCAGGTTGATACCATGCCATGCTCCTGGCTGCTGACCTCAGCAGGTCCTCTGCCATGCCTGGTCTCCCTGTTTGTGCGTAAGCTTGCTGCCCCCAGTGACAGCAGCTCAGGCCTTCCCTGCCCTCCCACGCTTCAAGCTCTGACACCGAGAAAGCGAGAAATCAGCTGGTACATCCCAAATTGCGCTGTCCTCAACTCTCCCAGCCCGGCTGATTGTCTCCAGTTTCTTATGTTTGGTGCCTACCTCCCTGCTTGGAGTCCTCAGGCTATGGCGCCTGCCTCTCCTGCAGGCTGGGCCCCCTCTGCTGGTTCCTCCGGCTTTAACACCTTGGACAAACCCTCCTTTGTCCCGCTCTAAGCTTCCCGAGGGACTTGCCCAGGCTCATGGCTTTGCATTCCCTGCCTGCTCCAGCCCGACTTCTGCCACCGCCACTCACCCAGGGATCTGTCTCCATGTACTTTAGGACCCACTCGAGTTCGTGCTTTATGAGACCTTTTAGACTCATGACAGTGCTGGCCCCCAGGCCCTGTGAAGTGTTCTCTGATTGGCGTCGCCGATGGCTCGCCACCTGCCTTCCTTTCTGGTTGCCCTTTGTCATCTTTTATCTGATCCCCAATAACTGATTTCCCCACGCTCCTGTCTAGGCGCCGTTCCCCTCTCACCCTGCACTTTGGCAGGTCTGGCTGTGCCCGTAGTCTTGGGGCCCTGCACCCCTACCCGACGGTCCCGGGGCCCTGCGCCGCTACCCAACGGTCCTGGGGCCCTGCGCCCCTACCCGACGGTCTTGCGGCCCTGCGCCCCTACCCGACGGTCCCGGGGCCCTGCGCCCCTACCCGACAGTCCCGGGGCCCTGCACCCCTACCAGACGGTCCCGGGGCCTTGCACGCCTCTTGCATGGCCACTTGTCCAGCCTGCGCTCCTCCCTGTGCTTGCAGACCTGCAGACTGGCCACCTGCTTGTTTCACAGGTGCCTCTGGCCTGCCTCAGGACCTTCAAAGAGAATGTTTTTTTTGAGATTCACTCTTGTTACCCAGGCTGGAGTGCAATGGTGCTCACTGCCATCTCCGTCTCCTGGTTTCAAGTGATTCTCCTGCCTTGGCCTCCCAAGTAGCTGGGATTACAGGTTCCCATCACCACACCTGGGTAACTTTATATTTTTAGTAGAAGTGGGGTTTCACCATGTCAGCCAGGCTGGTCTCGAACTCCTGACCTCAGGTGATCTGCTTGCCTCAGGCTCCCAAAGTGCTGGGATTACAAGGGTTGAGCCACCACACCTGCCCAAACAGAATGTTTTATCCTCATTTTATAAACATAAATGAGGTCTAGTTCACTTACTGAAGAAAAAAAAAACAGGTGAAGTCCACTGCTGCAGCCCTCTTAGTAAGTTTGCATGGCATACACCAAACCCCGCCCCTTGCCATATGCTCTTTTTATTGAGGTGAAATTCATCATTTTAATTATTTTAAAGTATACAATTCAGTGGCTTTTAGTACATTCATGATGTAGTACAATCACCACTGTCTAATTCCAGAACATTTTCACCTTAAAAAGAAACCCTGTACCCATTAAGGGTCCGTCCATATTCCACCCTAATCCCCTCAGCCCCTGGCAACCACTCATCTTTCTGTCTCTGTGGATTTGCCTATTCAAGATGCTTCACATAAGTGGGATGATAATGTGACCTTGGGTGCCTGGCTTCTCTAACTGAGCGTAACATTTCATGGCCTCCCGTACTCCACTAGTTCTGCTGGTACTTATTGCTCACTGTGGGCCAAGATAGCACAGGATCCTGGCTTTTCTGTGGTGGCACACATTAAGTAACAAAGAATGGTCTCTCTCTTTTTATTTTTTTTTGAGATGGAGTCTCGCTTTGTCGCCCAGGCTGGAGTGTAGTGGCGCAATCTTGGCTCACCGCAACCTCTGCCTCTCAGTTTCAAGCAATTCTCCTGCCTCAGCCCCTCAGCCTCCTGAGTAACTGGGATTACAGATGTGTTCCACCACACCCAGCTAATCTTTGTATTTTTGGTACAGATGGGGTTTCACCATTTTGTCTGGACTGGTCTTGAACTCCTGACCTTGTGATCCGCCTGCCTTGGCCTCCCAAAGTGCTGGGATTACAGGTGTGAGCTGCCTTGCCTGGCTTTTTTTTTTTTTTGAGAGGGAGTCTCGCTCTGCCGTCGCCCAGGCTGGAGTGCAATGGTGCGATCTCAGGTCACTGAAACCTCTGCCTGTCAGGTTCAAGCAATTCTCCTGCCTCAGCCCCTCAGCCTCCCAAGTAGCCGGGATTACAGGCATATGTCACCACGTCCGGCTAATTTATATATATATATATATATATATATATATTTTTTTTTTTTTTTTTTGAGAGGGAGTTTCGCTCTTGTTGCCCAGGCTGGAGTGCAATGGCACAATCTCAGCTCACCACAACCTCTGCCTCCTGGGTTCCAGCAATTCTCCTGTCTCAGCCTCCCGAGTAGCTTGGATTACAGGCATGTGCCACCATGCCTGGATAATTTTGAATTTTTAATAGAGACGGGGGTTTCTCCATGTTGGTCAGGCTGGTCTCAAACTCCTGACCTCAGGTGATCCGCCCGCCTCAGCCTCCCTAAGTGCTGGGATTATAGGCGTGAACCACTGCGCCTGGCAATTTTTTTTTTTTTTTTTTTTTGAGACAGAGTCTTGCTCTTTCACCACACTGGAGTGCAGTGGCACGATCTTGGCTTACTGCAACCTGCTTCTCCCGGATTCAGCGATTCCCCTGCTTCAGCGCCCTGAGTAGCTGGGACTACAGGCATGTGCCACCACACCCGGCGAATTTTTTGTATTTTATTAGAGACAGGGTTTCATCATGGCCAGGATGGTCTGGATATCCTGACCTCATGATCCACCTGCCTTGGCCTCCCAAAGTGCTGGGATTGCAGGTGTGAGCCACTGCGCCTGGCCAAATGTTTGTATTTTTTAGTAGAGATGGAGTTTCACCATGTTGTCCAGGCCGGTCTCAAACTGACCTCAGGTTATCCACTTGCTGGGGGCCTCCCAAGGAGCTGGGATTACAGGCAGGAGCCATTGCGCCCCGGTGAGAATGGCCTCTTTGATGTCTGTGAGCTCCCTGAGGGCAGAGACGCCCTCTAGTGCCTGGCACCACCTCTGGGGCTAAGGAGGTGCTCAGCAAGTAGGTGATGCAGGAATGAAGCCGTATCCCAAGCAGGGGACTGTGCCTGCCCGGTTTACCAGCGTGTTCTTGTCACCCAGCACCGGCTGGACAGTGAGTATAGACACAGACACAGGGTTTGCTGAGCAGAGGAATGAGCCCTGCTTTGCGGTGGAGGGGAGTGGGTGAAAGAAGAGCTGGGTTCTACTGCCACTCCCTGACCTCTGCTCTCTCCTTGCAGGCAGAGTTTCTCTGGCACAGTTTGCCTTGGCCTTCGTGATGGACACGTGCGTGGCGGGTGCGCTGCTGTGCGGGGCTGGGCTGCTCTTCCATGGAATGCTGCTGCTGCGGGGCCAGACCACATGGGAGTGGGCTCGGGGCCAGCACTCCTATGACCTGGGTCTCTGCCACAACCTTCAGGCAGCCCTGGGGCCCCGCTGGGTCCTCGTCTGGCTCTGGCCCTTCTTGGCCTCCCCATTGCCTGGGGATGGGATCACCTTCCAGACCACAGCAGATGTGGGACGCACAGCCTCCTGACTCCAGGAAGAGCCAGAACTGTACAGGGAGGAAGGGGTGGGAGGGGGAGCCACCCCCCAGACTTAGGAAGGAAGTAGGGTTAGACCTTAACATCTGCACTGAACAACTCTACCCCTTCCTTGGCCTTGCCCCTGCCCAGCCTGCACTCCTACGGGTCCAGGGCTTGGGCTGTGACTTGGGCAGAGGAGTGCAGGGGAGTGCCTGGCAGGTGGCTTCTTAGGCTGCCTAGCTGCCCCTTTGCCAGGTTAATAAAGCACTGACTTGCTTCTTGGCCTCCCTCCATCTTTGCATGGTTTCTGGCCCCTCACTTTGTTACTGGGGCTACTGTTTCTGGGTCCCTCTGTCAGGCCTGGAAACCCCAGAATGCCTGAGGGTCTCAGGGGCTGGGGCTCTACCTCCCCTGGCCTGGGTGAGTTGGGGGTGGAGTACCAGCAGGCTAAGGCAGTGTCCGAGTGATCCAGGCTATGAGAATCCAAACGTTCTTTCCAGGGTTGGCATTTTATAGTTAGAAGCATTTCTGCAACAGCAGAATGAGGTTCTGGAACCTCTTTTAGCTAACCTGGTCCATGAGGCAGCAGTTATGCACTGAGAATCAATGTGGTAAGACCATGGTGTGGCAGATGGAGGAGGATTCGAACCCCGGTCTTTGTGCTTTTCCCTTTACCCTTCCACAGCCGGAGGAAATGAGTAGGAAAGAAATCAAGGTAAAGAAATGGGCTGGGGCTGTTTGGGCTCCTGTGGAGGGCGGTGCTGAGAGGGCTCGGCCTGCACCTCTCTGGATGCCTCAGGAGCTGCTTGTTACACGTTTCTGTCTAAACAGAGTGAATAGAGATTGCCATTTCCACACAGCTGGCTTAAACACATGAGTTCATCTCAGCTTTCTCTTAGGATCTCTGTAAGCTGATAGTAAAGAAAACCAAAAATATATACCAAGGGAAAGAAAATAGGACGGAAGACAGTAGAACCAAGAGCCTGACATTTTCTTTTTTCTCACTCTTTTGCCCAGGCTGGAGCGCAGTGGTGTGATCTCGGCTCACTGCAACCTCCACCTCCCAGGTGCAAACGATTCTCGTGCCTCAGCCTCCTGGGTAGCTGGGATTACAGGCACCCACCAGCACACCGAGCTAATTTTATTTTTGTATTTTTAGTAAGAGACAGGGTTTTGCCATGTTGGCCAGGCTGAACTTGAATTCCTGCCCTTAAGTGATCCACTGCCTCCGCCTTCATCTCCCAAAGTGCGAGGATTACAGGCCTGAGCTACCATTCCTGGCTGACATTTTCTTTAAGATGGAGTCTTGCTCTGTTGCTAGGCTGGAGTGCAGTGGTGCGATCTGAGCTCGCTGCAACCTCCACCTCCCAAGTTCAAACAATTCCCCTGCCTTAGCCTCCCGAGTAGCTGGGACTACAGGCGCGTGCCACCTGGCTAATTTTTTTTTATTTTAGTAGCGATGGGGTTTCACCATGTTGGCCAGGATGGCCTCGAACTCCTGACCTTATGATCTGTCTGCCTTGGCTCTCCAAAGTGTCGGGATTACAGGCGTGAGCCACCATGCCCAGCCGCCTGGCTGACATTTTCAAAGATGGAAAGTGGATGGAGAATTAAGAGTTGAAATCACGTATTCTCAAAAGGAGGGGCCAAGAGGCAAGTGGAATTACCTGCGAGAGCCCCAGAGAAGCTCAATAACTCCACCAGAACCATGAAGGGTGAGGTGATGCTTCAGCCAACAGTGGGGACTGGTGGGAAGTCAGTGTAATGATAAGTGGGTGCCGCTCCCCCATGTCCCCCCACACCCTACCCATGCCATGCAGCCAGCAGCTACCCCTCTGGGCGGGGTGGTGTGACATGAGGATTATTTGAAGGATAAATGGAACCAGAGAAGCTCCGGGTCATAGAGGTCTTGGGAAGGGGAGGGTGAGGTGTTGGACCGAAAAATGGGGTTAAGTGAAAGTCCACAGATACTGCTGGGCGGGGGGGGGGGTCCTCCCATGAAATAACAGGCTGGGCCCCCAAGAACCTTCAAAGAAACTAACCCTTCTGCCAGGCTCTGCCTATACCCACAAAGATTTTAGCTGCTTGGCTGGTTGTTACTAGAAGGCATGCTCTGTGACTTTTTTAATGACAGTAGGATAACTTGGTGTGCTTGGCACTTGGGGCTATACATGCGCATTAGCAGACTCACCTTGTCCTGTTTCATTCCTTGCCCTCCACAATATCTTATTTACATGTTTTGTTTTTAATTCTAGCAGCTGTATTTTATTTTTTATTATGCTTTAAGTTCTGGGGTACATGGGCAGGATGTGCAGGTTTGTGACATAGGTATACACATGCCATGATGGTTTTCTGCATCCATCACCCTGTCATCTACATTAGGTATTTCTCCTAATGCTGTCCCTCCCCTATCCACCCCCCACCACTACCCCTCCCCTAGCCCCCCATCTTTTTTTTTAAGACTGAGTCTTGCTCCTCTGCCCAGGCTTGAATGCAATGGCCTGATTGCGGCTCACTGCTACCTCTGCCTCCCAGGTTCAAGTGATTCTCCTGCCCTAGCCTCCTGAGTAGCTGGGATTACAGACACCTGCCATCATGTCCTGCTAATTTTTATAGAGATGGGGTTTCACCCTGTTGGCCAGGCAGGTCTTGACCTCCTGCCCTCAGGTGATCTGCCCACCTTGGCCTCCCAAAGTGCTGCGATTACAGACGCGAGCCAGTGCACCTGGGTTTTTTTTTTTTTTTTAATTAGGAGCTAAAAAACACATTTATAAAATTAATAAGAGAAACAACATCCCCGTTGCATTTGAGAAAGTTACCATGCCCTTTGAAGTTCCTGCTGTTGCCCCTCCCTGTGGGGAGACACTGTCCTGTTTCAGTCATTCCCTTACTTTGCTTTATAGTTTGTTTGTGTTTATATTGGTTTTGCCTGTTTTCACATTTATGAATGAAATCATGCTGGGTTTATTGTTTCACAGTTTGTCTTTCCACTCAAGTATGTTCCTGGGATGTATCCAGATTACTGTGTGTAGCTGGATGGCATTCCTTTCCCCTGCTGCATAGTGATCTGTTGAAAATACCACAATTAATTTTTCTATTTGGTTCCACTGGCCATTTTTTCTGCCAGATGCCCTTTGAAAATCTTCTCCTAAGCAGTCTAGTCTTGGCCCTTGCTCTTCCATGTAACCTTGAGAATCAGCTTGTCAAATTCCCCCCAAAAACCCCCTTGGATAGAGAATGGAACCCAGTTGAATCTGTAGATCAATCTGGATGAAATCAGCATCTATGTAAAATTGAATTTTCCAGTTCATGAGCATGGTTTATTTCCCCACTCAGTGTTTTTAATAAAGTTGCATAGCTTTTCCCATAAAGATCATGTCTTTTTAAATTGGATTGATTCTTAAGTATTTTATGCTATTATAGATGCATATGAAAACAGACTGTGAGCCTGGGCAACTTAGCCAGACCTTATCTCTACAGAAAATACAAAATTAGTGGGGTAGGGCACTGTGGCTCACGCCTGTAATCCCACAATTTGGGAGGATCCCTTGAGACAAGCCTGGCGCGATCATGGAGTTTCTCAACTGCATTATCTGGCGCGATCTCGGCTCACCGCAACCTCCGCCTCCTGGGTTCAGGCAGTTCTCCTGCCTCAGCCTTCTGAGTAGCTGGGATTACAGGCATGCACCACCATGCCCAGCTAATTTTTGTATTTTTAGTAGAGATGGTGTTTCACCTTGTTGGCCAGGATGGTCTTGATCTCTTGACCTCATGATCCACCCGCCTTGGCCTCCCAAAGTGCTGGGATTATAGGCATGAGCCACCGCGCCCAGCCAATATTATCATCATTTTTTTTTGAGATGGAGTTTCACTCCTGTTGCCCAAGATGGAGTGCAGTGGCATGATCTCAGTGACACCTGTGCCTCCCAGGTTCAAGTGATTTTCTCCTGCTTCAGCCTCTCAAGTAGCTGGGATTACAGGTGCCTGCCACCATGCCCAGCTAATTTTTGCAATTTTGGGGCTTAATTGGAGTTCCAGAGAGAACAGAGAACGTGAAGTGGGGGAATCACCCACAAAACAACAGCAGTACAATTTCCTGGAGCTGAAGGATGCACATCTCCACCCACAGCACAGCAAATGATAGGAACACGTGGTGGCCGGGTGTGGTAGCTCACGCCTGTAATCCCAGTACTTTGGGAGGTGAGGCAGGCGTTTCACTTAAGCCCAGGAGTTTAAGACCAGCCTGGCCAACCTGGTCAAACATTGTCTCTACTAAAGATACAAACATTAGCAGGGCATGGTGGCAGGCGCCTGTAATCCCAGCTACTCGGGAGGCTGAGGCAGGAGAATGGCTTGAAACTAGGGAAGTGAGGTTACAGTGAGCTGAGATCTCGCCACTGCAGTCCAGCAGAGTGGGATTCCATCTCAAAAAAAAAAAAAAAAAAAAAAAGGAGCGATCAGGACTAAGAATGTAAGAATGGCATCATGGAGTTTCTCAACTGCATTATCTGAAGTTAGAAGGCAAGGGAGTACTACCTGCAGGAAAAGTATTTTCAACGTTGAATCTTATGACCCAGCCAAACTGTCATATATGTATGAATTAAATAAATGTTCTGACAAGCAGTGTGTTAAGATTCTTAAAAACTCTAATGACCTTTTTTTGGCGGGGCTAGAGACAGGGTCTCACCATGTTGCCCAGGCTGGTCTCCAGCTTATGGGTTCAAGCGATCCTCCCGCTTTGGCCTCTCAAAGGGCTGGGATTACAGGTGTGAATGACCATACCCGGCCTCTAATGACTTTTTTTTTTTTCTTTTGAGAGTTTCACTCTTTTTGCCCAGGATGGAGTATAGGGGCATGATCTCAGCTCACTGCAACTTCCGCCTCCTGGGTTCAAGCAATTCTCCTGTCTCAGCCTCCCGAGTAACTGGGACTACAGCTGCTTTCCACCACGCCTGGCTAGTTTTTGTATTTTTAGTAGAGACAGGGTTTCACCATGTTGGCCAGGCTGGTCTCGAACTCCTGCCCCGGCCTCCGAAAGTGCTGGGATTACTGGCATAAGCCATGGCACCCAGCCTTCTGGTCACAAGTTTCTAAAGATATTTGAGGATGTGTTTCACCAAATGAAGGTGAACTGAGAAATGGGAAGCCATGGGGCCCAGGAATCAGGATCTAGCCCAGGAGAGTGGGGCCCAGGGAACAGGATCTAGCCCAGGAGAGTGGGGCCCAGGGAACAGGATCTAGCCCAGGAGAGTGGGGCCCAGGGATCAGGATCTAGCCCAGGAGAGAGGGAAAAAGAATTTACTTGGAGAACAAATCGTCCTTAGTGAAACAGGGGATGAAGGAAAAGTGTCCAGAAAAAGAGGAGCTGTCAGACGGGGCAGGGGGAAGAATGTGCAATTGGTCTATCAGAAAAGAAAGTAAATGAGAAACTCAGGGCAACTCATTCGCTCCATAAAAAAAAAGGTACAACAAAGTGAATTTATTTATATTCCAATTCTTGGCTCTGCAGTTAATAACCTTCACATAATGATAGAAATAATATTCTAAACAGTATTTTTTTAACCTAAAAACTAGGGATGGGGGAGGGGTACAAGAGCTAAAGCCTTGTGTATGACAACAGGGAGTCAACAGGTAATGTCTAAGATTGATAAGAAAGAGTCATATAACCACATTTTAAAAATAGCTGAAAGAACTGGAAGTGACTGCTGGGTGGGGGAGCAGTACTAGTTTACTTCTTGCAAACTGTCATTCCACATCAGTAAGGAGGTACACGTTTTTAAATAAGTATGTTTTAGAAAGACACCAACTCTCCTTGTCCTAATATCTGCAGCTTCTCTAATGCGTGCACTGGGCACCCTGCACTGTTCCTTGCTTCCTGTGGCTTTGTGAACACTTACTGTCTACATGGTTTGGCTCATGTTTCTTAGTGGTAGGTACCCAGCATTACATTATATAAATTGACATCCGTGCTGGGCATAGGTCTCCCGTTTCATCCTCAGAAATAGCTATGATGAGAACCCAGATCAGACTTTTTTGTTCCCAGTTCTCGAAGTTCATAGCCTGATTGGGGTGAAAGGGATCATCTGGTCATCTGGCCCATCCCATGACCCGCCATGTGATAGTGCAGCCGCCACTTGCACAGCTCCAGCAAAAGGGGCTCTTCACTTTCTAGGGCAGGCCCTTCCGTCTCTGCTAAGTTCTTCAGGTTAACTCCCTCTGCCCCAGGTCTTTCCACTTCTGGGTTATAACTCCTGCTTGTTCCAGCTGTGGCTCAGCAGGCTTCATCTAGAAACCCTCTGCCATCCTGACCCAATTGGTCTGTCTTCGAGTGGACACTCAGTGCAGAGTCCCTTGCTTCTTTAGCCTGACCTCAGATGCATCCCCTGAGAGGCACAGGGGTGGGTGGCGGGCTGCATCACCTCAGTCCCCTTGTCTTGGGCACAGCGACTGCTACCAGCAGTGGCAGTCAGCCTGGGGCCCTTAGCCTCAAGGGCAAAAGCTCTCCAGTTACTCCTGTTAAGTGTCAGCTTTCTGGAGTCAACTCCTCCTTCCTCCAGAGGGGCTGTCAAGCTCACAGTGTATTAGAGGTGAAAGAGTTTTAGGAACAATCTGGTCAAACTGCGTAATTTGACGTGTGGGAGACTGAAGCCCAGAGGGATCTGGTGACTTCCTAAAAGCCTGAGCTGTGCATCACACTGCAGGGTGCACCTTGGCAGGCCGGGGAAGAGACAGGTTTCTAGGGAGCAGGGCTCAGGGTGGCCTGTGAGGTGGGCCAGGCAGACTAGCCAGGAGCTTAGGCTGGGTCTGTGGGTCTCAGCACAGGACTTTGTTCAGTCTTCAGCTTTATTAAACACCTCTGGGCCCAGCCTTTCCTGCTCATTCTCACGATATGGCCACTGTCCTGGGAACTTCCCACTTACATGACTGATTTGGGCTCCAGAACACAGAAGGGCATCTATATGGGCAGTTCTGGACTTCTGCCTCCTGTGGCACTTCCCCAAAGCCCCAGAAACGCCTCTCCTGGTGCCTCTGGCCCTGGCTCTGCTGTTTTGCTCTGCCTGCCTCTCCTGGGGTTTCTTTCTGGGCATAAGCATGCCTGTCAGGAGCAGCTGCTGTGTGATCTCTAGGAGCTCTAGTGGCGCTGGAGCCACCAGCTCCCTGTGGGGCCCCATCTGCCCACCTACACCCCATTCTCCCTGGACAACCTTTGCGCACCATCATAGGCCTAAGACCAGCTGAGTCTAAGATTTCCGAGAAGTTTCCTGGAGAGAGGAGGGCTATTCCCTGAGCAGGCTGCAGCCTAGCCTCTGGATCTCCAGGGAGAAACAAGAGGTACAATCTCAGCCAAGAAGAGCTGCTGAGTTCCCTGGCCAGGCCTAGCCCAGTTTTGGCCTTGGCCTGCAGCGGGAGACAAGTGACGTGCATGAGGGATGTGGCAGTGGAGAATGGCTGGGCCTGTCTGCTCATCTCACTTTGACCACTTCAGAGCTCTGTTCCAAGCCCGGGGTGGTTTCTCAAAAGGCTGGGGAGGGGGAGGGCGTAGCAGGAGCTCGGGGGACCAATGCCTGGTTGGACCTGAAGGAGGAGTCGAGCAGCTTAGGGTACTCACTGCTACTATAGGCCCAGTGGTGGGGGTGGTAAGAAAGGGGGTGCTTAGGAGAGGGGAGACAAGCTGTCACCCCAGTGCACTGCTGCATGAAGAATGGGCCTGGGGCCACTGAACCTGCCCAGTTCTCCCTGGCTGATTGCTCAGTGGCTTTCACAGCAGCCCAGGGCTCAGGTGGCCACCAGCCCCTCACTCCCGGGCATGTTGACGTGGGCGCTCAGCAGGGGTGCGCTTTGGCCTTCTCGAAGGACCAGCACCTATGGAGGAGTGACCATGGCAGTGAGGGGCATGCACCCCTGACCACTTGCCTGGTCTCTGGCTCCGGCCACTTGCCTGGCCACCGGGCTCTGCTATGGGGATGTTCCCACCCCCACCCGGGAGCCCCTCAAGGGCTTTGTTGGAGCTCACCCTTACTGTCCTCCCCAGGGTCCCGCTCGCCCTCCACATGGTACAGGTGCGGGACCTACCTTGATGATGTCTGAGATTCCCTTGTTACTGAGACTCTCCACAAAGGTCTCCAGGGGGTAGCTGAGCCCTGGCACCAGCAAGGGTACCTATGTTTAGGGACAAAGAAGGAAACCAGCCCACGTGCCAGTGTTTGGCACATTCCCAAGTGCATTCAGCACCTCTGCAGGGTGGGCAGGACGACTGCTGGGCAGAGGATGATGCAGGTATGGTGGGAGTGAATGTCCCGGGGCCACACAGGGAGTGAAGAAACCTAGATGTCTAGACTTCTACCAAGTTTGGGGCTGGTTACTGAATATTCCAGTCTCTCTGTTTTGGGGTCTCCCAAACTGGGGTCGGACCTGGTCCTGGGGGAAAACCAGGCCTTTCACTCTGTGGGCGATGCTCTTTGGGGCACAGAGGCTCCTGTTTGTGCTGCAGGAGTGGCTGGGAAGCAGGGTGGGCTCTGGGATCCCCCAGCCTCCAACAGGCTTCTGGGAGGTGTAGCTGGGGCTGGGGCTCAGGCTCTGGCGGCTTTCCCAGCACCTTCTATGTTGTTCCTGGAGACCCCTCACAGGCTGCAAGAAGAGCAGCAGAGGTGGGGCTTGGGTGCTGGGCCCCTGCTGGGGCCTTGGCCTGGTCTGTGGTGGGAGAGTAGGTCTGCTGGCCAGCTCCCAGGCAACCGCACGCTCTGACCCTGACCTGCCAGGGCTCTGTGGCATCTCACTGGCCCCCTGCCCTGGCCTTTTCTACTCCGTTTCTAAGTGAGGAGAGTCCAGTACCTTGAAGAAGGCCCGGGGCAGGGCATAGAGCGCCTCGTTGTACAGGAAGCAGATCAGCAGCCCCAGGATAGGACGGGCTGTCGAGGTGTTCTGCAGGTGAAGTGTGAGCTTAAAGGTGGGGCCCAGGCCCTGAACCTGTGGAGGGAGGTTCAGGGAGAAAGCCCTTAGGACCTGGCAGCCTTGGGCGAGAGGTACAGTGTGCCCTGCCTGCCTTCCACTAATGCCCTCATATCCTCTCCTACTAAATCTGCCCCCGCAGACAGAAGACCAGAAGGAGCACAGGGGTCAGAGAGGCCAGAGAGTGGGAGCCTGAGGGAGGTCATACAGCAAGTTGGAGGCAGAGCTGGGCTGGGACTGCAGGCGCCGACTCCCACCTGAGCCGCTCACCCCCACCCCTGCCTGTTTCACCTCCCACTCTCGTCCTAGGGTAGCCTTGATGATTTCATTGTTCTCTCGCTCCTGAGTCACCTTGTAGCCTCGTCCTCCTCTACGTCTATCCACTGTCTTCAGGAAAAGAGAAATCGGAACCTGGTTGGGTCAGATGCCATACCTCAGGGACCCCTTTGGAGCTGGTCGGAGCCTTGCTGACCCTAAGCTCATTTGCGTCTGAGCCTGTGGACTCCTCTCCTTGTGCCTGTGCTAGTCTCGGTGCCTGTGGGTCAGGTTGGGATGGCCCTTTCCCTGTACCAGGCAGTCCTAACGTTACCAAAGTGACAGCCTTCTTCTCTGTACCATAGCTGTAGGGATCCCTCCAGGTTCCTGGGAAGAAATGTCCCCATGTGACTACTCTGGGGGCCTGTCTGAGGCACAACATGGAACAGGGGGCTGGAGAATGTCCCAGCACACGGCCAGCTGAGGGGAGAGGCGGCACAGGAGGGCAGGAAGATGAGGGCAGCTTTCACAAAGGAGAACGTGAGACTCAGTCCCCAGGTCTGCGGGAAGGTGATGGGAGGCACAGGCTGAGTTGGCTTGGAATCAGCTCTGGGGCTTAGCTGTGTGGCAGAGGGGTTCCTGTGCCCCCCAGCCTCTGCCCCCCTGGCCTGACTCCGCTCTAACCCAGATGCTCACCATGGCGTGCAGCTTCAGTGGCTCTCGGGCTGTCGTGGACACGGGGCTCAGGCTGGACTCAAGGGCCTGCAGGTAGGTGCGGGCAGCCCGCAGGCGCAGCAGGTAGAGATCTGTCTGGAAGGCCCGGTGCATGGCTGCAGAGAAGGGGCACAGAGGCTGGCGGTGGAGGTGGGAGGTGGCAGGGAGGAGGCAGGAACAGGGGATGCTCCTGCTCAGGCTGCTGTGGGGAGGGTGCTAGAGGAAGGTGCTGCGGGAGGGGTCTGGAGGAACTGGGGAGGTGGGAAAGAGCCCAGCCTCTGGCAAAACTGGACAAGGTGGGCTTGCCCTGCCTCTTCCTCACTCCCCTACCACCTCCCTGCTCACACTCTCTGGCTCCTTTGCTGGCTCCTCTGTCCGGCCCTAGAGGCTGGTGTTCTCCTGAATCTGGTCCAGTCTCTTCTCATCCTCCATTTTCTTCCCCTGGACAATCCATGTCCTGCCATAGCTCTGACCACCACAAAGAGGAACAGCTGCAAGCTCCTGAGGGCAGGTTTCCTCCTGAGTTCTCAGGGACCATGCTCCATACTGCACGTGTGTCCCCAGCAGCTCAGAGAGCATTGGGCCTGCCTCCTGCTCATCTCCACAGGGAGGTCCCATCAACACCTCAGGCTCAACGCTACGGAAACCAGCCTAATGGTCCTGCCTCCATCACTGCCTCCCTGTCCATCAAGTCACCTAGGTCCACTCCTCATATCTCAACATTTGCAGGATGATTTGACTCTTCCCCAAGCTGCCTCCAGAGATCACCCTGCCCCCACCCCACTGTCTCTCTTCCAGACTGAGCACCTTGGTCCTCCAGGATGGCTCCACTCTTCTGTGTGTGTGTGAGGTGGCTTTTGCCATTCAGGAGATTACATTTTACATTATCCCACCTATTCACATGTCCTTTTTCTCCAGTACTTTTACAATTTATTTATTTATTTTTGAGATGGAGTCTCACTCTGTTGCCAGGGCTGGAGTGCAATGTCACCATCTCAGCTCACTGCTACCTCCGCCTCCTGGGTTCAAGCGATTCTCCTGCCTCAGCCTCTCAAGTAGCTGGGATTATAGGCGCCTGCTCCTATGCCCAGCTGTTTTTGTATTTTTAGTAGAGACAGGGTTTCACCATGTTGGCCAGGCTCGAACTCCTGACCTCATGATTCGCCCGCCTCAGCCTCCCAAAGTGCTGGGATTTCAGGCGTGAGCCACCGTGCCCAGACCTACAATTTATTTTTAATCTATCCAGAACTAATTTTTGTGGCTGGTATGAATAAAAGGTCTAATTTTCTTTTCTAGAAGCAAGTTGTCCTATTCTGTGTTTTTGGACAGTCTCACATTTCCCTGCCAGTTCAAAATAACACCTTTTGCACACTCTGACTTTCCACATGTTCAGGGTCTGTCTCTGGACTTCCTAGACCTGCCCCTGCTCTCCGTGTCTATTTCTCCATCCACACCACAGCTGCTGATTCCCACAGCTTGAGTTCCTTTTGCTACCTCATAGGGTAAGTCCCCTCAGTCTTATTTTCCTCAAACTTCTTAGGTTTACTCTTTCAATCAACTGGCCAAGTCCTTAAAACAAACCCCACTGGGGTTTTAACTGCAACTTTACTATGCTTCTCGATTAATTTCAGAAGAATCGACAGGTTTACAGCATTAGGTCTTCCTGTCCTACAACGTGATATATCTCTCCACTTAAGCATTCTTGCAGGTGGTCTTTTCTGTTCTTGAAGATAGTTTCACAATTTTATCAGACTTCGTACATTTTCTTTTTCTTTGAGACAGAGTCTCGCTCTTGTTGCTCAGGCCAGAGTGCAGTGGTGCGATCTTGGCTCACTGCCACCTCCACCTCCTGGGTTCAAGCGATTCTCCTGCCTCAGCCTCCCGAGTAGCTGGGACTACAGGCACGTGCCACTGTGCCCAGCTAATTATGTATTTTTAGCAGCATGTTGGTCGGGCTTGTCACGAACTCCAACCTCAGGTGATCTGCCTGCCTCAGCCTCCTAAAGTGCTGAGATTACATGCATGAACCACTGTACCCGGCCTGCTCTCTTGAATCCAGGTCAACGCCCTGTGCCTCTGCCTACATTACCCTGCCTTGCCCTGACTGGGGGTCTGGCAATCATCTTTTAGGGTAAAGCCCAAAATCACCTCACTCTGAAGCCTTTCCCAAGCTTCCCAGGCAGAAGTCCTTACTTAGTGTGCTCCAAAAGCTCTTTGCAGAAACCCCTTCTATACCTGAATGTGAAGTTGTTCCCAAGGTAGGGACTATTCTTTTTTTTATTTTTTGAGACAGAGTCTTACTCTGTCACCCAGACTGGAGTGCAGTGGTGCTATCTCGGCTCACTGCAACCTCTGCCCCCTGGGTTCAAGTGATTCTCCTGCCTCAGCCTCCCTGAGTAGCTGGAATTACAGGCACCTGCCACCTCGCCCAGCTAATTTTTGTATTTTTACTAGAGACAGAGTTTCACTGTCTTGTCTAGGCTGGTCTTGAACTCCTGACCTTATGATTCACTCACCTCGGCCTCCCAAAGTGCTGGGATTACAGGCATGAGCCACTGCGCCTGGCCAGTAGGGACTATTCTAATTAAAGGCACCTGGCACAAGGCCTGGTGTAATCATAGGTACTGAATAAATGAATGAATGAATGAACAAATAAACAAATGAGCAGGAAAAACTGGACAAGATGACATAGTCAAATTCTACTTTTCTCTCTTTCTCTCTCTCTCTCTTTTTTTTTTTTGGAGAAAGAAGTATCACCATGTTGCCCAGCAGGTCTTGAACTCCTGGGCACATGCTGTCCTTCCACCTCTGCCTCTCTAAGTGTTGGGATTATAGGCATGAGCCACTGTGCCTGGCCAAAATTCTGCTTTCCCATGATAATTCCTGCATTTGGAAGTGACTGCTCCCTTCCCTGAATTCTAAGGCTCCTGCCGTCACCCACAGCACCTTCCACCCTGAGGAAGAGTGATTTGCAGGCAAGGGGTACCTCCCGGGCTGCCCCTGGATTTCCAGAGCCACGTGACCTGCCTAATTGGCCGAGGTCTCCTCCCAGGGTGCAGGGTGGCTGCGCAGCATTCCCTCAGCTTTGCTATGGAGGAGGAAGAAGAGAAAGGACCCAGTGTGAGTCCTACCGGTGCCAGCCTCCCGCTCTCGCAGTGTCTGATCCACATAAAGCCGGGTCTTTCGAGGCACACTGAGTTTGATGGCCTGGGCTGGTGGGGGACCCAGCTCACTTCCTCCCTCTACAAACACTGCTGTACGCTTCAGGATTTTGATGATCAGTCCGCCGCCTAGGGAAGTGGACAGTGGGATAGACTGGTTCTCCCCAGTTCTAGCCCGCATTCCCACTCTTTCTTCCCCAATTTGCCTCCTATAGAGCTGTTTCTGTACACATCTGTCTTCCAGATGAGACTGTTTCTGGAAGGAATGAGGTGTATCTTAATAGTCTCCCATCATTAATTCATGAATCCACCTAGCAGTTATTTGTGGAGTACTGGGATGTTCTTGGCATTGTGGCAGGCATGGGGGATGCTGGGTGAACTAGAGAAAGAGAATCCAACCCAGGACCCAGCCGCTGGGTAGATATCTGATAAGCTGTCCCGTGGAGGTCTAACCCTTGAAGGACACATCTGTACACCTTGCTTTCCACACCCAAGTCCACGCATGCTTCATACCCACCTCCTCCTCTTTCCCCAGAAGCTGGCATGCCCCTTCACTCCCGACTCCAAAGCCCTTAACAGGTCTGACTCCACTCACCTCGTGTGGTCATGATGAGGGTGTTGTCCTCCCGCCCATAACGGCCAAAGCAAAGGCTGGTCACTGCATCCTACGTGGAAATGTCAGAGTTTAGCTGGGGAACTATCTTGGAGAGGAAAGCAAGAGCCCAGATGTAATAGGTGAGAAGCAATAAGAAATAGCCCTGAGGCATTGCTGCCTCTGAAATAGTTTCTATATTTCTCATCTGTCCTCCAAACTTACTGCCACAGTTCGAGACCAAATATCACTGGCCCTCACTTTTGGGGTCAACCTCCTAATAGGTTTCTCAGCCTCGTCTTTCTGGTCTTTCACCCCAGTCCGTCCTTTGCAGTCTGCCTTTGCTGCCTTTCAAAAACACAAATATGTCTGGTCTCTGCTAGAAAACCTCCAATGGCTTTTGTCCTCTTTGTTAGGACACTGAAGGCCTTCCACATTTGACTCCAACCTGCCTTTTCTATCAGTTTTCTCCTCTTTACCCTTCCTTTAACCAGCAGACCACCAGCTCTCCCAGCACCTACGGCCCAAGCCAGTTTTTTTCAAATTTTATATTGTGACATAGGACAATTTACACACACAGGTGCACATGCACACATACACACGTTTCACTTGTGACATACTTTTATGTTTATTTTTGAGATGGAGTCTCATTCCATCGCCCAGGCTGGAGTGCAGTGGTGCAATCTTGGCTCACTGCAGCCTCTGCCTCCCAGGTTCAAGCGGTTCTACCTCAGCCTCCTCAGTAGCTGGGATTATAGGCATGCACCACCATGCCTGGCTAATTTTTATATTTTTAGTAGCAATGGGGTTATGCCATGTTGACGAGGCTGGTTTTGAACTCCTGACGTCAGGTGATCTGCCCACTTTGGCCTCCCAAAGTGTTGGGATTACAGGTGTGAGCAAGTCTACAAATGTTTTTGAAATGCATCAATGTATGGTCAGGAGAGGCAGCTAAGAAGCCCAAGAGGTGAGACTAGGGCAAGGAGGAATAAGCGGCAGATGCTGGAGATAGGGCTTACCGGGGTGCGGATGACGTTGAGCAGGGCCTTGTCGCGATAAATGCGAACCTCTCCATTGGCCAGCCCAGCCATGACGGCCTGCAGGCCCCGGGAATGCTGCTCCAGGAGGTTCATGGTCAGGATGGCTGCGGGCATCTGCACTGTCCACAGCTTCTTACCCTGGCAGGGAACAGCCAGTGTCTATGGAGGGCTCAGGGCTTACAGTGGAAAGAAGGGTTTCTGGGGTGGGGAAGCCAGAGGGCTCTCTTGCCAAGGGGGTGCTGGGGACATAGGCATGGAGGGGCTGCTTCCTGGGGGCTACACCTTGTGGGTGAAGCCGTGCAGGCTGTCTTGGGTGCTGCCCACAACCAGGATCTTGTGTACTCGGACAAGTCCTACAGGCTGGGCGCTCAGCTCGATGCAGTACTTGGGGTGCTTGGAGTCTCTGTGGAATAAATGACACATTGTCCGGCCCTGAGAAATCCTCTCTCCACTTCCATGGCTGACCCTCCTCTTTCTAAACCCTATGGACTCACCTGGGAGGAACACTGGCCCCAAAGCAGTTGACCCTGGGATTATTTCCACTCTGCCATCTTAGTAAATGTGTGGCCTTAGAAAACATCAAGTGTGTTCTCCTATGCTGTCTTCCCCCCACCTGTACTATGGTGGCTTGTATGATCATCTGGCATTTAACAGAGTTTTCAGCGAGTTTACCTAGGGCTGGACTAGCCAGGACAAGTGGACTTAGGCAGTTTACTAACTTAAGAGAAAAGGATGAAGAGCTTTGCCCTGTGTCAACACAGTTTTTAGTTTACTGGCCTCTCAATTTCAGTTCCCCGATCCAGAAAGTACAGTTCATTCTTCCCTACTTGAGAAGCACATGCCAATGTCTTTCCCTCTTCGAGTTTCCCAACAACACTCTTCTCCCACTTTCTCAACAACTGCTTCCTTCTGCTTTTTTTTTTTTGAGACAGAGTTTCACTCTTGTTGCCCAGGCTGGAGTGCAGTCGCGCGATCTCGGCTCACCACAACCTCCACTGCCCGGGTTCAAGCGATTCTCCTGCCTCAGCCTCCTGAGTAGCTGGGACTACAGGCATGTGCTACCACATCTGGCTAATTTTGTATTTTTAGTAGAGATGGGGTTTCTCCATGTTTCTCAGGCTAGTCTTGAACTCCTGACTTCAGGTGATCTGCCTGGCTTGACCTCTCAAAGTGCTAGGATTATAGGCGTGACCACTGCGCCTGGCCAATCGCTTTCTTCTTAACCTTCAAGCCACCTCCACAGTCAGGTGTTCCTGATCATCCTTACCCATTATTTTTCCCCACTGAGCTTGTATTTTTTCTCCATAGCACTCATCCAATTTTTAGTAATATCTTAATTTCTCGACTTTAAAACATCTGTCGTCCCATGAGGACAGGGAGCATATTTATCTTGTTCATCAGCATATCCCTAATACCACACACTGTGTAACGCATAGTCGGTGCTCAAGAAATATTTCTTGAATTTAAAAAATGCATGTTATCTGTGATGTTAAACTAATGCATAGACAAGTGTCATACACCCTGGAAAGTAACAAATATGGGCAATTATTTTATTTCCTTCCATCAATTTCCTGTTTTTTTGAGACAAGAGTCTTGCTCTGTCATTCAGGCTGGAGTATAATGGTGTGATCTCGGCTCATTGCAAGCTCTACCTCCTGGGTTCAAGTGATTCTCCTGCCTTGCCTTAGTCTCCCAAGTAGCTGGGGCTAGGGGTGCGCGCCACCATGCCCAGCTAATTTTGTATTTTTGGTAGAGGTGGAGTTTTACCATGTTGGCCAGGCTGGTCTTGAACTGACCTCAGGTGATCTGCCTTCCTCGGCCTCCCAAAGTGCTAGGATTATAGGCACGAGCCACCGCACCTGGTCTGCCTTCTCATTTCTGATCACGTCACTCCTGTACTGTAGTCACTCAGCCTAGTCTCTCACTTTGCCAGCCCCCATCTCACAAGCCTACAGGTAGCCTCCCTGTGCTTGCAGGCTCAGCCTCCTTCAGGAAGTTCTCAGCTCTTTACATTTCCAAATTCCAGCCTCAAAGCCCATTCTCATCACGCAAGCCTCTGAAGCCCTCGGTTTTCTGAAATGTTGCTCCCGGCCCAAGAGACCAGAGATGTGGCTACCTTCTCATAATGTAGATGTTTCCATTGCGGCAGGCCGCAGCAAGCCGGAATTCGACATCAAACTGGCCAGAAACCTCTAGGAAGACGGGGACGCTGGGAAGGCTCATCTGCAAAGAAGAGGCGCAAACACTCCAATTTCTCTGGAGCCCCCGCCCCTCCCTGCCCTGAGAGTAACTCCTCTGAGTGAAAGCCTGGTCTAAAGTCCCAGTCTCCTCACTCACACCCAGTTGAAACTCATACAGTTTTTCAGGAGGGGGCAACATTTAGCAAAAGCCTTTTAGTCTGTGCCTTTTGACTAAACGATGCCACTTCTATGACTGCATTCTAAGGAAGTACTTAAACATCCATGCAGCCAGGAGCGGTGGCTCATGCCTGTAATCCCAGCACTTTGGGAGGCTGAGGTGACCAGCCTGTTCAACATGGTGAAACCCTGTCTCTACCAAAAGTACAAAAACTTAGCTGGGCGTGGTGACCTGCATCTGCGGTCCCAACTACATGAAAAGCTGAGGGAAGAGGATTGCTTGAGCCCAGGTGGTAGAGGCTGCAGTGAGTTCAGATTGCACCACTGTACTTCAGCCTGGGTGACAGAGCAAGACTCTGCCTCAAAACCAAAAACCAAAACAAAACAAACGGTTCAGGTGGTTTTACAGATATAGAAAGACACTGATGATATGCGGCTACATGAAAAGAACATGGTACATGATCCTCCTGCTTTTATTTATTTATTTATTTGTTGTTTTAAGAGACAGGGTCTTACTCTGTCACCCAGGCTGGAGTGCAGTGCCACAATCATAGCTCACTGCAGCCTCAAACTCCTGGGCTCAAGCCATCCTCCTGCCTTGGCTTCCCAAAGCACTAGGATTAGAGGCATGGGCCACCACAACTAGCTAATCCTGTTTTTATAAAGATAAATATTTACATAAAGTTATATATCTATGTCTAAATATGAAAATGTCTAGAAGAACCTGTGCCTCAACCTTAACAGTATATATCCATGGTGGTAGGATTTTTGGCTATATATCTTTCTTCATGCTTATCTAGTTTCTAATTTTTCTACAATGAACATACATATTACCCAGAACTAACTGTGGAGCATGGGGAGAGAATGAAGCCTGGGCCTCCAGTGTGTCCAGGGCCAGGCCTGACACTGACCTTTGCTAAAATGGTGAAGGCCTCGGGGTCAAGCACCAGGAGCTCCTTGTTCTCAGTGCCCAGCACCAGGCAAGACACAGCATCCTCGTCAGCCAGGTTCTTCTTCAAGGTGGTCATGGTGGTGATGACTGTCTACAGAAGGACTCCAGGGGTCACCCAGGGAACCCCCACACACCAGCCCCAAGATACTCCCAGGATGTCACAGGAGGGAACAAAGAGGGAAATATCAGAGACGTGACAGAAGATTTAAGTACGAAGGTGTTTATTGCAGCAAATCTAACTTTCTAATGAAAGAGGATTGTTTCAGTCTATTATGAGCTATCCACATTATCAAAAACTATGCAGTCTTTTTTTTTTTTTGAGACAGGGTCTCACTGTCGCCCAGGAAGGAATGTGGTGGTGCAATCTTGGCTCACTGCAACCTCTGCCTCACAGGTTCAAGCGATTCTCCTGCCTCAGCCTCCCGACTAGCTGGGATTACAGGCACACACCACCACTCCCAGCTAATTTTTGTATTTTAAGTAGAGACAGTTTTCACCATGTTGCCCAGGTTGGTCTTGAACTCCTGACCTTGTGACCCACTTGCCTCAGCCTCCCAAAGAGCTGGGATTACAGGCGTGAGCCACTATGTCCAGCTGCAGTCATTTTAAAAAAGTCGTATTTTAAAAAAATATTTGGGCCAGGCTCAGAGGATCATGCCTCTAATCCAGCACTTTGGGAGGCAGAGGCGGGTGGATCACCTGAGGTTGGGAGTTTGAGACCTGCCTGATCAATATGGAGAAACCCCCACTCTACTAAAAAATACAAAATTAGCTGAGCGGCCTACTTGTTCCTTTTGTAATTATAATGAGCGAGAAAACAAAAAATAAAATATCTCCTTTGTAAGGAATTTCTCCTACAGAAATTAGCAGAAGCAAAATGTTTTCATTTAGATAAAGCTGCTCATTGTGTAATTATCATTAAGACTGAAAAAGATGGCTGGGACAGCAGCTCACACCTGCAATCTCAGCACTTTGGGAGGCTGAGCTGGGAGGACTGCTTGAGCTCAGGAGTTCAAGACCAGCCTGGGCAGCAAAGTGAGACCCCGTCTTTGCAAAATATAAAAATAAAAAAATTAGCTGGGTGTGGTAGCATGTACTTGTAGTCCCAGCTACTCAGGTTGAAGGGGCAGGATCACTTGAACCCAGGAGTTTGAGGCTGGAGTGAGCCATGATCACGCCACTGCACTCCAGCCTGGGTGACAGAGGGAGACCCAGCTCCACCCTTCCCCCAAAAATATTTATTTTAAGAGGAATTATTTTCAGTGCCTAATGGAAGGAGAAAGGTTACAAAAATGTGGACAGATAGTAGTAGTAACTATTCCCATTCTAGATGTTAATGGTAACTCAAAGATGTGAGTGGTTGGCTGGATACAGTGGCTCACGCCTGTAATCCCAGCACTTTGGGAGGCTGAGGTGGGTGGATCACCTGAGGTCAGCAGTTCGAGGCCAGCCTGACCAACATGGCAAAATTCCATCTCTGCTAAAAATACAAAAATTAGCTGGACATGGTGGCACATGCCTGTAATCTCAGATACTCAGGAGGCTGAGGCAGGAGAATCGCTTGAACCCGGGAGATGGAAGTTGCAGTTAGCTGAGATTGTGCCACTGCACTCCAGCCTGGACGACAGAACGAGACTATCTCAAAAAAAAAAAAAAAGCTGTCACTATTAACTGGAATGTGGAAGGCACTGCAGCTTTATGACTATACACACATGGCATGGCTGGAAGGGATACAGCAGACACTGGTTGGGTTTCCTTATAGAATTTACCACTAATATTAAGTGGTCTTTTAAAAAATATATAATTTTTTTTTACAGGGAACTAAAAAGAGAAGGGGGTGTTACCTGCCGCTTGATGGACTTGGACTTGTGTTGGTTTACAAATGCCTCCATTTCACTCAGCTCCAGCTGCAGAAAACTAGACACACACAGAACTGGCATCTGCAGGCCCTGGGCTGGCTGCCCTCCTCCATCAATCTGGCAGCTGCTTCTGCCCGCGCCCCCCCAGCCTCCCAAGCCCTGGCCCTCCACAGGGCGCTTACCTGAGTGACTGGACGGATAAAGGCTCCTCTGCTGTCTCTCTGCAAAGAGAGGGGCCAGCATAGCAGCTGAGTGGAGCAATGGGAACCTGGGCTCAGATGGGATGAAGGAGTGGGGAGGGATGAAGGGGAAGGCAGGCTCTCACCGGATGCTCTCCAGCATCTCCTTCAGGGTTAAGGGGTCGATCTGGTCCTGTGACAATGTGGGAAGGAGGGAGAGCCTGTGAGCTCAAGCCAGGCAGGAAACTCAAAGCCCACGCCCTCAGAGAGCTCCACACTTCTGGATGCACCTCTTGGTCTCTGCCTCTCTGCCAGCCTGCCTCTGCACTGAGCCCCAAGCTCATGCCCTGTATCTGAACCCAGCCTCAGGGCCATGTATATCATCCCCTTTACCAACAGCTCCCCAAGTTCCCCCCTTCTCCTGGTGCTTCCAGTCCTCCTTCTGATAGGCTCCTACCTTCTTTGGTTTCATCTCCCCCAAAGTTGAGCAGGGGTGTGGCTGGCTAGTGCAGAGGAATTTTCTGGGTTCTACTCTCCAAGGGGACTGGCTCTGTGCCTCTTTGGGAACCACTGCTCAGTAGCCAAGCACAGTATCTTGCCCAGAAGTGCCACCATCAGGCTGAGCAAGGTGGGTCATGCTTGTAATCCCAGCACTTTGGGAAGCCAACACAGGTGGATCATGTGAGGCCAGGAGTTCGAGACCAGCCTGGCCAACATGGTAAAACCCCGTCTCTACTAAAAAAGTACAAAAAATTAGCTGGGCGTGATTGCCAGCACCTGTAATCCCAGCTACTTGGGAGGCTGAGGCAGAAGAATTGCTTGAACCTGGGAGGCGGAGGCTGCAGTGAACTGAGATCGTGCCATTGCACTCCAGTCTGGGCAAGAATGAAACCCTGTCTCAAAAAAAAAAAAAAGACCACTGCTGCTGTCCGAGATGGACTATAGCTGATCTCCTACCACCAGCCCACCTTCTTCCCAGGAGCCCAGCCCTCCTGACCCCCTGGCTGCCATCTTTGCCTGCTGGTTCCCACCTCCCATGTTATTTACCTCTTTGGCCTGGTTCCAAAGGTCTTGTTCCAGAGGGTTTGGAGGCAATTGGGGCAGGCTGAACTTGAAGTAGGGTCTGAGATTCTTATACACATAGACACAAGGGCCTGAAGCAAGTGCCAGAGCTGGGGTCCGGGGCTCATGTGGCTCCATGAAGAAGGTGGCGGCCGCAGCTGGTAGAGCAGGTAGCGGGCTTTTGGTCATCACCAGTGGTCCTTTGAGCACCTTCAGGCGGGGCTGCTGCCCACCAGGGCCAAGGTCTCCTACCACCAGCTGCAGGGAGAAGGTGGCTCATTCTAGGCTCAGGGTCTGAAGATCTTTCCACTTGACCCTCTTCTTGCCTTGTTGCTGGTGTGCACTAATTCACTTCTGCACCAACAAAGGCTTTGTCCTCGGGCTTTCAAGCTGCCTGACCTTGGGAAAGCTGACTAGCCTTTCTGAATCTCAGGTTTCCCGCTTGCAAAATGGGAATACTTTCCTTGTGATATGTGGTACAAATCAAATGAGATAATGAGTTATACAGAACCTGGTAAGTGCTACTGAGGAGTAAGTGGCGGTTGATGTTTTTATTATTCGTTTGCAAACAATTCTTCCATGCCAGGGACTTTTAGAGAGACACTGGGACAGTGGTAGAGGTCAGTTGGGGAAGGGATGGGGACACCTGTATCTGGGTTTCCAAATGCAGGGCAGGATGTGCTCTGTGGACACAGAGAGGGGAACCAAGCTCTTTGGTCTCTCAGTTTTCCACCCTCCAAGCCATCTTCCAAGCCGCTGAAGCTGCCACACAAGCCCGTTCCCCTGAATGAGGCCTGCAAGACCCCTCTAATCTAGTTCTCAACTTGTTTCCTATCACCTTGCCATTGCTGTGTTCCAGCCAGAAAGAGGGTCCCCAAGAATGCCTGGATACCGAGCATGTAGTATGTGCCAGAGACCACATCAGGAACTGCATGCATCCTTTAGCTCTCCCAACAATCTTATTATTATTATCATTATTATTATTATTTTTAAGACAGAGTGTTGCTCTTATTGCCCAGACTGGAGTGCAATGGCCTGATCTCAGCTCACAGCAACCTCCGCCTCCCAGATTCAAGTGATTCTCCTGCCTCAGCCTCCCAAGTAGCTAGGATTACAGGCATGCAACACCACACCCAGCTAATTTTGTATTTATAGTGGAGATGGGGTTTCTCTACGTTGGTCAGGCTGGTCTTGAACTCCCAACCTCAGGTGATCCACCCACCTTGGCCTCCCAAAGTGCTGGGATTACAGGCGTGAGCCACCATGCTTGGCCTAACAATCTTATCATTTTTAAGAGACTGGGTTGGCCGGGCGTGGTGGCTCATGCCTGTAATCCAAGCACTTTGGAGGCCAAGGCAGGCGGATCACCTGAGGTCGGGAGTTCAAGACCAGCCTGACCAACATAGTGAAACCTCGTCTTTAAAAAAAAAAAAAAAAGAGAGAGAGAGAGAGAGAGAGAGAGACTGGGTCTTGCTCTGTCACCTAGGCCAGAGTGCAGCGATGCAATCATGGCTCGCTGCAGCCTTGAACTCCTGGGCTTAAGCGATCTTCCCACCTTAGCCTTCCAAGCAGCTGGGACTACAGGTGTGCACCACTATACCGGCTTTCAACAACCTTATGAAGTAGGTGCCATTAGTAGCCTCATTTCTCAAATGAGAATGCTGTGTCTTAGAGATGTTAAGTAAAAGTCACACAGCTATTAAGTGGGACAGCTAGGTCTGTCTGAATCCAAAGCCACAGTCTTTACTACTATTTTATGTGGTAGTTATTTTATATAGGCCTGAACTTTCTAACTTCACATTTACTCTTTCCAAGTATGCTATGAACTTCTAAGCGATCTGCTCGTGCTGTTCCTTCTACCTGAAATGTCTTCCCCATCCTCGCATCCTTGCCTTCTCGAGAGGCTTCATTCATCTCTCAATGCCCAGTGTGAACATTACTGCCCCCGGTACCTCCAGATAGAATCCATTGTTCTCACTGGTGCTCCCATATTACTTTCTACATGTTCAATTTTAGCATCTACTCACCTCCCCACAAATATTTATCAAGTACTACTTTGTCCCAGGCACTGGGCTAGATGCTAGGACTCAATGGTGAATAAACTGGCTATTAAACATTCTATTACGTGATGATACTTAATATTTCTTTTTTTTTCCCCAGGCAGCACTGAAGGAAAACATTTCTTATTAGCTACTGTGTCTATGGTTTCTTCTCCCTCACTATTGTAAGCCCAGGGCTAAACACAAACTAGGTGTTCAATCAATATTACAAAATAATAATTGTCAACGGTGTCTGTATCTCCTCCTATGTGCTGATGGATTTCTGAATATAGTGTCCCCACAATGCCTGACACACAGTGGGGACTCACTATACATTTCTCAGTATACACTTCCTGAATTACTGAATGCATTATGGATAGGAATTTGGGGGCAAAAGCCACTGGGTCCTATTGCACTCTCCGAATGGGGTAGGATTTCAGGACTCTTCTAGCCACCCACATGATATAGCTATTGTGGTGCTGTTGCCTATAGTAAGGGCTGAGCTATGGTAGAAAAAGTGCAGGACTTGGAATCAAACAGACCCAGTTACAAATTCAATAAACTTAACTTCTTTGAAACTATTTTCCCATTAACAAAATGGGAATAAATAAAATCTGTGTTTATGAATGTGCCTCCATGGAAGGTCTAGTCCAGAAATGGATACTGAATCCATGTTACCTTCATTTATTCTATCCCAATATACTTCTCTACCTTTAAAAAACTATGTCTTAGGGCTGGGCGCGGTGGCTCACGCCTGTAATCCCAGCACTTTGGGAGGCCAAGGCGGGTGGATCACGAGGTCAAGAGATCCAGACCATCCTGGTCAACATGGTGAAACCCCGTCTCTACTAAAAATACAAAAAATTAGCTGGGCATGGTGGTGTGTGCCTGTAATCCCAGCTACTCGGGAGGCTGAGGCAGGAGAATTGCCTGAACCCAGGAGGCGGAGGTTGTGGTGAGCCGAGATCGCGCCATTGCACTCCTGCCTGGGTAACAAGAGCGAAACTCTGTCTCCAAAAAAAAAAAAAGTATGTCTTTTTAAACTTATTTATATTTTTATTTAAAATTGTGTGTGTGTGTGTGTGTGTGTGTGTGTGTGTATTTGAGATTGAGTCTCACTCTGTCATCCAAGCTGGAGTGTAGTGGCACAATTTCAGCTCATTCAACCTCCACCTCCTGGGTTCAAGTGATTCTCCTGCCTCAGCTTCCCAAGTAGCTGGGATTATAGGTGCCTACCACCATGCCCTGGTAATTTTTGTATTTTTAGTAGAGGCAATTTTTCACACATGTTGGACAGGCTGGTCTCAAACTCCTGAGCTCAAGTGCTCCACCCACTTCAGCCTCCCAAAGTGCTGGGATTACAGGCGTGAGCCACCATGCCCAGCCTTAAAATTAAATTTAAAATTTAACCTTTTTCTACGGAAAATTTTCATTCATATACAAAAGTGGAGACTCATATAATGAACCCCCATATACCCCATTATCCAGCTCCAACAATTGACAGCTTATGGCCAATCTTAAAATCTTTTGATAAACATAAAACTCTCACTTCCCTCCCTTTTACTTTCCCTCCAGATTCTAATGCCCACCCCCAACCAAGGGATTTGCCCTTCCAACAAGAAAATCATGTTACTTTCTGCAGTCTGTGTTATGAAATCAGTAAGTTCTCTTCACTTTCCATATAAAAACAAAATTTAATGCGAAAGGTGCTTTTTCACAGCATATGTGAATTCCAGAGTATGCTGGGCCTCTTTTCAGCAGTCGGAAAATCTCATTTCTGGGTACACCCCCCTGCCCCCAACTCTCCTGCTAGGGTGATATGCTTACCTTGTATTCCCCATCCCCATGCAAATCTGCCAGCGCTGGAAAACAAAAGGGCCAAAACCGGGGTCTCAGAATCTCAGAGGCTTCACTACAGGACCATCGTCTGACTCCCCATCCCCCTAGAAGCCAGGGTTCCTGGTTCCAGAGACTCACCTAAGCAGGCAGAAAAGGTGTGGATGTTGGCCATTGGGTCGTAGTGCGCATCCAACCATTTCGAATTGGCCTCATTGCTGGGAGTGGGAGAAAGAGAGTTGGGGGAGAGTGAGTACCACAGAAGGGGAAGAAAACTTTCAGTGAGCTGGTACAGGTCACTCATGAACATAAGATTAGTATGTCTGGGCCGGGCGCGGTGGCTCAAGCCTGTAATCCCAGCACTTTGGGAGGCCAAGGCAGGTGGATCACGAGGTCAAGAGATCGAGGCCAGCCTGGTCAACATGGTGAAACCCCGTCTCTACTAAAAATACAAAAAACTAGCTGGGCATGGTGGCGCGTGCATGTAATCCCAGCTACTCAGGAGGCTGAGGCAGGCGAATTGCCTGAACCCAGGAGGCGGAGGTTGTGGTGAGCCGAGATCGCGCCATTGCACTCCAGCCTGGGTAACAAGAGCGAAACTCCATCTATAAAAAAAGATTAGAACGTCTGGGTACCAGTCCAGGGCTCCGCCACTAGCTCACCGAGCGACCTCCAGACACATATATGCATATCTTGGGCCTCGGTTTCCCTATCTGACGTCTAAGAGTACTTCCAGACTGCCCGAGAACAGAAGCCCAGAGCCCGGGGACCAAGGGACCCTCTTTATACGGGTAGGAAACGAGGCTTTGTGGAGCCCGCCTTCACCTCTCAGCTCCGCAGCCGTCGGTATCCGATGAGGACACAGCGGCCATCTTGGCAGGCGTCGTCCTGGCAACCAGCCCCGCCCCTGCCGCCGCGTAACGCCCAATAGTGCCCGAGCGCTGGGAAGCGCGAGTACAAAGGTTCCGGGTGCCAAGCTTTCCCAGCCAGGCTCAGGAGACCCTGGGGAGGACGCGCTGGCCACCTTCCTGGGTTGAGGAATCTTTCTTCCCAGCTCATTTATCTTTGTTCCTTTCTAATGAGAGCCACCTTTCCAGGTGTCTGGGTCCTTCAATCTCTGGGTCAGCCACAGAGCCCTCTGGCTTCCAGGGCTGGAAAGAAGCCCCTTCTAGCATTTATGAGCAGCAAAACGAACTCCTGTCTCCATCTTCATGCCTACCCGGTGAGGAGCCATGTCCTGTCTTGCTGTCTTATTCTAGAGGTCCAGGCACAGAGAAACAAAACACAAGAGTTAAGGGGCAAATGCAGAGGATTCTGACTGAAGTTGAGTTTGTAGGTTCCAAGAACATTTAAAAATGGAAGAAGGCTGGGTGCGGTGGCTCACACCTGTAATCCCAGCACTTTGGGAGGCCGAAGCGGGTGGCTCACGAGGTCAGTAGTTCGAGACCAGTCTGGGCCAACATAGTGAAACCCCGTCTCTACTAAAAATACAAAAAATTAGCTGGGCATGGTGGCGGGCGCCTGTAATCCCAGCTACTCAGGAGGCTGAGGCAGGAGAATTGCTTGAATCTGGGAGGAGGAAGTTGCAGTGAGCCAAGATTGCACCATTGCACTCCAGCCTGGGCAACAAGGGTGAAACTCCGTCTCAAAAAAAAAAAAAAAAAAAAAAAGAAATGCCACAAAGGAGGGCTGCAAAAATCATGCTGTGTTCAGCTCTGTGACTGTATATCCTCATCTAGAGACAATGTCAACATCTTGTTGTGGAAGGGAGGCTTTCCCTCTCCCCAGGCCTTGAGCCCATCACCCTCCTGCTGGGAGCAAATGAGAAGTCAGACAAAGGCAAGGAGGAGCCACACACGCCGCAAAGATGATGGTTGTCTCTGATATTTATTTGTCTGGTTATAAAATTAATATGTGAGGAGCATTGGATTTGGTGAGAAGGTTTTGAACCCTAGCTGTCACGTGTCTCTTGTGGGATCTAGACCAGTGACTTCTCAGAACTGCCATTTCCTCATCTGGTAGACGGGATGGTGAACCCTGTCTTGCTCACCCCACACATGGCAGTGCAGATGAAATGAGATCAGAGGGGAAGCACTTGGCAAGCTGGAAAGTGCTGACAAATGGAAGCGGTGTCACCACCCTCAGCTGAGGTAGTACCAAGGTCCATGCTCCTGCCCCTTCCGCTCCCCTAGCCCCTAAATACACACATGAATGGAGGGCCACTTGCAGCCTTGGTTTGATGGAGTTGGGGGAGAGGCCACACACATCTTCCTCAAGCCTGGCCAGATGGGGCCTCACTGGGGCCCTTCCAGAATCGGGCATCGGCTGTGGCCAGCTGGGTGAGGATCTCCTCCAGCTCAGGCCCATCCTCTGGGAAACGCTCAGTGAAGGATCGGATGAGGCCAGCAGCTGAGGCCTCGTATTCCAGAAGCTGCACATCTGAGCCTGGGGAGGAGAGGGAGAGAAAACAGCGGCAGGAAAGGGTCTGAATTGGGATACTAAATCATCATAATAGTCTTGATAATCACAATCACAGCAGCAACTGTTTCCTACTGAGCTCTGCAAAAAAAAAAACAAACACCTGTGCTCTACATTTTAGGTTAATTACTTCATTTAATCTTTACACTAACCCTGTGAGGAAGGAAATACTACAGAGGGAGTATTAAATGCATGGCTACTTTCATTCATTCATTCATTCAGTCAGTCAAATAAAGATTTAGGCTGGGTGCGGTGGCTTATGCCTGTAATCCTAGCACCTTGGGAGGCCAAGGCGGGAGATCACCTGAGGTCAGGAGTTTGAGACCAGCCTGGCCAATATGGTAAAACCCTGTCTCTACTAAAAATACAAAAAAATTACCCGGGTATGGTGATGTGTAGCTGTAGTTCCCAGCTACTTGGGAGGCTGAGGCTGGAGAATCGCTTGAACCTGGATGGCAGAGGTTGCAGTGAGCCGATTGTGCCACTGCATTCCAGCCTGGGTGAGACTCCATCTCAAATAAATAAATACATACATACATGCGTACTAAACTAACTAACTAAATAAATAATAAAATATTTAGCTGGGTGCAGTGGCTCATGCCTGTAATCCTAGCACTTTCAGAGGACAAGGTGTGTGGATCACGAGGTCAGAAGTTCAAGACCAGCCTGGCCAATATGGTGAAACCCTGTCTCAACTAAAAATACAAAATTAGCTGGGCATGGTGGTAGGCACCTGTAATCCCAGCTCCTCGGGAGGCTGACGCTGGAGAATTGCTTGTCCTGGGAGGTGGAGGTTGCAGTGAGCTGAGATTGCACCACTGCCTGTGGTACAAAGTGAGACTCTGTCTCAAAAAAGAAAGTTTTTATGGTATATCACCATCTCAGCCTTTGAAAATCCTAACTGTTCTTCAGATCTAGTGGGAACCACCACTTCTTCCCTAGAACGTTCCTGGATACTCTTGAAGATGGATGCGATCTTCCCTCCTCTAAGTGTTTAGAGTTTTGTTTATATCTTTTGGCTATTCATTAACATTTCCCTTGTATGATGATTTATCTCCATATCTTATCATCCCCAATAAGCTGTGATCACCTTTGGATCCCCAGTGGCTCCTCCATAGCTTGCACAGGGCTAGACATAACAAAGCAATTGATGATATTGTCCACATGGCTGACATGATTTGTTAATGCACTCATTTGGATCTATAAGAATCTTTTTTTTTTTTTTTTTTTGAGATGGAGTTTCACTCTTGTTACCCAGGCTGGAGTGCAATGGTGCGATCTTGGCTCACTGCAACCTCCGCCTCCTGGGTTCAGGCAATTCTCCTGCCTCAGCCTCCTGAGTAGCTGGGATTACAGGCACACGCCACCATGCCCAGCTAATTTTTTGTATTTTTAGTAGAGACGGGGTTTCACCATGTTGACCAGGATGGTCTTGATCTCTTGACCTCGTGATCCACCTGCTTCGGCCTCCCAAAGTGCTGGGATTACAGGCTTGAGCCACTGCGCCTGGCCGAATCTTTTTTTTTTTTTTTTTAATAGAGACAGGGTTTTGCCATGTTGGTCAGGCTGGTCTTGAACACCTGCCTCAGCCTCCCAAAGTGCTGGGATTACAGGCATGAGCCACCAGGCCTGGCCTCATTTAACAGTTACTGAGCAGCTCCAGTGTGCCAGGTTGTACATGAGGCACTGGGGTATGCTGCTCCTGCCATCATGAGATGTGACCAGCAAGAAAATGGGCAAGTGTGATGGGCACATGAAGAAAATGAAGCTGGGTGGCAGAACAGAGAGGGACTGAAGCAGGTACTTTAGGTTGAGGGGTCAGAGACAACCTCTCTCACAAGGTGCCATTTTACAAGGACCTGAAGGACAAAAAGAACCAGACAGGCAGCTGGGCGCAGTGGCTCACGCCTGTAATCCCAGCACTTTTGGGAGGGCGAGGCAGGTGGATCACAAGGTCAGGAGTTTGAGACCAGCCTGGCCAACATGGTGAAACCCCATCTCTTCTAAAAATACTAAATTAGCCAGGCGTGGTGGTGCATGCCTGTAATCCCAGCTACTCGGGAGGCTGAGGCAGGAGAATCACTTGAACCTGGGAGGCAGAGGTTGTAGTGAGTGGAGATTGTGCCATTGCACTCCAGTCTGGGCAATAGAGTTAGATTTGGTCTCAAAAAAAAAAGAACCAGACAGGCAAAGATCTGGAGGAAGATCATGCCAAGCAGCGAGAACAGTCTATTCAAAGGCTATAGGAGTGGAGCGAGCTCAGGGGGTAGAAGAAACAGAAGGGTCAGGAGCCTGGAGGACAGGGAGCCGGGGAAGAGGCAGTGAGGCTGGCAAGGGCTGGGGCCAAATCCCGTAAGCTTCTTGAGGGCATGGAAAAGCATCTAGAATGAGCCTTTTTTTTTTTTTTGAGAGGGAGTCTCGCTTTGTCACCAGGCTGGAGTGCAGTGGCGCAATCTCAGCTCACTCCAACCTCTGACTCCCTGGTTCAAGTGGTTCTCCTGCCTCTGTTTTCTAAGTAGCTGGGATTATAGGTACAGATCACCATGCCCAGCTAATTTTTGTATTTTTAGTAGAGATGGGGTTTCACCATGTTGGCCAGGATGGTCTTGATCTCCCGACCTCACAATTCTCCCGCCTCGGCCTCCCAAAGTGCTGGGATTACAGGCGTGAGCCACAGCGCCAAGTCAAGCATCCTAATAAATGCTTTTTCCCCTGGGCATGGTGGCTCATGCCTGTAATCCCAGCACTTTGGGAGGCTAAGGAGGGTGAATCACTTTGAGCTCAGGAGTTTGAGATCAGCCTGGCTAACATAGAGAAACCCCATCTCTACAAAAAATATAAAACTTAGGTGGCTGTGTAGTCCCAGCTACTCGGGAGGCTGAGGCTGGAGAATCACTTGAGCCTGGGAAGCAGAGTCAAGGTCTGCAGTGAGTCAAGGTCGCACCACTGTACTCCAACCTGGGTGATAGAGTGAGACCCTGTCTCAAAAAAAAAAATAAATAAATAAAAATAAATAAGGCCAAGTGTGCTGGCTTACGCCTGTATTCTTAGCACTTTGGGATGCCAAGGTGGGCAGATCACTTGAGGTCAGGAGTTCGAGACTAGCCTAGCCAACATAGCAAAACCCTGTCTCTACTAAAAAAAATACAAAAATTGGCCAGGCGCGGTGGCTCACACCTGTAATCCCAGCACTTTGGGAGGCCGAGGCAGGTGGATCACGAGGTCAAGAGATCGAGACCATCCTGGTCAAGAAGGTGAAACCCCGTCTCTACTAAAAATACAAAAAAATTAGCTGGGCATGGTGGTGCGTGCCTGTAGTCCCAGCTACTCGGGAGGCTGAGGCAGGAGAATTGCCTGAACCCAGGAGGTGGAGGTTGCCGTGAGCCGAGATTGTGCCATTGCACTCCAGCCTGGGTAACAAGAGTGAAACTCCGTCTCAAAAAAAAAATACAAAAATTAGCCAGGTGTGGTGGCAGGTGCCTGTAATCCCAGCTACTCAGGAGGCAGGCCAATCATTTGAATCCAGGAGGCAGAGGTTGCAGTGAGCTGAGATTGCACCACTACACTCCAGCCTGAGTGACAGAGTGAGACTCCATCTCAAAACAAACAAACAAACAAAAATAAATAAATGCTTTTTCCTCACCAATAGTAGGTAATGACGTTCTACAAATATTATTCTATTAAACTCTCATAACTGCCCATGACAATGCTTTTTTTTCAGAGTTGAGGTCTTGCTCTGTCACCCAGGCTGGAGCACAATGGTACAACCATAGCTCACTGCAGCCTTGAACTCCTGGGCTCAAGTGATCCTCCCACCTCACCTTTTCAAGTAGCTGGGACTACAGGCAGGGGACACCACACCTGACTGAACCACTCTTTTTATTTTCTTTTCTTTTTTGTTTTTTTTTAAATAAAGACGGGGTTTCACCATGTTGGTCAGGCTGGTCTTGAACTCCTGACCTCAGGTGATCCGCCTGCCTTGGCCTCCAAAGTGCTTGGATTATAGGCGTCAGCCACCATGCCTGGCCGACTCAGCCACTCTTAATCTGATTCTTGGCTCCTCTACTAAAAAGGAATAATCCTTGTGCAAATTACTCTCTAGGCCTCAGTTTCCTTACCTGTAAAATGGAGATAACAAAAATGCCTACCTTATTGGGCTATTGTGAGGGTTTAAAAGGTGAATCCCCAGAAAGCACTTAGAAACCACAGGAAGGAATCGAGGTTCACTATAATATCAGCAAGCAATCCACACTGGCTTTATGAATGAAGACACCGAAGTCTAGAAAGGCCAGGTGACTAGGCCAAGGTCACAGGGCAGTTCTGAAGCTGGGGCTGTAACCACTCCATAACATCACATTGTCTTAGGTGTCTCAAGTGACAAGTATCAGGAAAGATGAGTCAAGGGGTGAGAGGAAAGTGAAGGCAGTAAGGTGCTGGGGCCCGAGGACGTTTGAATATGAAGGGTACAAGTGCCACGAAGCCAGGGCTAGGCTCTGGTGCTGTCGCTTGAGAAGGAAGAGGGATGATGCAGCTGTTGATCACCATCCCGGATGTGACTGAGTCACAGTGTCCCCTGGGTTTCACTAGGCTTGCTGGGTCCCAGCTCCCTCCTGACCTGACCCCTAGCCTGGGTACCCAACAGGTCTAATTCTTTGGTACGAATGCCTGGCTTCCCCGTCTGCATGTTCTGCTATCCTCTGCTCTGGTGGTCTTCTTCAGATCTTCTGTCACTGTCTTACAACCTGTATGACCTTGTGTTTGTTGGGGGTTGGTGAAGTGACAGAAACCAAGATTGGGGCCTGAGGTTTGGCATGGGAAGGACCCTGGAGGTGGGACAGAAAGGAAAGGACCATGCTGGCTGCTCTCCATGAGCCCCTGGGTGGGTTCTTCATGCTCCCCATAGGGCCCCGTGTGGTCCCCATGAAAGGAGCTCAAGAGTCCATTACCTTCAAGGCGAGTGTTGGGCTGAACGATGAGCTTCCGAGATTCCTTACGCAGCAATACTGTGTCCCGGAGGGTGAGGAAGCACTCGGGGGGCGCATCAGTGACCGCTGCATACCCCTCATACAGGGCCCGGCCTCCAGCCACATCCCCTGTGGACTTCAGCACCTGTGGGAGGATGGAGTAAGTGTCTAGGATGGGCTCTGCCACAGGCCATAGCTGATTGTGCTCAGCCCTGGACAGTCTGTGCTATGGTTTCAAGGTGTCCCCTCCAAAATTCTGGTGTTGAAACTTATGGTTAAGTTTCAACCTAACCATTAAGGCTTCTTCCTCATGAATGGGATTAAGGCCCTTATAAAAGAGGCTTCAGGCTTAGTGTGGCAGCTCACACCTGTAATCTTAGTACTTTGGGAGGCAGAGGTGGGGGAACAGTGAGCCCAGGAGTTTGAGACCAGCCTGGGCAACATGGAAAGACCCTATCTCTATTAAAAAAAAAAAAAGAAAAGAAAAAAGAAAAAGGCTGGCTATGGTGGCTCATGCCTGCGATCCTGGTACTTATGGAGGCTGAGGTGAGAGGACTGCTTGAGCTCAGGAGTTTGAGACCAGCCTGGACCACATAGTGAGACCTTGTCTCATCTCTAAATAAAAAGAAAAGAAAAAAAGAATAAGGAAAACAGGCTTCATGCCCGTTTGGCCCTATTGCCATTTTGCCTTCCACTCTGTGAGGCCATAGCATTCCTCCCATTCCTCTCCTCCAAAGATTTTGGCAACGAGGTATCATCCTGGATAGAAGGGGAGAGCAGCCTTCACCAGACAAGAAAACTAGCTGGTGCCTTGATCGTGGACTTCCCCACCTCTAGAACTGTCAGAAATACATTTCTGTTCCTTATAAATCACCCAGCCTCTGGTATTTTTTTGTGTTACAACAGCACAAAACGGACTACGACACTCTGCAAAGTGCTGGGCCCTGTCACTTACAGGCGGTGTAACCTTGGACAAGTCACGAAACCACTCTGAGCTGTTATCTCTAAACAGGAATAGCTCTGCTCTCCCTCAGTGTTACTGTGCTGAACGAGTGGGAAACGCAGATCAGTGATGAGCACAGACTAAATGCTCACAAAATTAAAGCTAATGTTTCTTTTGTTTGATTATCTCATTTGACATGTAGACAAGGCAGGTATTATCATTACTGTTTTTTTTTTTGAGACAGTGTCTAACTCTGTCACCCAGGCTGGAGTGCAATGGTGTGGTCTCACTGCAACCTTCACCTCCTGGGTTCAGGTGATTCTCTTGCCTCAGCCTCCTGAGTAGGTGGAATTACAGGCTCCTGCCACTACACCTGGCTATTATTTTTAGTAGAGACGGGGTTTCACCATGTTGGCCAGATGGTCTCAAATTCCTGACCTCAGGAGATCTGCCCAGCTTGGCCTCCCAAAGTGCTGGGATCATAGGTATAAGCCACCACTGACCACCATTACCCTTTTTAAAATAAAACATTTCTGGCTGGGCGTGGTGGCACACGCCTGTAATACCAGTACTTTGGGAGGCCAAGGCTGGTGGATCACCTGAGGTCAGGAATTCAAGACCATCCTGGCAAACATGGTGAAACTCCGTCTCTACAAAAATACAAAAACTAGCCAGGCATGATGGCAGTGCCTATAGTCCCAGCTATTCAGGAGGCTGAGACGGGAGAATCACTTGAACCCGGGAGGTGGAGATTGCAGTGAGCCAAGATCACACCATTGTATTCCAGCCTGGACAACAAAGTGAGACTCCGTTTCAAACAAACAAACAAACAAAAAAAAAGTAAAATAAAAATAAGAATAGACTGGGCACAGTGGCTCATGTTGGTAATCCCGGCACCTTAGGAGGCCAAGGTGTGCGGATCACGAGGTCAAGAGATCAAGACCATCCTGGCCAACATGGTGAAATGCCATTTCTAATAAAAATACAAAAATTAGCTGGGCATGGTGATGTGTGCCTGTAGTCCCAGCTATTTGGGAGGCTAAGGCAGGAGAATAGCTTCAACCTGGGATGCAGAGGTTGCAGTGAGCCAAGATCGTGCCACTGCACTCCAGCCTGGCAACAGAGCGAGACTCCACCTCAAAAAAATAAATAAATAAATAAATAAAATAGAAATAGCTGGGCATGGTGGCTCATGCCTGTAATCTCAGCACTTTGGGGCCAAGGTGGGTGGATCACCTGAGGTCAGGAGTTTGAGACCAGCCTGACCAACATGGAGAAACCCTGTCTCTACTAAAAATACAAAATTAGCTGGGCTTGGTGGTGCATGCCTGTAATCCCAGCTACTCGGGAGGCTGAGGCAGGAGAATCACCTGAACCTGGGAGGGGAAGTTGCAATGAGCTGAGATTGCACCATTGCACTCCAGTCTGGACAATAAGAGCGAAACTCCATCTCAAAAAAAATAAAATAAAACATTTCTTACACAAACAAGATACAGTATGTATGCTGTAAAGAACATTAAAACAGACACTCATACAACCACCACCTCACTTCAGTGAGTTCAGCTGCTTTTCTGCTCGAGTGCACCCTGTGGCTGCCCCCATCGAAGGAAACCACTGTCCTTAATACATACTTTTTTTTGAGATGGAGTCTCGCTCTGTTACCTAGGCTGGAGTGCAGTGGCATAATCTCAGCCCACTGCAACCTCTGCTTCCTAGGTTCAAGTGATCCTCCTGCCTTAGCCTCCTCTGTAGCTGGGTCTACAGGCATCTGCCACCATGCCAGCCTAATTTTTGAATTTTTAGTAGATAGGGGGTTTCACCATGTTGGACAGACTGGTCTCAAACTCCTGACCTCAGGTGATCTGTCCACCTCAGCCTCCCAACGTGCTGGGATTATAGGAATGGGCCACCTGGCTTGGCTGCTTTTTGAACTGTATATATTCTGATTTGCTCTTTCTGCTTGGATTACATTTGAGATTCATTTGTGCTAAAACATGCAGCTATACTTTCCCTTTTCACTGCTATGTAGTCTTCTACTTAAAACACACAATCTCTTCCACAGCTGATGTGTAATTTAGTGCTTTTTTTTTTTTTGAGATGGGATTTTTACTCTTGTTGCCCAGGCTAGAGTGCGCAATCTCAGCTCACTACAACCCCCACCTCCTGGGTTCAAGTGATTCTCCTGCCTTAGCTTCCCAAGTAGCTTGGATTACAAGTATACTCCACCACGTCTGGCTAATGTTTTGGTATTTTTAGCAGAGATGGGGTTTCACCATGTTAACCAGGCAGGTCTCAAACTCCTGACCTCAGGTGATCCACCCGCCTTGGCCTCCCAAAGTGCTGGGATTACAGGTGTGAGCCACCGCACCCACTGGTGGTTTTTGCTGATAATGCTGCCGTGAACATCCCAGTGTGTCTCCTGAGGAACAGATGTAAGTTTTCCCAGAACTGATTCTGTGCAGGATCCTTCCGGATTCCGTGCAGGTCACAGGAATGCTCAACTTTAAGAGATGATGTTACTGTTTCTTAAAATTCCTATGTAACACAGCCTTCCAGAAGCGCAGTGGATGCAGTCCTCATTGCTCAGTCTACCAAGTAGATGCTGCCAGTTGTTCATTTCTGCCATGCTGCTGGGTATAAATTGTAATTTATGCAGCTTAGGTTCAGCTTGCCTGATTACTAACGAGGTTGAGCATCTTCCCTGAGTTGGTCAAGAGCTATTCATTTTCCTCTTCTGTTCATTTTTGCTTATTTTTCTGGTGACTTTTCTTCTTCCCTTTTTTTTTTTTTGAGACAGTCTCACTCCCTCACCCAGGCTGGAGTGCAATGGCGTGACCTTGGCTCATTGCAACCTCTGCCTTCCGGGTTCAAGTGATTCTCCTGCTTCAGCCTCCTGAGTAGCTGGGATTACCGGCGCCTGCCACTATGCCTGGCTATTTTTTTATATTTTTGGTAAAGGCAGATTTTACCATGTTGGCCAGGCTGGTCTCAAACTCCTGACCTCAAGTGATTCATCTGGCTCGGCCTCCCAAAGTGCTGGGATTACAGGTGTGAGCCACTGTGCTTGCCCGAAAAGTTCTTCGTGTATTTTAGATATGAACTATTTGTTAGTATAGCAATCCCCACATATATATGGAGGATATGTTCCAAAACCACGCAGTGGCTGCCTAAAGCATGGATAGTACAGGGCCCTATGTATACACTGTTGTTGTTGTTTTGCCATATATACACACCTATGAGAAAAGTTTAATTTACAAATTAGGCACAGGAAGAGGTTAACACTAACTACTAATACAATAGAACACCTGTAACAATATAACATAATAAAAGTTAGGTGAATATAGCCTCTCTCTCAAGGTATCTTTTTTTTCTTTTTGAGGCAGTGTCTCGCTCTGTCACCCAAGCTGGGGAGCCGTGGTGCGATCTCGGCTCACTGCAACCTCTATCTCCCAGATTCAAGTCATTCTCATGCCTCAGCCTCCTGAGTGGCTGGGATTACAGGCACCTGCCAACATGCCAAGCTAATTTTTGTATTTTTAGTAGAGACAGGGTTTCGGAACATTGGCCAGGCTGGTGTTAAACTCCTGACCTCAGGTGATCTGCCCACCTGGACTTCTCGAAGTGCTGGGATTACAGGCATGAGCCATCGCACCCAGCCTAAAAATATCTTGTACTCTACTGCGGCTACCTGCAGCTGCAGAAAGCAAAACTGTGGATAAGTGGGGACTAACCATATGTGTTGTAAAAACCCTATCCTAGTGTAACGGGGACTGACCATATGTGTCGTAGATACCTATCCCGGTGTAACGGGGACTGACCATACCTGTTGTAAATACCCTATCCTAGTGTAACGGGGACTGACCATATGTGTCGTAAATACCCTATCCTAGTGTAACAGGGACTGACCATATGTGTCATAAATACCCTATCCTGGTGTAACAGGGACTGACCATATGTGTCGTAAATACCCTATCCTAGTGTAACAGGGACTGATCATATGTGTCGTAAATACCCTATCCTAGTGTAACAGGGACTGACCATATGTGTCGTAAATACCCTATCCTAGTGTAACAGGGACTGACCATATGTGTCGTAAATACCCTATCCTAGTGTAACGGGGACTGACCATATGTGTCGTAAATACCCTATCCTAGTGTAACGGGGACTGACCATATGTGTCGTAAATACCCTATCCTAGTGTAACGGGGACTGATCATATGTGTCGTAAATACCCTATCCTAGTGTAACGGGGACTGACCATATGTGTCGTAAATACCCTATCCTAGTGTAACGGGGACTGACCATATGTGTCGTAAATACCCTATCCTAGTGTAACGGGGACTGACCATATGTGTCGTAAATACCCTATCCTAGTGTAACGGGGACTGACCATATGTGTCGTAAATACCCTATCCTAGTGTAACGGGGACTGACCATATGTGTCGTAAATACCCTATCCTAGTGTAACAGGGACTGACCATGTGTCGTAAATACCCTATCCTAGTGTAACGGGGACTGACCATATGTGTCGTAAATACCCTATCCTAGTGTAACAGGGACTGACCATATGTGTTGTAAATACCCTATCCTGGTATAACGGGACTGACCATATGTATCGTAAATACCCTATCCTAGTGTAAGACTCAGCACCTTCTTTATAGTAACTTATGATTAATATGTTATTTTTTCTCTTTTAGAGGCAGAGTTTAGCTCTGTCGCCCAGACTAGAGTATGCTGGCATGATCAGGTCTCACTGCAGCCTCTACTTCCCATACTCAAGCAATCCTCCCGTCTCAGCCTCCTGTGTGGCTGGGACCACAGGCGTGCATCACTACACTTGGCTGCTTTTTAAATATTTTGTAGAGATGAGGTCTATGTTGCCCAGGCTGGTCTTAAACTCCTGGACTCAAGGAGTCTAGCCTCCCCAAGTGCTGGGATTACATGCCCAGCCAAATTGGGCATTTTTATTGGTGTACAAAGTTCATATTGTAACTTCAGCATCACTCACACTATTTCTTATGGCTTATCAAACCTTCTCTCTGGGGCTGTTTCTTCTTCCTAAATTATATCCTGAGGAAGTTTTGTTACTGAGGGTTTAGTAATGGTTAACTGTTTTTGTTTGTCCAAAAATGTCCTTCATTCTTAAAAGATGTCCTTATTCTTTTTTTAGAGATAGGGTCTTACTCTGTCACCTAGGCTGGAATGTAGTGGTGCAATCATGGCTCACTATAGCCTTGACCTCTCAGGCTTACGCGATCCTCCTACTTCAGCCTCCAGAGCTGGAACTACAGGTGTGCACTACCAAGCCTGGCTAATTTTTGAATTTTTTATAGAGATGAGGTTTTGCCAAGTTGCTTGGGCTGGTCTCGAACTCCTGAGCTCATATGATCCACCTGCCTCGGCCTCCCACAGTGCTGGGATTAAAGGTGTGAGCCACCCGATGTGCTCACATGTTTACTGGCTACCCTTCCTCACTACAGCAGAAGAAATTGCTCCCAGCTTATTCTCTGTGCCTGGCACATGGTAACACTCAGTGCCCCTGGAGAGGTTGGTGGGGGGCCCCCAGGTGAGAGGCTTTTGCTTACCTGAAGTTTCCGCAGGAAGCGCTCTAGGGCAGGCTTGCCCACAGAGTGGATTTTGCTGCGGTCGAGGCGGACCCGGGCATCTGGGCGCCCATCGGAGCCTGTGGTGGGAGTGATGGTAACGAGTCCCTCACCAGCCTCTAGCAAGACTCTCAGGATCACAAACCGGGCCTGCATATGGGCCTGCCGGGCGGGGGAAAGACATTTGCAGCCTGTATCAAGTGCTTGGTTCTAGGCCTGGTCTATAGTATATGCTCATTAACTGGCAACTGTTACTGTCAATCTCCCTGACCCTGTGGGTCCTTTACTGCTTATTACCCTCCCCTCAAATGCGTCCTCCTTTCTCAGCTCACAGAGAGGGTAGGCTGCCCTCGGAGACAGGAAGGCCATTTCCAGGCAGGACCTGGTACCTGTGCTTCCCGTGTCATCCACTGTGACCCCTGCTGCTCCAGATTCCCCCCTGAACACAGCAGCTACCCTCTCCAGGGCCCCCAAACACTTCTTCCTCCACAACCTTGTTTGTGCTCAAAAGTGGAACGAAGTAGGCACCATTATCCTGTTTACAGATGATAAAATAGAGGCCCAGAGAGGTAGAGGGACTTCCTTAGGGTCGCACAGCTAGTAGAGGAAGAGTCAGGACTCAGACCCATATTCCTGGACTCTAAATGACATTACATCACCTCCTCAAACCACGCCCATCTGATTTTGTCAAAAAGTGTCTGTTGCTTACCCTATGTCCAAAGGACACCTAACTGGGCGGTGGCGTCGAATGGCCCCAGAGGCACCCCGAGGATGCAAATACTGGCTCTGACACTTAGCGGCAGGTAGCTTCATCTCCTTGTGCCTCAACTTCCTCATCTCTAAAATGAGGATAACAATAGCACCTACCTCCTGGGGTAGTTAATTCATGGAGGGTGCTTAGAATTGTGTGTTGCGGCCGGGTGCGGTGGCTCATGCCTGTAATCCCAGCACTTTTGGAGGCCGAGACAGGAGGATCACGAAGTCAGGAGATCGAGACCATTCTGGCCAACATGGTGAAACCCCATCTCTACTAAATACAAAAAAAATTAGCCGGGTGTGGTGGTGTAAGCTTGTGGTCCCAACTACTCGGGAGGCTGAGGCAGGAGAATTGCTTGAACCTGGGCAGCAGCGGTTGCAGTGAGCCAAAATTGTGCCACTGCATTCCAGCCAGGCAACAGAGAAAGACTCTGTTTCAAAAAAAAACAAAAAACAAAAAACAACGAATTGTGTGTGGCACAGAGTGCATCAACTGCAAGAAGTCCTAATAAAGTCACCTCGTCTGATTCGCCCTGAATGGTGGCTGGGGAGAGTCCTACTGCCATTTCACAAAGAGGAATTCTGGGGCTCACAAGAGTGATGTGATCTGCCCCTAAATAGTGGAGTCTGGGATTAAACCCAGTTCATCCGCCTTAAAGGTACAGCGGTCCCATCCTTGCACCCTGATCTTGGCACCCACTGCAGGCTCCCTTCTGCCTCCTGGGGGCTCCACCCAGGACCCACCTGTCGCCAGTTGGAGGCCTCAGGTGTGTAGAACTCCAGAGCAAGCAGCCCGGCCCGAACCATGTTGAGCCAGTTCACGTAGATCACATCCTCCGCATCAGCCCCCTCAAAGCCAAAGATCCTGTGGGAGGGGCAGGCAAGTGGCAAATGGTCAGAGGCTGCCCTGTGCCCCTCCCACCAGCCACCATCACCCACTCTCCACACCCCCAGCGCTGGCCACCGCACTGGGACAGCCCGCCCCTCAGCCCTGCTGCTCTTACTCCAGCACTTGCGGGTGGAGACAGAGGTAGAGCCCCACGCTCTCAGCCCGGCACTCTTCGTAGCTGGAGGCAATGGTGCTGAACTTGCTGTCCCACGTCTCCCCAGTCCGATACCAGCTCTGAATCTGGAAAAGGAGCTGGACTGTCAGGCTTAGAGTGGTCAATGCCCCACTGGTGCCCACCCTCCCAGTACCTGGGGCTCCGCCGAGGCCTCCCTCACCTGCTCGCCCGTCTCTGGGTTGATCACTGTCTCCTGGTCAAAGTTGAATGCTCCTTTTTCATCCTGCAGAACACAGAGCGAGTAAGGGAAAGGCACACCCCCGGCTGGGTCCAGGCCTCCAGCCCCAGAATCCATGGGCCTGGAGAGTAGCTCAGAAAGGCAAGTGGGAGCACAGGAGCGGGTGGTGGGAGCAGCAGCTCCGTCCACACACTGATGCCTGCACGGCCCTGAGCCCTGTGACGCTGGCTGCCTCCTCAGAGCCACCAGGAACGTGAAAACCAGAGCTGCCTACCCCACCGCACAGAGAGGAAAACTGAGGGCCAGACAGGGGAGGGATTCATCCCAAGTCCTGTGAAGACGCAGATATGGTGTCTCCAGACCCCAGTGGGAGATGCCCCAAACATGTAGGCCAGAGAACCCAGCTGTGCCCACCACGGGCTTTCGGCCCGGCTCCTGGCACTGCCAGGGGTCACAGTGTCACCCTCACCCTCCCATAGCGTGCTAAGCATCTTTCAGGCAGCATTCTTTTAATCCTGACAACCACCCTCTGAGGACAGTGCTATTATTACCCCACTTCACAGACAAGGACACTGAGGCTCAGAGCCTAAGGGCCCCAAGATGGAGTCAGAGCACACAACCTCCGTGGACACTGTCTATCAACACTAACACCTGCTTGCTGAGGACCTACTGTGTGCTAGGGCTTACTGTCTGTCTTCACTTTTAGTCCTCACAACAGCCCACACAGTAGGGGTCAGGAACCTCATTTTACAGATGGGCCAACTGAGGCTCAGTGAAGGAGCTGACTTATCTAAGGCCACAGCCTGGATAAAGCCTGGACAAGGCGCTCCACCAGACTGCTGCCCCAGCAGCTGCTCTCTGCATCCTCCTGACCCTGGGGCCCAGCTCCAGCCCTTCCCCATCCAGGGAAGCAGCCCCATCCCTGGGGAACAGGACCCAGCCAGAACCCCACCCTCGGAGGGGAGGGTCCACACCCTACCCCACCTCTGGTCAGCTCCATGCTGGGGGTCCACAATCAGCTTTTTCAGCCCCCCACAAAAAACTGTCTGTGTTTCCATATTCCCTGGGTAGGTGTGGAGGGGGCATCAGCCACTCTGGCCGGCTGGCAGGAAGGGGCTGCTCTAGGGAGAAATGGCTCCCTACAATACCTGGAAAGGCCCAGGCTCCACAGAACAGCAGCGCAAACAGCACTGCCGCCTCAGATGAGAGTACCAGAGATGCCCCCTGACCCAGCGTCTGTCCTGGGGCTGCTGGAGTCACACCCTTAGGGTACACTTCCTTAGCCTGAGCCAAGCAATTCCTCCTGGTGTGGGAACGGCAGCTGAACTGTCCCGGGGATCCCTCTACACCTCTATACTCAGGCATCTGAGCTCCTGGGACATCTTGAGGGAGGGCAAGAGAGAGTCTTCTGCTTATGGGGCCATTTTCCCCATCCGACCCACAGCCCCTGAGGGCAGAGGCTGGAGCAGCTTCACCACTGGGTAGGGCAGGTTGTGGGAGAGAGGAGCTGTGGGCGGGGGTGCCAGGGCTGGCTGCTGCCTTCTCACCTGCACAAAGAGCTTGCCGCTGCCATGGCCCAGCAGCTCGTGCAGGCCCACCTGTACATCAAAGGAGGGCCCCTTCCAGAGGATGTACAGGTCCTGCCAAGACAAGCAGAGAATGCTCTGTCCACTGGCTGGCCCCAACCGCAGAGCCTGTCACCCTTCCCTCCCCTGGGCCATGGGCCCAGCTCAGTGCACGTGCTTGGTGAAGGCCAGTTGTGTTCCACCCCACAGCCCATCTCATCTTTGCAACAACCCAGAAGGCAGGGAGGGATGCCTCCCTAGTATGACCCAAGAGGACACCGAGGCTCCAAAGTCCACATGGTCATGTGGCTGGGAAGTGGCAGAGCCAGGACTGAAACTACGCTTTCCTTTCTACTGCTCTGGGCTGTGCGCCTTCCCAAGTCCACTGAGGCAGGTGAGGCCCAGCCCCGACCCTCCGACTACTGGTGCCCACCTTGTCATCCTCCTCCAGAAACGTGAGCTTTTCCCGCTGCGTGGCGTAGGCCACAGCCAGCACGTTCCCCAGTGACACGTTCTTAAAGCCTTCCGTCTGCCTCAGGTCATCGTCTGGAGGAGAAGGCGGAGAAGGACCAGGAAGAAGAGGCGAGGGTCAAAGGTCACAGACAGGAGGCACAGGGCTGTTTGTGGAGGATGTGCATGTGGAAAGTGAGGGGTGACTGTAAAAGGAGGCTTCTGGGGCTGGAGGACACTCACAGTTGGGGATGTTGATGCCAGCAGGGATGCCAGAGCCAGCGAAGGTGAGAACATCCAGGGAGGTGAAGTCAGGGGTAAGAAACTTGTCCTTCTCAAAGGCTGGGGGCCAGGGCAGCTCCTTCAGCAGCTGCTCCGCGCTCGCCACCAGCCGCTCAAACTTGGCACTCATGGCCTTGTTCACCACGGCTACGAAGCCTGCAGGGGAGGGAGGGGGCTGTGGCTTGGCAGGGTTCCAGGAGGGCTCCCACTTCACCCTCCTCCAGCCGTCACGCATGTACTGAATGCCTATTGTGTATGATCACTGTGCTGGCGGCTGGCGACAGCAGTGACCCAGGCCTGGGCCTGACTGGGTCAGGACTGGGGCAGGAAAGCTGCAGCTGCACAAACCTGTCTCCCACTCAGGCCCTGGGCCACCTGCCCCTTCCCCCCTGGGCCACCTGCCCCTTCCCCCGGGCCTGGGTCTAGGGGCTCACACATGAGCCCCATCAGGCTGTGTGCTCTCCCTCCTCCCAGGCTAATCTCTTCGGTTTTAGCAGGCAGATGCTCAGAATCTTCTATATCCAGGGGCTGGGGAGGGTTAGGGCAGTCAGAGAAGTGGCTGAATCCTCAGGCTGGATGCCCTGCCTTGCACAGATAGGTCCCCTGGGGACGTGGGTGGAGGCTGAGGCAGCCTGCCACCAGCCTGGGATGACAGCCTCAGGTCAGGTCTACAGTCACAATGTCTATCCTGCTCCCAGCCACTGAGGGCAGCAGTCTGCATCCTAATCACACTGATGCTCAGAGGTTGGGCTAGTTGGCCCAAGATCACACAGCCTGGGTGTGGTGAAGCTGGGCTTGGGAGGCACGTGTTTATTTGGAGCCTATGCCATGACCAGACACCAGAGGTAGCACAGCAAAGGGGCTCAGAGCCAGGGTTTCCGGGCCACCCTGCAACTGTGCCCCAGTGCCCACACCTGTTAAGATAAATCCTCATGGGATGAACCCTAAATTAGTTAATATAGTTTCTTACAACAGTGCCCAATACATTGTAAATGGTGTTTATTTATCATGGCTGTTCTTATTGTTATGATTATGGCTGAGGAGGGTGGGGAGAACCCTCAAGGGACGCTGGAAACATGGACTTGGAGGTGGAAAAAGGGACTGTGACCAACCTCCCCCTACCCGAGGAAGTTACCTTCAAATTCTCCTCGGGAACCAAAGGGGTCACGGTAGCTCTCGATGAACCCGATGTAACTGGGGGAGAGAAGGGCAGACGTAGAGGAGGGGCGGGCAGGAGGGGCGGGCAGGGTGGAGCTGGTGCCTCACCTCTCCACGATGGGGCCTTTGTCCTGGATCCAGAAGCGGGAGCCCCTCTTGTGGGCCTCGATGGAGCCCTGGGTGAAGCTATCTATGTACTGGGCCAGCATCTGCTTCTGGTGGCTATTGGCTGCATACGCCTGGGGTAAGGTGGGGACAGTCAGCCTCAGGCCACCCACCCACCTCTACACCCCCTCTGCTGCCCAGAAGGGTCCCCAGCTTGCACCCCTAAGCTCCCAGCCAGTCCAACCTTGGCTTTGTCCAGCTGCTCCACCACCTTCTGGAGGATGGGTGCGTAGTCCCCCCGGGTCACCTGGAAAGGGCTTCCCCGGAATTCATAGCTCTTCAGCTTGGAAGTCACTTCGGAGTCTGGGGAAGGCTCTGGGGAGAGAAGGCGTCACTCAGAGAAAAGGCTGGAGTAAGACACCTCAGCCAGCTCTTCCCCATAGCACTCTTTTACTCTAAGATCTTCAGTGGCTCCCTGTAGCCAACAGACATGAGTATAAACTCTCATCTTAAAAAATATATGTATCAGCTGGGCATGGTGGCTGTAAACCCACCTGTAATCCCAGCACTTTGGGAGGCCAAAGCGGGCAGATCGTGTTGAGGTCTGGAGTTCATGACCAGCCTAGCCAACATGGTGAAATTCCATCTCTATTAAAAATACAAAATTGACTGGGCTCAGTGGCTCACACCTATAATCCCAGCACTTTGGGAAGCTGAGGCGGGTGGATCACCTGAGGTCAGGAGTTGGAGATCAGCCTGGCCAACATGGTGAGACCCTGTCTCCACTAAAAATACAAAAAATTTAGTTGGGCATATTGGCGGGCACTTGTAATCCAGCTACTTGGGAAGCTGAGGCAGGAGAATTGCTTGAACCTGGGAGGCGGAGGTTGCAGTGAGCTGACATTGCGCCACTGCACTCCAGCCTGGGCAACAAGAGCAAGACTCCATCTCAAAACAAAAACAACAAAAAAATAAAAAACCAAAAATATATGTATCATATAACATGTGCTTTCCATGTATTAACCCCTTTAAACCTCATTCCAGCTCTGGGGGTAGGGGGAAATTATTATCTCCATTTTATAGATGGGAAACTAAGGCACCGAGATGTTACGTGGATAGCAAGTGGCAGATTGGATTTTAAAAGACAGCCACATCCTGAACATAACCGACAGTCCCACAGGGAGACAAGAGGGTGACTGAGGGGAAGAGTTGTGACGACAGCAGAAGGGAGCCAGAGTGAAGTCGGGGGCTGGGCAGCCCTCCAGAAGCTGGAAAAGGCAGGGGAGCAGGTTCCTGCGGAGACTCCAGAAGGGATGCAGCCCAGCTTCGCCTTTCTTTTACACTCTGGACCTCCACGACTGTAACAGAATTAATCTGTGTTGCTTGGTGCCACTAAATTTGGGGTAACTTGTTACAGAAGCAATGGCATGCTAACACACTATTGTATTTTCCTTGTCTCTGACCAATAAAATATACTTCAAAGTTACGTAAAAACAAACAAACACGCAAAAATGGCCACAGTATTTCCTGTCTTACTGCTCTTTAAAAAAAAAAAAAAACTGGGATAGGATCTCGCAAGGTTGCCCAGCTGATCTGACTCCTGGGCTCAAGTGATCCTCCTGGCTCAGCCTCCTGACTAGCTGGGATTACAGGTATGAGCCACTGTGTCCAGCTCAACTGTGACTTCGTCCATGGAGATGTGGGATCTGTGTTCCCTCCTCAAGCCAGAAGGTTGTGACTTCAGTGGCAGGGATATCATGTACATGCCAAGGCTAGGTCACACGAGGTGAGCAGGCTTCCACCCGGCTCTCCTGGGATGTTCATTCTTGGAGCCCAGCTGGGTTCTAGCCGGCAGCCAGCACCTTTGTGTGATCGAACGAGCCGGTGGGTGCCTGAGGCCCCAAGCTGTCGAGTCTTCCCAACTGAGGCCCCAGACGTGGTCACCCAGCGACTGGCTGTTCCTACTGTCCTCTGCCTGCATTCCTGACCCAGAGTCTGTGAGCATGAAAAGATTTTTTTTCTTTTGAGACAGAGTCTCACTCTGTCGCCAGGCACCAGGCTGGAGTACAGTGGCGCAATCTCGGCTCACTGCAACCTCCGCCTCCCAGGTTCAAGCAATTCTTGGGAGCTGTCTCAGCCTCCCGAGTAGCTGGGACTACAGGCGCACACCACCACGCCCAGCTAATTTTTGTATTTTAGTAGAGACGGGGTTTCACCATGTTGGCCAGGATGGTCTCAATCTCTTGACCTTGTGATCTACCCGCCTTGGCCTCCCAAAGTGCTGGGATTACAGGCGTGAGCCACCATGCTCTGCCGAAAAGGCGGTTTTGTAGCACTAAATTTGGGAAGCATTTGTTCCACAGCAATAGATAATGACCCACTCAGGTATCCTGGCTCCAGGGCCTCACTCAACCGCTGCCCGACACTGCATCCTGTGCGTTAAGTATGGGCCCAGCTTATATTCCAGTGAGATCCACTCCTGTTCCTCTGAACCCACATCTGCCATCATGTCCCTGATGGATACACAAATCCACCAAGCAATGAGCACTGGGGAGACGATGGCAGATGAAACACACAGACCCTCCTTGCGGGAGCTTGTCTAGGGAAACTACTGAGTGTGCTCATGGGAAGAGAGAAGGGCACAGACTCAGTTACGGGAAGATGGGGAAGATCCTGGGGAAGGCGATGCCCATGCATGGCCTAGAGGACGGGGAAGAGGTGGCCAGGGCACAAGGAGAGGCCAGAGGAGGTTCTGCATGGGAAGCAGGGAATAGATTGTGCAAAGACCAGAGAGGGGCCAGGTGCAGTGGCTCACACCTGTAATTCCAGCACTTTGGGAGGCTGAGAGGCAGGCGGATCACCTGAGGTCAGGAGTTGGAGAACAGCCAGGCCAACATGGTAAACACTGTCTCTACTAAAAATACAAAAATTAGCCAGGTGTGGTGGTGGGTGCCTGCAATGCCAGCTACTCTGGAGGCTGAGGCAGGAGAATTGCTTGAACCCGGGAGGCAGAGGTTGCAGTCAGCCAAGGTTGTGCCCCTGCACTCCAGCCTGGGCGATACAGTGAGACTCTGTCTCAAATAAAAACGCCAAAACAAAAACAAAGACCTAGAGATGGTCCATGAGAAAAAAAATATGTCGCTAAACCAAATCATTAAAAAAAAGAGAGAGAGGGGGGTCCATGAGAACTGGATGCTGTCGAGCACAGCCAGAGCACAGAGCACAGAATGGGAGGCTGTGGAGATGCAGGCAGGGGCTGGGGGTGGGTGGGGAACAAAGTCAGGTGGCAAAGGCCTGCACGCTTCTGTACGCACTATTTCCCCTCTCCTGGAAATGAACCCCAATTTTCCTTTGAGAACATCACTCCAGCCCCTACTACTCCTGCCCTAGGTGCAGGTGGCTGGGGAAGGGCCAATCTTTTTTTTTGAGACAGAATCTTGCTCTGCCACCCAGGCTGGAGTGCTGGAGTGCAGTGGTAAGATCTCGGCTCACTGCAACCTCTGCCTCCTGGGTTCAAGCGATTCTCCTGCCTCAGCCTCCTAAACAGCTAGAATCATAGGCAAACGTCAGCACACCCAGCTAATTTTCGTATTTTTAGTAGAGATGGGGTTTTACCACGTTGGGCACCATCCTGAGCTCAGGTGATTCACCCGCCTGAGCCTCCCAAAGTGCTGGGATTACAGGTGTGAGCCATTGCAGCCGGCCTGAAGGGCCAACCTCATTGCCTGACTACAGGATAGGCTTGAGACCAGGCTGAGCCAGTCAGAGACCTGTCCCTTGCTAGTCCTCAGGGATTGGTTCACAGACAAATACGGGACTAATACAGAGAAACTAGAGCCATTCCCTGGACTTATGCAGAAACTCCTGGGAAAGAAGGACCCTCTTTCTGCTGGAGGGGCAGGGCTGGTGGCCTGAGCCACCCACGTCCAGAAATGGCCGGGAGGGAGCAGAAGGGAAGCTTGGGGCTAAGCTCACCTGTGCCGAGCACAGAAGCCAGCCGCACCTCATAGTGGGGCTTCCCTTCTCTGTCGACCTCTTTGAAGAGCCGGGTGTTGTAGGCACTGAGGTTCTAGAAGAGACCAGGGCAGGGGTTTGAGAGTGAGGTCTAGAGGGGGCAGTGGGGTGCGAAGAGGAAAATGGGCCACCAAAGGGGGAGAAGGCATGGAGGCAAAGCAGGCTGGGCCTTCCCAGTTGGCTGTCGGTGGGGAGAGGGAGAGAGTGGGCAGGGACAGCTCAGGGCCGACTCTCCTGCTCTGCTCATGACACTGTGTACTAACTTTTACTAAGCACTGACTCCAACCACTGTGCCAGGCACTCCACGGCCTCTGTGAACCCAGGGCTACCGGAGGTGGGCACCACTTCACAGACATGGAAACTGATCACGTAGCTGGTGAGTGGCTGAGCTGGGAGCTCCACTGACACACGGACCCCAGAGCCACACAAGGATGTGGCCTGAGGTCCTGCCTCCTTGTCCTGCTCCTGTCATTAGGCTCTACAGCCTGGGGTGGGGCAGGGGTGGTGCCTTCCCTAGTACCCAGGGCGGGGGGTAGTCAAGCAGAGACCCAGGAGTGGTCACCAGGTGTGAGGGGGCTAGGACTAGGAACCCCACCAAACCACTGCTATCCTGAGATCCCCTAACCCCAAACCTGTGAGTCCAGAAAGTCTTGGGCAAGTTTGGCATCTTCCAAGGTACAATTCCCAGAGAAATAGGTGGTGATTCCCTGTTGGGGAAGAAAGGGGACATGGGAAAGAGGAGTTGCTGAGGTCAGGGCTGCAGGGATGTCATCGTCCAGGATTCCTGTCCCCCCCTCCTTCCGGCAGCCTCTACCCCTTACCCCTCCATCTACCTCTAGGGGAAAAAGTTGTAAAACAAACAGATGCTCATCTCCGGCCTTCCTGCAGCCCTGCTGAGGCCTCTCTCAGGCTGGCCCACCCCTAAGACTTGCCGAGGTCCTCACCCCAGGCAACTGAGGTGGCCTCCAGAGGTGGGAAGCCTGGAACCCCCTCCTTCCCTGCCATCCCCTCCTCAGCTCCCTCTTCCTTCAGCCTTCTTCCTTCCCTCCACCAGCACACTGCATCCTGCGTGCAGAATGTCAGATCTGGGAGGGCATTCAGAAAGCATTCAACCTGACCTGCTTCCCATTCTACAGACGACAAAACTGAGGGCTGCAGTAGGGAGCAGTATTGCCTCAGGAATGTGAGGCAGAGCCCATCGCCTCCCCATTCCGTGTCCTTCCCTCCTTACCAGGTGGCCTGGAAGAATTCCCTCCACTCCCCCTCCCCTTGGAAGAGTCGGGGCCTCACCTCCTTCCCCAGCCCAAGGTGTCGAAGCCTTGGCTCCAGACAGAACATAAGCTCCCCGCAGGTCTGCCAGAGGCCCCTGACTTCTTCTGGGTGCTGCTGAGCGGCCTCACTCCCTAGGATCACCCGTTCCAGCTTCTCCTGCAGGAAAAGGGAAGCCACTAGTCCAGTCATCCCACCCAAACCTGCCTTCCAGAGCCCCCCTATCCACTCCCAAGCTCTTCTCCCATGGCCTAAGAGCTTTGGCTTGTTGTGTGGTCCATGGACCAGCAGCACTGGCGGGGCCTGAGAAATGGCAAGCCTCCATGTGCAGTGGCTCATGCCTATAATCCCAGCACTTCAGGAGGCAGAGGAGGGAAACACACTTGAGGCCGGGCTTGGAAGCCAAGACAAGCCTGGGCAACATAGAAAGACCCCCATCTCTACAAAGAATAAAAAAAATTTAGGCAGGGCAAGGTGGCTCATGTCTGTAATCCCCACACTTTGGGAGGCTGAGGCAGGTGGATCCCCTGAAGTCAGGAGTTTGAGACCAGCCTGGCCAACATGGTGAAACCCCATCTCTACCAAAAATATAAAAATTAACCAGATGTGGTGGTGCACACCTGTAATCCCAACTACTTGGGAGGCTGAGGAAGGAGAATTGCTTGAACCCAGGAGATGGAGGTTGCAGTGAGCTGAGATCCTGCCACTACACTCCAGCCTGTGTGACGAAAGTGAGACTATCTCAAAAAAAAAAAAAAAAAAAAAAAAAAAAAAATTAGGCCAGGCACAGTGGCTTATGCATGTAATCCTAGCACTTTGAGAGGCCAAGGTTCGAGAACTGCTTGAGCCTAGGAGTTCAAGACCAGCTTAGGTAACACAGTGGGATTCTGTCTCAAAAAAAAAAAATTTTTTTTTTTTTGTAGAGACAGAATCTTGCTCTGTTGTCAGGTGCCAGGCTGGAGTGCAGTGGCGTGATCTCGGCTCACTGCAATCTCTGCCTCCTGGGTTCAAGCAATTCTTCTGCCTCAGCCTCCCAAGTAGCTGGGACTACAAGTGTGCACCCAGATAATTTTTGTATTTTAGTAGAGATGGGGTTTCACCATGCTGGCCAGGATGGTCTCAATCTCTTGACCTCATGATCCACCCACCTCGGCCTCCCAAAGTGCTGAGATTACAGGCGTGAACCACTGCGCGCAGCCCTCTACAAAATTTTTAAAAAATCAGCTACTCTGGAAGCTGAGGAGGATCACATAAGCCTAGGAAGTTGAGGTTGCAGTGAGCTGTGTTTGTGCCACTGCCCTCTAGCCTGAGTGAAAGAGTGAGGTCCTACCTCAAAAAAAAAAAAAACAAGAGAAAGGAAGAAAATTTAGCTGGTGTGGTGGTGCATGCCCACATTCCCAACTACTTGGGAGGCTAAGGCAGGAGGATCACTTGAGTCCAGGAGGTTGAGGCTGAAGTGGGTCATGATCACACCACTGCTCTCCAGCTGGGGTTGACAGAGCAATGCCCTGTCTTAATGAAAAAATGTCAGGCTGGGTGCGATGGCTCACACCTGTAATCCCAACACTTTGGGAAGGCCAAGGTGGGCAGATCACAAGGTCAGGAGATCAAGACCATTCTGACTAACACAGTGAAACCCTGTCTCTACTGAAAATACAAAGAATTAGCTGGGCATGGTGGCAAGCGCCTGTAGTCCCAGCTACTCAGGAGACTGAGGCAGGAGAATTCCTTGGACCTAGGAGGCGGAGGTTGCAGCGAGCAGACATGCTGCTGTACTCCAGTCTGGGCAACAGAGCAAGACTCCGTCTCAAAAAAAAAAAAAAAAAAAAGTCAAGCCTTGGGCCCCCACAGACCTGCTAAATCAGATGCTGAATGTCAGTAAGATTGCCAGGTGACTTGTGTGCATGTGAAAGTCCCGGCTCTTACACCTGCTGTAAGAACCACCTCTGCCCTAAACAGACTCAAGCCTCATAACCCCGGTGGGGACGCCCCCTGCCCAGCACTCTCCACTGTTCCTGGTGATGACCAACGAGCACGTGAAAGGTCACAGAACGCTTCCACATCCTGCCCTAGTTCTACCTGAAGATCAGCAGTCAGGGAGAGCTGTGCTTTTCATTTATACATGAAGAGGCTGCAGCACCCAGAGGCTGGCGACACCCACAGTCACGCAGGGTGACAGCAACAGGCTCGAGGGTCTCTGCATCTGACACTCTGGTTAGGGCTCCTTCTATTGCATTCTCCACTCCCACCCCACCAAACCCCTATCTCCACTTCCCCAACCCTCCCTTGGCTCACCTTGGGCAAGTTGGGAACAAACTTGGTATCACCAAAGGACTTGTAGTTGCCCATGTTGGAGTAAACACCCGCAGCGTAGACCAGGAATGCCTGAGGGGGGAGGCAGGCATCAGAGACCTAGGAAGCACAGCCTCCCTGACCCCAGTGACACCTCCTCCTGAGGTGCAAATGCCCCAGCAGAACCAGTGTGGGTGAGGCTAGGAAATCTGTGAGCAGGACTCAGGTCCTGGGAAGCCCCAGTCTGGCCCACACTGACTTTCACAGACCCATTTTCACACCCTCATTGTCCTGCCTAACTGATCTTCTGGGCAGTTGCCACACACACCCAAGCGCTTATCTGCCTTTGCCCTCTTCATCCCAGCACCCTCTCAGCCACCTGAGGCTTCTGCAACCTTTAAGGCCTAATTCCGGCACCACCTCCCTCCTCCTGGGAGCCTGTCCTCAGCCTCTGACTTGTCAGGCAGGTGGCCTCGGAAGCAAGCAACACATGTTAGAGCCAGAGGGGCCTTAGTCATCTATCTTCTCTGTGGCTTCTGCTGGCCCCAGATCTTCCTCTGGTAACAAGACCTCAGACCTCCTCTTGTGGGTGGGGGCTGGGGGATCTCCCTTCCCCCAGCTCCAGGGATGGGCATGTAAGCTAGCTCAGCCAGTCTGAGAAACCACTATCCCTGGCTACAGGGAAGGGCCTAAGGCTCAAGCTGGCCTAAGAGTTTTACCTAGGACATTTCCCATTGGCAAACAGCCTCCGTACACCAGGGATCATCAGGCCTGGAACCCCTGGAGCTCCCCTCCAGGAGTGAGAAAAGCAACCAAGCTGAGAGATGAAGATTGCATCCCAATGGGAGCACTGAATCCCTGCATCCAGCCCTGCCTGAAACTTCCTCTAGACCTGGACTTTTCAATCATGTGAGCCCATAACTCTCTTTTTCATGTAAGCCAATTTGAGTTGGGTTTCTGCTACTTGCAAACACAAGAATTTCCCTGAAAATAGTAATGCTTGGGTTGTACCTTTTCATTTATAAACATTTCCACAGATTATTAGCTCTTTTAGTAAGTCAAGGCCTCAAGATAAAGTGATTGCCAAACGTTCCAAAGAGGTAGAAGAAACAGCACATCAGCTCAGAGAGAGACAGTCCAAACCCTTTATTTCACACGTAGAAAAACAGGCCATATTCCTGTACATTCTTGGTGGGAATATAATGCAGTGAAGCTTTTTTAGAAGCTGATTTAACAGAATCAGTCGATTGTAAACGTACAGAGCCTTTGACCCAGCAGTTCTCCATCTAGAAATAGATCCTCCTCACATGTGTGCACAAGTATGCTCACCATGGCACTGTTTGTAAGAAAAACAGGGCAAGCTCAATGTCCAGCAATAAAGAAAAGAGTAAATTGATTATAGTATACATTGTTATGGAATGCTTCACAGCCAATAAAAAAGAATGAGGTACATTTACATGTACCCCGTAGAAGTTCTCCAAGAACTGGCATTCAATGGGAAAAGCAGGACACAAAGAAGGAAAAGAACATTATCTCATTTCTATAAAAGCAAAAATAAGGAACTGAGTCACCATGCATGTACACATATAGGAATGTAATACACAAACGGCATTGAAAAGGCTGTAACTGGCCAGGCGCGGTGGCTCATGCCTCTAATCCCAGTACCTTGGGAGGCCAAGGCAGGTGGATCATGAGCTTAGGAGATCGAATCTATCCTGGCCAACATGGTGAAACCCCGTCTCTACTAAAAATACAAAAATTAGCTGGGCATGGTGGTGCATGCCTGTAATCCCAGCTACTTGGGAAGCTGAGGCATTAGGATTGCTTGAACCCAGGAGGTGGAGGTTGCAGTGAGCCACAATTGCACCACTGCACTCCAGCCTGGTGAAAGTGAGACTCCATTTCAAAAAAAAAGGCTGTAACCAAGGCCAGGCATGGTGGCTAACACCTGTAATCCCAGCACTTTTGGAGGCTGAGGCAGGTGGATTGCTTGAGGCCAGGAGTTCAAGATCAGCCTGGTCAACATGGTGAAAACCCAGCTCTACTAAAAATACAAAAATTAGCCGGACATAGTAGCACATACCTGTGGTCCCAGCTACTTGGGAAGCTGAGGTGTGAGAAGCGTTTGAACCTGGGAGGCGGAGGTTTGCAGTGAGCTGAGATTGTGCCACCGTATTCCAGCCTGGGTGACAGAATGAGACTCTCACCAAAAAAAAAAAAAAAAAAAAAAAAAAAAGAAAAGGCTGTAACCAGCCTCAGTGGTTACCTCTGAAGAGGGTACTGAGAATGAGTGATCTTTGGGTTTTGTTTTGTGTCTTTCTGCATTGCTGCAATGCACTAAGAATTCATGTATTACCTGACCAATACATCTAAAACAAAAACCAAGAGAGAGGCAGAACATTCTTTCCAGGGCCACACAGTGTGGTAGAGAAGAACTGGTCCTGATCTCAGACTTCCTGATTCCCACCTGGACTCCTTCCTCTGCCTTCCCTGAATCTCCACTACAGTTTCTGTTGTTATAATCAGAGCAGCCACCATTTATCTTGAAGTCAGGCACTGTTCTAAGTGGGTCATTACAACACTAAGAGGTACACACATCCCACAGATGAAAAGACTGAGGTTCCAGAGAGGGGAGGTGCCTGAATTTGTAACCTTTGGTTTAATCCTGCACCTACCCCTTGAAAGAGACAGACATTTGCATCCTGGTCTTTCACACCCAGAAGCCATTCAGGAAACACGGGTTGGCCCGAGAGAACTGACCTGATAATCCTCCTCCGTGAGGCCCTCGGCCAGGGCATGTTGGCGCAGCTGGTCGGGGTCCTGCGCGCGGAAGAGGCGGCTGAGAAGAGCATAGATGTAGGGGGCCTCGGGGGACGTCTGCAGCAGCACAGCCAGGCCTCCGTACCAGGCCGCACGGGACAGGTGGTGGGCATAGAGGCGCTCTGCAGGTGACAGCAGGCGGAACGCCTCACGGCAGTCCAGGCTAGACACGCCGATGTCATTGGGCAGGATGTACTGGGTGTCCGCCATGGGCCCTGCTGAGAACCATCACTATCATCACAGCTGTTGTTTATCCCACACCAATTGCATACCTGGCTCTGAACTCTTATGATTTCATTCAATCCTCCCAAAAGCCCACATGGAAAGGAATACTATTGTACCCATTCACCAGATATGCTAACTGAGGCTCAGAGAAGGTGAGATGACTCACCCAAGGAGGTCACAAAAATACACTGGTGAACCATATTTGGTCTGTAGCCCCTACATCTTAAAGATTGACTTGAAGGCCGGGGATGGTGGCTCACACCTGTAATCCCAGCACTTTGGGACGCTGTGATGGGTGGATCACCTGAGAAGAGCTCAAGACCACTCTGGCCAACCGGGTGAAACCCCTTCTCTACTAAAAATAAAAAAATTAGCCGGGCTTGGTGGTGGGCGCCTGTAATCCCAGTTACTGGGAAGGCTGAGGCAGGAGAATTGCTTGAACCCAGGAGGCAGAGACTGCAGTGAGCCAAATCACGCCATTGAACTCCAGCCTAGGCAACAAGACTCCATCTCAAAAAAAAAAAAAATAGACTCTACCTAGTGTTACATATGGGGAAACTGAGGTTCAGAGAGGTTAAGAGCCTTGCTTAATCACACAATAGAGACATCAGCAGCAGAGACCCTCATCTCTAGGCTCCCAGCCCAGGCCCCTCCCTGCTTCCTTGTTCAAAATTCCTTTTTTCAGAAGGAGTCTCACTCTGTTGCCCAGGCTGGAGCGCAGTGGCGTGATCTCGAACTGCAACCTCTGCCTCCCGAGTTCAAGCTATTCTCCTGCCTCAGCCTCCTGAGTAGCTGGGACTACAGGTGCATGCCACCACGCCCTGCTAATTTTTGTATTTTTGGTAGAGACGGGGGTCTCACTATTTTGCCCAGGCTGCTCTCGAACTCCTGACCTCAAGTGATCCGCCTGCCTCGAACTTCCAAAGTACCGGGATTATAGGAGTGAGCCACCGCGCCTGGTCCTTGTTCAGAATTCTTGACACTTTCCACTGTGCTCACAAGGATAGAGTGCCAGGCCACCAGATGGAAGGCTCAGCCTTGAGCAAGGACTCAGCCCCAGACTCCTCAAAGTCAAGTCCATTGCTTCACTTTTCTGTACCTGTTTCCTCCTCTGTGAAAGAGGGAATAACCCCAATCTTACCAGGTGGGTGCACTAATCAGATGAGGTCGTCCTGGACGGAAAGTATCCACAGCAATAAATGACTTTCCTTGAACCTGTCCCATCCTCATCCCTCTAACTGCTTTTCCTCGGCCCTCCATTCTCCGGCTCTCTCCTTGTGCTCCGCCACAGAAGCTCACAACCAGAAGAAAACCCATTTTACAGATAGAGATACTGAGGCTCGGAAGGGCCAACAATTTACCGAAGGTCTGACAGCCCCGTTGGGACCCGGAGATACCCCAATCCGCGGCATTCTCCCCGCCACGCCTCGTCCCGGCTGAGACTGAGTTTCGCGTCTCCCCGCCCGGCCCGGGACTCTAGAGGCTCCGCCCTAAAAGCACAACCTCCAGGTTCCAAGAGGGCTGTTAACTCTTTGCTGCCCGGAGTGCTCCTTGGCCTCGGAGGCCGGATGAATTTGGAGGCGGTACTGGAGAGTGGGCGGAAAGGGAATGATTTTGCGCTCAGTACAGATTAGCCTTGGTCCCCCGGGATGACACACTGTGACCCCCCAAAACCCGGGCGCCGCGCCTCACCTGCAGCTGCTGCTCCGTTCGCAAACTCACTTCCTGCTTCCGGCTCCCCCATTCATTGGGGCTCTGCGAACCCCGCCCCCTTTGGCCAACTGCCTGGCCCCGGGGATCAGATGGGCGTCAGTTTCAGCCAATAGACGCGCCGAGGCGACCTTCTCGGCCCGCCGGCTCCCGCCCCGCGGGCTCGGCCTTTTGTCCGCGGGCCGCACACGCGCCGGACCGGGGACCTCAGTGCCCCGCCTGGCCACGGCCTAGTCCTGGCAGACCGGACTGACAAGGTCACCAAGTCCAGGCCGAGCTGGCAAGGGTATCAGTGACTTAACACCCCCTTCCCCGGCCCCGATCCCGCTTTCCTTTGGGGTTTCACTCCAGGGGCCCGGACCTCACTTTTGCAGGTGGGAACCTACACAATAGGAGTCATGTGGCTCCACCTTCCTCACGGGACTCGGGGCCTGGGGTTGGAGACTTGGAGGCTGCAAAGCTATCGGTGCCGGGAATCGGGGCTACTGTCGAGCGGACTCGGGCCAGGGCTGAGGTGGTCCCACCCGTGTAGGGGCGCGGAGAAACGCCTCGAGTGCTTCACTGCACCAGCACCCACCCGCCACGGGCCTGGAAGCAGCCGCTAAACGTTTATTCCCGAGCCTCAGTTTCCTCAGCACAAACAGGCTGGCAGTTTCCTGGTGCTTGACAGAGGCCAGATGGCTGAGAAAGCCTTCTGCGGCCCCAAAAGGAAGTCCAGGGCAGAGGCAGGCTTGCGGTCCTCTTTTTACAGGTCTGGACAGGCTCACACCTCGGTCTGAATGGGGCATGTGGAAGGACCTAGGCCGAGTGGGGAGTAGTGGTGAGGACCCAGGGTCAGACCAGGGCTGGAGCGAGGTTGTCTGGAAGTTTTGGCTCTTTGAGCCGGAAAACCAGGCTAATAATTGAATCCAATCCAAGGGATATTGTAGGTTATGATGTGTTGACTACAGTGACGCTCCCTATAGTTGTGCAAGGTGAGGGGCTTTTAGGGACTGAAACCCCACAGTCTCCTTGCTGCGCCTGTGTCTAAGCCAGGCAGCGTCCGCCTACCAGACACCAGTTTCATCCACAAAGGCGCCCAAGGCCCTGCTTGGCACAAGAGTGTTACAAGCTTTTAGCTTTGGTGATGACTTGTTATACGGGCGAGTTCAACAAGTTGGTCAGTGTCCTCAGGAAAGTCACCCCTCTTCTTTCCTCTGCCTCCGTTTTGTCTTTAAAATGGGTATAAGGGGCTGGGTGTGGTGGCTCACGTCTGTAATCCAAGCACTTTGGAGGCCAAGGTGGACGGATGACCTGATGTCGGGAGTTCAAGACCAGCCTGACCAACATGGTGAAACCCCATCTTTAAAAAAAAAAATGGGTGTAAAGTTGACTGACAGGCGAAGTTGAAATATGCACAGGTAAAGGTGTTGTCCATTGCCAGCAGGGGCAGCTCAGGCAAGCAAAAGATTTCAGTGCTCTCAGGATTCCCAACGAAGCTGCGTGATCACGTTTTTATGATTACAGATAATATGAGCATGTACTGAGGTCCCTTGCTACCAGTTTGGCATGGAGGACCTTATTTAATTCTTGCAAAATTCCTGAGGTTTTATCACTTTACCCATTGTACAAATGGGGAAACTGAGGCTAAGAGGTTCACTGACTGCTGTAACGCCACACAGTTCAGGTGTCCCTGAACTGGGGCCTGGCCTGATTCAGATCTTGCACCACACTGTCCCCTTCACCTGACTCCAACACACACACACACACACACACACACACACACACACACACGGAGCAGTCTATCACTGGAGTCATAACTCCCCAGCTTGGCTCTTCCCCATGGGAATGAACAAAGGGTAGGTGAGGAGTAACACTTATGAATCAACTGTTACAGGCGCCCTCCATATATTCACAACCACCTGGCAAGGTAGTGACTGTTATTCCCTTTAACATTGAGGAAACTGAAGCTCTCAGAACTGGCAAAGGCAGAGCGGGGACAAGACCAGGGCTGTCTGATCCCCTCCACCAATACCTGAGTACTTGGAAGAGTTGGATTTTTAGTGCTTTGTTGTATATGTTGGGGGAGAGAAGTTGGAATGCTCCAATGCTTCCTGCAGCATCCCCACCCTCCTTCTTGCCCCCACTGCAGCAGTGCCATGCTCTGGTAGCAAGAATCTGATCACACCCTCCTCATCACATGTGGTGCCCTCGATCCTCGCAATAGCCCAGGCCTGGTCTCCCTGGCCCCAACCGTGTGGCCTTGGGCAGGTCTGTCCTGCCTCTTGGAATCTGCACTCCCCTAGGCTCTGCCATCTGCCTTCTTCTGGGGACCCAGATCAGGTCAGGCCTGTACTCAGAGCCTTCTTCTCTTCATCTCCAGAACAGCCATCTGTCTTCCTGGCTCACTACCCCAAGGAATGGTCTGGGAGCAACCCCAGCAACATCCCCACCTGTGGCCAGGGTGAACAGGTATCTAGTTCAGGCTTGGCTTCCACAGCAATCAAGGCCCACCAGGCCCCAGCAACCTTACCCACTCCCCATTCCCTTTTGAGGCCCCCCTCCACACGGGGCATGTTTCCTGCCATGCCATGCTGTTTCCCTCACCTGGGCTGCCCTCCCAACTCTCCCTGCCTCTGGAGATGCTCTGCCATTCAAGACTTGGCTCAGTCTCCAGGTCCTTCCTGGGCCTTCTAGAGCTCCTGCTTCTCACTCCTCCAAACACTTCCAGCCTGGCTGATAGCTCATTGCATCCTGGCTTGGGGTGCAGGTGGTCAGCACAGGTGTGGGGGTCAGCTTGCAGCATAAACACAGGTAGGTCCTTCCGCTGACCATGGGCTGCCAGAGGCAGGGCCTTGCCAACTGCAGGGGCCCTGTGCAGGGCTGGGCATGAAGCAGGTGTGTGCCCACCAATCCAATATCCAAAACCCTGCTTGGTTCACCCCCACCTCTGTTGAAGGAAAGAAACAGTGATGGAGAGGAGCAGCTGTGGATTCCAATCCTGGCTTGATCACTTTCTAGTTGTGTGACTTGGTGAATCTGCCCTCATCTCCTCAGAAACACAAATGGCAAAACCTCCCTTCTTGGGTTACTATGAGGATCAGATAACAAAACCTCCAAGAAGCAGAGCCTGGGGTCTGGAGAGTGCTCAATGGACAGTTATTATTATCATCAGCACAGTGCGGGGCACGTGGTGGGCGCTCAGGGATGATGGCCCTCGTGTCACAGCCGACACTCTTGACCAGTGAGTCCTCTCTCCTCCCTTTGTTAACTCCTGACCATCCACAAATGAGGTTCAGAATCCTCCATCCAGCATCTTCCTTGGTCATAATCTTCCCTGGTCCATGGTCTCAACCTTTTGCTCCACCTCCTCCTCTGTCCCCCTGCAGTCCATGCTCTAGTCACCCTGAATCTGTCCCTGGATTCCTGGCTTACTGACACCTGAGCCTGTGCACAGGCCCTCCCTTCTGTATAGAGCACACTTCCCATCCTGTGGACCCGGAGGGTTCCGAGCAGCCATCAAGGCTGAGCTCCTATGCCACCTCCTCCGTGAAGCCTCCCTCACTTTTACATGACCAGTGAGGCCTGCCACAGCCCAATCATACTCTGATCCTGGCACACATGAAGCTGTGTTGCCATTTGGTAATGGTCTGTCATCCACTAGACTGTGAACTCTGCCAGGTGGGGAACCAGGTCTGATTGCCTCTGTATCCCCAGAGACCCCTGAGCACAGAGTCCAGCCCACTGGCTATCAGCAAATGCTTGGCCCAGCCTGTCACCTACCTACCACTCACTCTGGGGCTGGAGGCATTGCACGCATGCGGGGCACGTGGGACTTGTGAGGGCAGCTGAGCATCGAGGTTTATAGAGGAACCCAGGGTGGCAGCAAGAAGGGTAAGTGTCTGAAACTGGGTTGGCAGGCTCAGGGCACAGCCAGCCTAAGCTGGGGGTCAGGGGCCCCTGACCCCTTCACTCCCCCAGGGGCACACAGTGTCGGCGGCACGATGTGGGATGCCCCAAGAAGGGCAAGGGCATGGGGCTGGGCTTTCCTCCATCAACCCAGGACAGAGCTGGTGCTGAAGGCCCCATCGGCATGACTGGGGTGGAGATCTTGGGGACCTCCTTGGGGGGCCACAGTTGGGGGGAAGGGTGCAGCCCATCCAACATGTCCATCTGGTGTGGCTATGTGCCAGCAGGGAGTGTCCCACATGCAGAGCTCCCTCTGGGCTACAGGAGGTGGGGACCTGGGTGGGCAGGTGGGCACAGCAGCAGGGGGCTCCAGGGAGCCTAATCCAGTGGGCCCTGGAAAATGAGACGGACGCAGCCATGCTCGCCGGTAAGCCAGGCCCCGCAGAAGGGGCAGGCGGCATGGAAAGCGTGGGTGCCGTGGGGCAGTGGTGTCTGAGCCCAGTAGCGGGCAGTCTTCTCAGAGCAGACGTGGCCGCAGGGTGCAAAGGCATGGCTAGGTGGCCCAGGGTCCAGGCAGAGGCCAGCCTCCTGGCCAAGCCACAGGGGCACATAGGGCCCCACAAGGCGGCAGAGAGGACATTCACGTTCCTGGGGGCCCCGCTCCCGCCGGCAGCCCCAGCCGTGGTAGCCATGGACGTGCCCGCAGCGGACGTAGACCCAGGGCTGCTGTTTGTCAGGTGCCGTGCGGCCACGGGCTGGGCTAGGGAAAGCCAGAGTGCTGAGGCCCACGGGGCACTGGGGCCGTGCTGCATTTGCCTCCTGCCGCTGGGCCTCCAGTTGCTTCAGTGTGGGAGCCCGCAGCAGCCCCGCTGGTGTGCGCCACAGCAGTGTGGCCCCACATAGGTCGATGAGAGAGCCGTCCTGTAGCACGTTGGACTCGTTTTCCACCTGCCAGAGGCAGTAGAAGGGCCTTACTGCCCAAGAGGCCCCTACTGAGCCCGCAGGTCCATCCCACGGAGCCTCCCTGGGGAGGACACCTTGGCTGGCAGGGCAGGCAGGGCAGAGGGGCAAGGCAGGCTAGGAGGCCAAGCAGGCGGGCAGGTGCACCCCAGGCACATGCTGACACCCCCTCCCAGTGGGGCATGGGCCTTGGTTTCCCCATCTGTCTAATCAGGAAATCTGGACCCAGATAGGGTTTTTCTAAAATAAGATGTTTTCCAAAGTGCCCCCTCCTGGAAGAGGCAGGAAGACTTCTAACGAGCAGTGCTGGGTACTTAGCCCAAAGCAGCTGTCCCAGTGGTTACAGTTAAAAGCAAAATCTCAGGAGCTGGGCTGCCCAGGCTGAATTCTGGCCTCACCATTGACTAACTGTGTCCCTGGTTGAGTAACCGAACCTCTCTCTATCTCAGTTTCCTCATCCTCAAGGTGGATTGCACCTTCCCGCATCTCAAATGGTTCTTGTGAGGATTAAATGAATCAATCAGGCCGGGTGCAGTGGCTCATGCCTGTAATCCCAGCATTTTGGGAGGCCGAGGCAGGTGGATCACTTGAGCTCAGGCATTTAAGACCAGCCTGGTGAACATGGTAAAACCCAATCTCTACTAAAAATACAAAAAGTTAGCTGGGTGTGGTGCGTCATGCCTGTAGTCCCAGCTACTTGGGATGCTGAGATAGGAGATCACTTGAACCTGGGAGGCAGAGGTTGCAGTGAGCCTAGATTGTGCCATTGCACTCTAGCCTGGGCCAGAGTGAGACTCCATCTCAGAAATAAATAAATAAATAAATAATAATCAACCAACATAAAAACTTAGAACAGTGCGTGGCAAACTGCGGGTGCTCAGGCAGAGTCGGCCTGTGAAACATTCACATGCGTTGTTTTAACAAATAATGCTTCCCTAGACCTCCCTGCAGAGTTGACGCTCTGGAAGAAAAGCCATGCTCTTCTCTGAGGTTTTGCATCTCCTTGGCTTATGTGCTCATGCCTGGGAAGAGCAGCGCATGGCCCGTTTGAGGAGCACAGCCATGTGACCTTGGGCAGCCCCTGCCTCTCTCTAGGACTTACCCCGGCTCCTAACCTCAACTCTCTGATCTGTATCACAAGGAGCTTCCACTAACACCTGTGTCAGAACTATTCTAAGGGTGCTTTCCTCCTGGGAGAGGAGAACAGTGCTAAACCTGTCTGCACGTGACAGACGTGCTGCAAACTGCCAACACTTGAGGCTATAAACTGCTCACACATGGGCCAAGTGTCACTCTTACAAGAGAGTATGATTTTTTTGAGCTGCCAGCAGCCTCACAGCCACCTGGACTGCATGGTACGCCTGTGTGCGCCTTGCTTTGCAGCACCCCCTGGACCTCCAGTGGTGTGCACACTATGTTTGGGGACCCTGGTCTGTCTGCCTGTGGGACAAGTGGCACATGCCAAGAACTCCCTGAGTCTGGGATTCCCCAACATGGAGCCTGTTGGGGTTCCTGGCTTGGGCAGGGAGATGGGCAGCTTGTGAGGGCCTGGTAAGGATGAGGGTGGGGCATGGAGTGAGCCACCTACCAGCTTGCCCCGCTGCTGGGCTGAGCGGCTGTCCCGCAATGTGTACACATTCCCACAGACCGAGATCTCCCGCCAGACACCCGGGGCTGAGTCCTCGGAGAAGCCGCCTGCCGGGTGCATCACCAGGACTCCATTGGTGGTCAGTCCATCCATCAGGCCATCTGGGGTCCGCCATTTGGCTGCCCGCTCCTGGGACCACATAAGGGATCAAATCATATCCCCCAGTGGCCCACCAGCAGGCCATGTGCCAGAGGCACTGCCCCTCTATTCTCAAGTTTGGAGGCGGCCCAGAGAGGCCTGGCATCGAAGCTGCATGACTTGAGCATCTCTCTGGGCCTCACTTTGCTCATCAGTTAGCTGGGGTTGCTAAGTCCTGCCGGGACCATCATTTGAACTACTGTGGGCTGGTTCACCCCAAGATGCTGCACCTCCCAAGCCTACCCCGTGCCTCACAGATAGATTTGGTCCCTTCCTGGGGGCTCACTCACTCCAAGGAAGATGTTGCTGGAGGCGTCGAAGCCAGCGGCATAGATGCGGGCAGTATAGGGGGGCCGGCGGTCACAGAGGATGCGGCAGGCATAGCGTGAGATGGTGCTCTGGGCAGAAGGGCCCTCGGCAGCCCCTCCTCCAGGGGATGTGTCTGTTACCACGAAGTCAATCATATTCTCCGTGGAGCGGCCAATCTGTGAGGACAGGGAGGGCAAGCAGGGACTGCCTGTGCACAGGGGACTCTGACGGGCTTCCCCACCCAGAGTACCAGCAGCTGCTCTGTATGCAAGGCCACCAAACAAGGAGGCTGCTAGACCTTGAGGAAGGGGCAGTACCAACTCCTTAGGCCCTCTAGGTTCCCAGATGGGTCTCCAAGTACAAGAAGCCATGGCCTGGAGCTTCTCCTCCTCTGTTGCCCCCAGCGCTGGGGATCACCCCACTCAATAAATACCGGTTGATTTGCCAACAGGATAATAATTAATAATAATATAATAATAATATCTGCTGCTCAAATGTTAGCAGCAGATAGTGAATTCTGAGTAACTATTTGCCATAGGCCAGCCACCATGCTAAGCATTTTATGTGCAATGCCTAAGTTAATCTTCCCGTGGGGTGGGTACTATTAAGGGCGTCATTTTACAGATGAGTAAACCAAGGCCCAGAGAACTTCAGTGACAATAGGTGGGCAAGGTGGCTCATGCCTGTAATTCTAACACTTTGGGAGGCCAAGGCGGGTGGATCACCTGAGGTCAGGAGATCAAGGCCAACATGGCGAAACCCTGTCTCCACTAAAAATTCAAAAACTAGCCAGGCGTGGTGGCGCATGCCTATAATCCCAGCTACTCAGGAGGCTGAGGAAGGAGAATCACTTCAACCCAGGGAGCAGAGGTTGCAGTGAGCCAAGAGTCCGCCACTGTACTCCAGTCTGTGTGATGAGAGCAAGACTCCATCTCAAAAAAAAGAAAAATGAACTTAAGTGATGGAGCCAAAATCTGAACCACACATTAGCCTCTCACACCTGAACTCCTGAGCTATGTGACCTCCCACAGTCTGGGAGTCTTGAGTTTGAGCCCTGATACAGCCGCTGACTTGCTGTATGACTCTGCAGTCAGCAGCCCACACTGGGACATCCTGCTTCCTCGTCTGAAGAGAAGCAACTTCCCCATGGCCTCCCATACTGTAGCCTCACCTGAGATGCTTGCAGAGCCTAGAGGCCTGGTGGCCAGGAGGTGTGTGGAGAGGCCTGAGCATACCTGGAACATGTCTGTGTCACTATCATGTGTATACTCCACTATGACTGAGTGGCTCCGGGACAGTGTGTACGAGATGCTGTGCTGGCCACGGTTACTCAGTGCCTGAGGGGAGAAAAAAGTCACTTGCCAGGGTGTGCAGCCATGATAAGGGTATGCCTCGAGCCGGCAGCTGGAGCTCAAGGCCCAGCAGCCACTCCCTGGGAAGTGGGCAGCTCCATCCTTTGCAGAGGGTGGACAGTGCAGTGGCTGTTTCATGTGATTTAAACCCTACAGTCACCCTAAGAATTTCAAAGTAATTGCCTCCTCCAAACTACCTGAGGCTGCTGGGATACCAGGGAGCAGTGGCACAGTCAGAGGGTCAGGATATTCAGTGGTGCCAGAGGATGGACCACAAATGGGGTTACCAGTCTGGGCATGGTGGCTCACACCTGTAATCCCACCACTTCGGGAGGCCCAGGTGGGCAGGTCACTTGAGGTCAGGAGTTCAAGACCAGTCTGGCCAACATAGCGAAACCCTGTCTCTACTAAAATATAAAAATTAGCCAGGTGTGGTGGTGCCCAGCTACTCAGGAGGCTGAGGCGGGTTGAACCCAGGAAGTGAAGGTTGCAGTGAGCCGAGATCACACCACTGGACTCCAGCCTGGGTGACAGAGCGAGACTCTGTCTCAAAAACAAAAAAGAATGGGGTTATTGTTCCCATTTCACAGTTGAAGGAACTACAGGTCAGAGAGAAACTAGCCTAAAGGCACACAGCTGGAAATATCAGAGGCTGAATTCTAACCCAAATCCTCTAAAGCCAAATGTTTTTCCTTTACCATTGCAGTGTGACTGTCGCCTCCCACTCTCTGAACCTTAGCTGCCTCTAAAATGGTGCAGCTCATTTCCATCCATTTCCATTTCCACTGGATGGAAAGAAGCAGCATCGTCTTAGAGGTAGCCAAGGTTCAGAGGGGTCCAGTGGTCAAGGAAGCATTTTGCAAACTGTAAAGAACTATGCACACTGCAAAGGATTTCTCATCACCATTCTCGGCTAGCCCAATAAGCAGTGAGTGATGACACAAAGTAGGCTCCCCTGTTGCAGTGGGGGGCTGTGGGCAGGTAGGACTGAGAATGCCAAAGACCTGGGCCTTGGGCGGGACCGGCTCAGGTCTATGGGTCAGTTGCTTGCCTTGGAGACGAGCGGCGTGGAGATATGGTGCATGACGTCCGGCTTCACTCCGTTGGCATGCGGCCGGCGGCTCAGTGCCAGGCGGCTTCGCCGGCGGCCCTTGTCCCCACTTGCCAGACATCCATTGTAGCTATAGATGTGGGGAGTTAAGAAGAAAGGGTTGTAAGAGGAGAGAGAGAAAGAGGGAAGGTGAACCCCTGATGAGACCTGGAGGAAACTGCCAACTTCTGGGGAGATCCTACGTTAATAAACAAGCTCTAGAAGCCCCACAATAACAAACTGGTGCACTGGGGAGTGGGCGGGGGGTGTCAGAACAGTTTCAAACGCACTTTCATTCAGTTAACCAAGTGTTTCCTGGACACTCAAGCCATGCCTGGTTCGGTGCTGTGCATGGGGGCAGTAGAGCACCACGGGGTCAGTTGTGGGCCCTCAGTGGAGAGGTTCCTCAGCTTCTCCAGGAACCTAAGTGCCACCTGCCACACCCAGACACAAGCCAAGGATGCCATAAGCCTAGAAGAAGAAAAGGGAATTCTGGCTCTAGGATCAGGTTTCTGGGAGAGGAAACACCTCTACTGGGTCTTGAAGAACTAGAAAGGGTTCACCTGTAGCAAACTGTCACTTCTCACACCACTACTAGGAAGCAAAATCAAAGGAAAAAATGACCCACAATGCCACTACCTCCATATGTCTATATATGTCAAATTTCCACCTGCCTTTCCAGTTCTTGTCTGGAAGGGACGGCTGTGAGAGGCACAGAGTGGGTGAGTCACAGCTCTCATTGCTGCCATGGGCTGCTGCCCCCGTGTTCCTGGCCTTCATGTTATCAGTCACCTAATGGCATCTGTGCAGTGGCCTGCCAGGCAAGCGGCTTTCTGCCCATCTTACACATGAGAGAAATCAAGGCTCAGGTAGATAAAGTGACTTGCCTCAGGCTAGTAGGTAAACATGTCCAGATTTGAGCCTGGTCTGTCCCACTCCAGACTTGCAGAAGCCCCTCTAGATGGAGGCTCACCCTAAGCAAAGGCCCCAAGGCTGTCAGGGTCTAATGAGATTGGGGAATGGTGACGTTGGTGAAGTGTGGTGGGGAGATGGCTCTGAACTCCAGGCTGAGGACGTTATTCTGTAAGCAGTGGAGAGCCAGGAAGGTCTGGGAACAGGAGGTGACAGGACAAATAGCTGCCAAATACAGACAAGGCTGCTGGAATCAGAATCTTCCAGAGAGTTTGCTAAAATCCAGATGAGGTCGGGTGCGGTGGCCCATATCTGTAATCCCAGCACTCTGGCGGACCAAGGCGGGCAGATTGCCTGCAGTCAGGAGTTTGAGACCAGCCTGGCCAACATGGTAAAACCCCATCTCTACCAAAAATACAAACATTAGCCAGGAGTGGTGGGTGCCTGAAATCCCAGCTACTCAGGAGGCTGAGGCAGGAGAATCACTTGAATCAGGGAGGTGGAGGGTGCAGTGAGCTGAGATCATGACACTGTACTCCTGCCTGAGCAACAAAGCAAGACTCTGTCTCAAAAACAAAAACAAAAACAAAACAAAACATCCAGATTCCCTGGGCCTAGTGATTCTGTAGGCTTGGAGAGGCCTATTCTGTCAATGTATATTTTCAGTGTTCTCCAGCCATCTCTGATGTTCAGCCAGTGTGGACTCTGCTCTGCAGGGGGCTGCCAGGAGGGCCCACACCCGTGGGTCTGCAGCTTCTCACATTAGTGGCCTTGCCTTGGGCTGGAAAGCCAGTCCTTCCTGTGGGATATGAAGCAGCTGCTTTTCCAAGGCAAGCTCTCCCAAGGGAGACATCACTTTTGCCCTTGTGAGCTCTTCCCACACATGGGCAGGGGCAGGCCTTGAGGTGGGGCAATTCAGGACACAGGCTTGGGCCTGGCTTAAATCTGGCTCTTCTGCTTATCACATGACCTCTGTAAAATGGAGCTAATTTTTTAGGACCTACCTTGGAGCTTCATTTTGAGAACTAAATGAGACAAAGCATTTAAAAGTGCTTGGCACAGAGTTTGGCATATTTATAACAAGCCCTTGATAAGTGTTCACTATTACTGTTTTTTTTTAAAGCACATGTCAACAAACAGCAGCCTTTTGTTAAAAATCATAATGATATAGCTTATCAAATAGTTTCTTCAGGACTGATGGCAGAGAGAGGCCAACAGGAGACCTGGTTGGGAGAGGAGGAAGAGGGAAGAGGGTATGTCCCTGGGGAAAGAGCTGAGTGGATGGTGCAGGGATCCTGGTCAGACGGAGACCAGGAAGGGATGAGGTTGGCCTGGCCGCCAGTTCACGTGGCTTCCTCTCCTGGCCTTCGCTTTCCCATCTGCAGTGTGCAGGTCAGCTGTGGCTTAGTGAAAGTGTACTAGACCTAGAGTAAGAAAGACCTGGGTCCAAATCCCAGCCCTGCCACTTACCAGCTGTGTGCCCTTGGGCCAGTCACTTCCCCTCTCTGAGCCTCGGTTTCCTCACCTCCTTCCTCACAGCATCTTTGTGAAGATTGAAATGAAATAATGTCCATGAAAGGGCTTGGCACAGGCCTGCCTCCCAGAACACTCGATACGTGCTGGGCGCTGTTCTATGTACTTTACAGAAATCACCTCATTCATTCCTTCGGACAACCCTCTGAGGAAGGGATTATTATCATCCCCATTTGCAAAACAGGGGAAACAGAGGCACAGGGAAGTTCAGCAACTTGCAGAGGCAGGATCTGAACTCAACCAAGAGTTCTTCACCCTCCACCACACATCTAGGTGCTTTAGGAAAGGCAGCTGGTGTTACGTTTTCTCATCTGATCAGGAACTTGGGCGGTTAGAGTCGTCACAGTAATTTGTGAAAAATGGGAAGATAAAGTAATAATTATGAATTGAGGTGGGTTTGGTCTATTTTGTCTTTCAGCCGGGAAGGTGAGGAGATACAAACAGCAGAAAGCCCTATGTGGGGGAAGGAGGGGTCGGGACCCTTGTTCTGGCTGTGCTGGGGGCGGGGGGGGGGGGAGAGGGGGGCGGGGTGTCTGATGCCTCACCCCTCCTAGGCCAGGGATGCTCACCCCAAGACAATGAGTTCACCATACTTGATGGGCTCCTCGCCTGGCTGTGCATCTTCACCGGGAGAGGAGAGAACGCAAGAACCCTTGTTTCCCCGGTGCTGGAGATCTGAGGTTCGGGGGGACCCCACTTCAGGGTTTCCTTCTAGCACCATTCTGGGCAGAGTGGGAGAGAAAACAGCTTTGCAGGTTCCCACCCCAGCACCGCTCAATTCCAGCTCCAGCCTGCTGCAGGGCCGCCTAGGCTAAGGCAAGGGTGACCTTTCACCGCCTCTACTGCTATGGCAACCACCTCCCCTCTGCCTCCTCTAAACTGCCTGAGGTTGCTGGGATACCAGGGAGGGGTGGCACAGTCAGAGGGTCAGGATATTCAGTGGTGCCAGAGGGATGGACCAACTTGGGGTAGCCAGAGGCTACTTTTTGGCCAAGATCCTAATCTGGGATGTGCTTCAAAGTGGGGCACCCGATGAGTTGGGGGCCCTTACCCCTCATCTCAGACTCAGTTCCTGGGTATAGCTCTTAGCCTCTGGACCTCTGGTTTAGCCCCTCTAACAGGTTCTTTGAATCTACCTGTCCATATGAATCTTTCTGCCCCTTCAAGGTCTAGGCTTCTGTCTGTCTGTTTTCTCAATGATTCTCTGTCCTCCCAGCTGCTGTCCTTTTCGCCATCTCTCTCCCCCATTCCCCGTCTCTGCCTGTCTGCCCGCCTCCGCCACACCATCCATCTGCCTCAGTCTCCCCATTTCGGCCTCCCCCTGCGTGCAGGCCAATAGACTCCTCCTGGGTGCTCGCCCTCCCCTCCCTCCCTCAGGTGTCTGTCTGCGTCCCCGGCCACCCAGGTCTCAGGAGGCCTGTGGGGGCGGCGCTCCCCCCTCGAGCTCGGGCTGCAGCAGAGACGTCTCCCGCAGGCAGCCTGTTTGGAAAACATCTCCGCGCCGGAGCAGGCCCGCGCCCAGCGCCCTGCGCCCGGGGCGGGCAGAACGAGAACCGCGGCCCAGCGCCTACACAGGTCCACACCCGGAGGCCCCTCCGCACAACACGCGCGCGCGCACGGCCCCGCACACCCCGGGCCCGGACGGCGCAGAGACCACCCGCACCCGCGACCGCAGGGACGCGCGGGCGCGCAGCAGCCACCGGCGCCCGCCCTCGGACCCACTCCCTCCGCCACCCCCAGACACGCAAACACGCCCCCCGCGCCCGCCGGGGCCCGCCCGGCGCAGCCCCCGCCCCCTCCGCCCCGGCGGCCTCACCTGGCCACGCTCCGGGCCCCGCTGGGTGCCACTCCCTCCCCGTCTAACCCCTGCTCGGTCCCGGGCCGCTGCGGCGGGATGGGCCCGGCCCGCGGCGGCTCCGCGCTGCCTCGTCACGGGGACACCCGGGGCCGGGGGAGGGGGATGAGCGCGAACCGCCACGCTCCGCCTCCTGTCCTGAGGCCCCGCCCCATTTCCCCCGCCCCTAAGAAAGCCCCGCCTCGCTCCAGACTCCGCCTCTTGCGGCGAAGCTTAGCCCTCGTCGGCGGAGCTCTGCTCCTTCGCGGGAGACCACGCCCTTCCCCTGGCACCGCCCTCTGGCCAGGGAAGCCCCGCCCTCCACTCTGACGGAGGGACTCCCCTGCCCCTCCTCGCCGGCTCAGGACTCCCCCTTAGTCTACGCGACCCGTCCCCCATTTCAGGCTCCCCAGACTCCGCCTCCATTTCCGGGGACTCCGGGATTCTCCCAGAGACCCGGGCGCCCCCTCCCCACCGTAGATCGCGGCCCTCACTTGGCGCTGGAGGTCCCTTTCCCAGCCTTATGCCCGAGGACTCCCCACCCTCAGCTCCGACACCCCGCCTCCCATCTGGGGGCGCCACGCAATTAGAGGAGAGGAGGAAAATGGCAAAGGCAAAGGGGGTGTGCGTCAGCGGTGGAGGCAGCCGCAGTTGACTAGAGTCGCAGACTTGTCTTCCAGCCCAGCTTGGGCATCCCCCATTCCCCTCCCCTCAGCCACCTCCCCTCTGGCAGCAAGTGTACACCACCCGACTTGCTGCAAGGTAAGGAGACCTTTGGGGGAACACAGCCCCTTCTGAGCCTGGGGCTCGCGAGAGATCTCTTCTATGTCAGGCGCTGTGCGCTGTGCTTTGAGCAAATTAAACCCTTTACTTTAATCCTGGGAGGCAGGCACGATGGTTGCCCATTTTACAGATGAAGAAATAGATTTACAAAAGTGACTTGCTTGTTGTAGTTTGCTAGAAATGGGCCAAGAGGGAATCTCAGCTGTATGAGTGACTTCAGTCACAACTCTTAACTTCTGTACCTTGTCGTTCTGACTAGGGATGGCAGGATGGAGCCTCAGAGGTGCAGAAAAGAAAGCTTATCTGCATCAGGTAAGGTCCCCATTGCTCAGTACTCTTGGCCTGGAACTATAATTAAAGGCTGGGTTATAGTTTCAGACCAAGTCTTTCATCTTGTGGGTGGCAGTGGTAGCGTTTTATGAGAAAATCAAGGAAGGCCGCACAGAGGAGGTGGCTTTTGACTTCCATCATGAAGGATGCATGGGAGTTTGCCTAAACATTCCGGAGAGGAAGCTGCTGCCACCCCACCCCCACAAACTTGTTTCACCTGAAGCTCCCAATCTACCAGACTCCCCTGGGGCCACCACATCCACCCCACTAGCTCCCCCACCTAAAAATAGCCAAAGATACCAACTGCTTTGCCAACTGTTCTGGGGCCCAGTGGCTAGATGAAACAAGAAAGCACCAGATGGCACATTCTTTAGGGGATAAGACACTAGTCACAGAGAATCTCCCCGGGAGACCCCCACCAAGCAGACCTCTGGGCTGCTGGCTACAGGTCACACAAACCCTGTGGCACAGGATAGCTGTCCTCGCTGATGCCTCCAGAGGCCTCTGCTGTGCCAGTGTGCACAGGGACCCCTGGACAGCCTCACTCCCTGTGTACCCCCAGCTTTCAATGCATTGCCTGCCAGAGCAGGTCCTCAGTGAACACACACTGAATCCCTGTTATAATCCCCAGTTTACACACCAGAAAGTCGAGGCTGAGGGAGGAGAGGAAACTTGCCCCAGGTCACAAGCCACGCAGATGCAGAGCTGATGCTTCCACCTGACACTGGACTGCATGGAAGAAGGTCTGAGGGGGATCACCAAGACTCACTGGAAAAGGAGGCAGGGATTTCTCCTGAGGCAGAGTACTGGGATTGGAGCTGTCTGGTGGGCACAGCCAGACGTTCAGGGGCCTCAGGGAGCCTGGGTGTGCCCGATGCCAGGATTGCCCAAGTCAGGGAGAGGAAGGGAGAATTAGGACGCCAGCAGCAGATACAGATGCCGAAGTTCCAACCTTGGCTTCTGGCTCTAAATCCAGCCCTCTGCCTCAAGAACTCCAGCTTCTTCATCTCTCTAGGCCTCAGTTTCCTTATGTGTAAAATGGGAATAATAATAATGATACCTACATGTGGTGAAATAAGATTTTGCAGTATTGTTTTGAAATTCCTTTGTCAGCCCTCCCTTTTCTCTCTTTAATCTAGATCTTGTCCTTGTTGTGTCAAAGAAGGGGACAAATAAAAGAATAAGATATAAGCTTTATTTAATTCTTGGGTTCAAATGCCTGAAGGTGAGGGGCTTGGAATAGTTTGGAAAGGTAGTTGCATATGTAGTTGAGAAAACATGTTGAAAAAACAAAACAGGGCTGGGTGCAGTGGCTCACCCCAATGCTTTGGGAGCCTAAGGCAGGAGGATCGCTTGAGGCTAGGAGTTTGAGACCAGCCTGGGCAACATAGCAAGACCATGTCTCCACAAAACTAAAAAATTAGCTGGGCATGGTGGTGCCTGCCTATAGTCCCAGCTACTCAAGATGTTGGGGCAGGAGAATCTCTTGAGCCCAGGAAATTGAGACTGCAGTGAGCTATGAACATACCACTGCACTCCACCCTCAAAACAGAGTAAGATCCTGTCTCTAAAAAAAAAATTAAGAAGAAGAAAAGAACAACAAACAAAAAACAACCGCGACAAACTCCTTCTGGGCTGGGAGATTTGGAGAGGAGAAGGGGGAGCTAAGATGCTGGGTTCTGCGCTTGAGGCCAGGCTGGAGTGGGAGGGTAGGGTTGGGAAAAGACAGATCCCTCACATAGATTTGGGGATCCAGGGCAAAGGCGACCTGGGCTTCAGTTCTCAGGCTATAGCTTTAGAGGAAAGCCCTAGAAGCAGGGCGACTACAGCAGTGTGTGGGTTTGTGCTGTGTCTAGGAGACCTGGTCTGTAGAGTCTTAGATGTGTGAGTGGCATGGGAAAGGCTTGAGATTTCTGTGCCCCAAAATTGCCAAGCTGAGAGAGGCTGGAGTGTCCTATGGGGTGGTGGATCAGAGTACCTGGATTGACAGCTACAGGCCGGTAAGATACAGATATCTCAGTAGAAGCTAGCAAGGAAGGTAGCTGGCTACAGGGGACTGGTTCATAGGCTCCTGTTTCTCCCAGTGCCATGACACTGGGGAAGTCCCCTCAGATCTGAGAACCATTCCAAGTAGAGGAGAAGGAGGTGGAAGAGTCCGAAGGAATGCATTTAAATCTGAAATGACTGAGAAAAGCTGAAACTTTGATGACACTGTCTTCCAACAGGTGCAGTAGGGTCTGGAAAGAGAGATGAACAGGGGTGTAACCCACGGGCTAAATCTAGCCTGCTGCCTGTTTTTGTAATAATGTATGGGAGCATAGCCACATCCACTAGATTATGTACTGTGTATAGCTATTTTCATGCTACAATGGCAGAGCTGAGTTGTGGTGAGAGGGACTGTATGGCTCTCAAAGTCTGAAATATTTACCGTCTGGCTCCTTACCAAAAAAAGTTAGCTTAATAAGCTGGAGAATCCCCTTGGGAGGAGGTGCTGTCACGTACGCAGCAGGTGAGTGGTGCTTTGGTGGAAGGCTACTAATGTTTCTTCGCAGAGAGACTTCCCCTTGGGATGCTTGAATGTCATGATAGCTTCGTCCTTCAGAGTGAGCGATGCAAGAGAGCAAGACAGAAGCTACAATCTTTTTTAAAAAAGTTATTTTTGGCCAGGTGCAGTGGCTCACGCCTGTAATCTAAGCACTTTGGGACACTGAGGCGGGCGGATCACCTGAGGGTGGGAATTTGAGACCAGCCTGACCAACATGGAGAAACCCTGCCTCTACCAAAAATACACAATTAGCCAGGCATGATGGCGAGTGCCTATAAATCCCAGCTACTTGGGAGGCTGAGGTAGGAGAATAGCTTGAATCCGGGGGGTGGCGGAGGTTGCAGTGAGCCAAGATCACGCCACTGCACTCCAGCCTGGGCCAGAACAGTGAAACTGTCTAAAAAAATTATATATATATATATATATATATATATATATACACATAAAATATATATATATATAAAATTTTTTTTTGGCTTAGCCTCAAAAGCTACACACCTTCATTTCTGTCATATATGATTGGTTCCACAGATCAGCCCTATTCAGTGTGGGAAAAGACTACATGAGGAAGCAGGGATCATTGTGGAGGATCTTGGAGGCTGGCTATCACAGACTGCCCACCATAGACTGCCCTCTGACTTCCCTTTCATATTAAAAATGCATCCTCCCTCTCACCGACTCCCATCTTGCCTGATTACAGCATCCACTGGAAGTCCAAAATCTCGCCACCTTAATCAGGTCCAGGTGTGCATAAAGTCTCTTGGGTATGGATCCTTGGATATAACCCCTCAAGTACAGTTCCTTTCCATCTGAAAACCCTTGAACTAAAGAGATACGTTATCTTTCCCCCCAAACCCAACAAACAATGGTGGGACTGGCATACACTAACTGATATATATCTTTGTGTTCAAAAAGTGGGAATGACAGGGCACAGTAGCTCATGCCAATAATCCCAGCACTTTGGGAGGCCGAAGTGAGTGGATCACTTGAGGCCAGGCATTTGAGACCAGCTTGGCCAACGTGGCAAAACCCTATCTCTACTAAAAGTACAAAATTAGCTGAGTGTGGTGGCACATGCCTGTAATCCCAGCTACTCTGGAGTCTGAGGCATGAGAATCACTTGAACCTGGGAGGCTGACATGGCACCACTGCATTCCAGCCTGGGTGAAAGAGCAAGACTCTGTCTCAAAAACAAACAAACAAAACAGGCCAGGCATGGTGGCTCACGCCTGTAATCCCAGGACTTTGGGAGGCTGAGACAGGCGGGTCACAAGGTCAGGAGATGGAGACCAGGTACGGGTGAAAACCTGTACCTAGTAAAAATACAAAAAAAATTAGCCAGGTGTTGTGGCTGCATCTGTAGTCCCAGCTACTCAAGAGGCTGAGGCAGGAGAATCACTTGAACCTGGAAGGCAGAGGTTGCAGTAAGCCGAGATCGTGCCACTGCACTCCACTCTGGGCAACAGAGCAAGACTCTGTCTTAAAAACAAAACAAAACAAACAAGCAAACAAAAACAAAACAAAACAAAAACAAATGGGAATCTAGGAGGCATGCAAGAGTCACTGGTGCCTAGAAATTGTCAACTCTAGCAAGACACAAGTTGGCAGTTCTTTGATTAAGACTCCAAGGCCTGAGAATAACAATCCATGGCTCTTGGCTCCACCCTCTGGGCTCTTAATTCTACTTCCTGAATCATCTTTCCTTTTCCATAAAAGAAGCCTGTGTTTGCAGCTCAGTAGTTTTCTTGGCCTGCATCCTGTTTATAGAAGTTTGGGGATCCAAATGCCTCTTTTCCATTTCTGTTGTCTCTGTCCTTTACAGTCCAAGTTGGCAGTGTTTCTGCCAATACAATTCTCTTAAAAACTTTGTAGATTTCTATGGACCTTATTCACTTCTTTAGACTATGCGCACAAATCTCTTTGAGATAAGCCCCTCTCTACCTTGGGCTCATGCTGATAGACAAATCCTTTAATGCTTCTAGAAGCCCTTATTGTTTGAATGGTTCTATTGCCTTAGACCTGAAATCTTAGGGAATTTACAGCCATACTCTTGGCTTCAACTTTATACCATGTTTTTCTGATGTAATCTTTTTCCAGAAGCCATTTCTTAATTTTAACATTGATTTTGGCTAGAGAAGCTGGGTATTTTCTTCTTTCCTTTCTTCCTTGCTTCTTTCTTTCCCTCCCTCCCTCCTTTTCCTTCCTTCCTTCCTTCCTTCCTTCCTTCCTTCCTTCCTTCCTTCCTTCCTTCTTTCTCTCTCTCTCTTTCTTCCTTTCTTTCTTTCGAGACAGAGTTTCACTCTTGTTTCCCACACCGGAGTACAGAATGATCTGATGTCCCCTCATTGCAACCTCCACCTCCTGGGTTCAAGAAGTGGTTCTCCTGCCTCAGCCTCCCAAGTAGCTGGGACTACAGGTGTCTGTCACAACACTCGGCTAATTTTTGTATTTTATTTTATTTTAATTAAAAAAATTTTTTTAATTATTTTTTTTTTACTCCCCCCACATCAGGATAATTTTTGTATTTTTAGTAGAGATGGGGTTTCACCCTGTTGGCCAGGCTGGTCTTGAACTTCTGACCTCTTGTGATCTGCCTGCCTTGGTCTCCCAAAGTGCTGGGATTATAGGCATGAGCCACCATGGCCAGCCGTCAGGTATTTAGTTTGTTTGTTTTGAGATGGAGTCTCGCTCTGTCACACAGGGTAGAATGCAGTGGTGTGATCTCAGCTCACTGCAACCTTCGCCTCCTGGGCACAAGCATTTCTCCCGCCTCAGCCTCCTGAGTAGCTGGGATTACAGGAGAACTCCACTACGCCTGGCTAATTTTTGTATTTTTAGTAGACACAAGGTTTTACCATGTTGGTCAGGCTGGTCTCGAACTCCTGACCTCATGATCCACCTGCCTCGTTCTCCAAAAATACTGGGATTATAGGAGTGAGCCACTGTGCCCAGCCTAGGTATTTCTTTATAGCAATGTGAGAATGGCCTAACATGCCTTAACTCTACAAATAATTTAAAAATTAGCCAGGTGTGGTGGTGCATACCTGTAATCCCAGCTACACCAGAGGCTGAGGCAAAAGGATTGCTTGAGCCTGGAAAGTAGCAGGTACAGTGAGCTATGATTGCACCAGCCTCGGCAAAAGAGTGAGACCTTGTCTTAAAAAAAGCCGGCTGGGCGCAGTGGCTCACGCCTGTAATCCCAGCATTTTGGGAGGTTGAGTTGGGTGGATCACTTGAGGTCAGGAGTTCGAGACCAGCCTGTCCAACATGGTGAAACCCTGCCTCTACTAAAAGGACAAAAATTAGCAGGGTGTGGCGGTGCATGCCTGTAATACAAGCTACTAAGGAGGCTAAGGCAGGAGAATTGCTTGAACCTAAGAAGCGGAGGTTGTAGTGAGCCAAGATTGTGCCACTGCACTCCAGCCTCCTGGGTGACAGAGCAAGACCCTGTCTTAAAAAAAAAAAAAAAAAAGTAGAGGCTGGGCGCAGTGGCTCAAGCCTGTAGTCCCAGCACTTTGGGAGGCCAAGGCGGGTGGATCATGAGGTCAAGAGATCGAGACCATCCTGGTCAACATGGTGAAACCCCGTCTCTACTAAAAATACCAAAAAAATTTAGCTGGGCATGGTGGTGCGTGCCTGTAATCCCAGCTACTCAGGAGGCTGAGGCAGGAGAATTGCTTGAACCCAGGAGGTGGAGATTGCAGTGAGCCAACATGGCGCCATTGCACTCCAGCCTGGGTAAGGAGCGAAACTCCGTCTCAAAAAAAAAAAAAAAAAAAAAGTAGGTAGTAAGAGGGAGAGCTCCAGATCTTTCCCTAAAGGAACATTTGCAACAGGTTGTAAAGAAGTTTGAGTTCAAGCCCAGGAGCACTCTCAAAACACTGGAGGTTATGGTGAAAGGCAATAGAGGGAGATTGATAGAATCTGGAGATACAGGCTAAATTGCAGGCTGGCTAGTCTGCTGAAGAGAAACGGGGGGAAAGGGAAACTGGAGAATCCTGCTAGAGTCGGAACAAATCTCAGACACTGACCTCCGGGACTGTTTCTTCAAAGGAGTCACCAGGTTTGATTGGATCCATTTGTGGAGCAGTTTATACCCAGAGCTTTGTGGAAAATACAGTAATAGACAATTCAGCTGGCAATTACTGGAGTTTAACAGCTGGGTGTGTCAGGGAATGAGTCAGTCAAAGAGAGTCCTGCCAAAACCCTTGTTAACCCACGGTGATTGTGGGTACCCAGGGCTATACCCCCTGAGGAATGACATCTGAGGCTTCACACTCTGGCAGCAAGAAGGAGGAGATAGACTTCACTAAAATATCCTCCAGTCACCAAACGTGTAAGTAAGGGCAACGAGCCCGAGATTTGTATCTGTCATACACAAGCAACGTCAGCCTCTTGCTTGGTATCTTGGGAGCCCCAGGAGGAGCAAGGAAGAGCAGACAGAGGACAGGGAAGGCAGAGGAGAGGAGGCTGGGCTCCCTTTGACCTTTGATGGGCCACTTGGAGAGTTAGGGACCCAGAACTTCCTGGAAGTAGCTCATTCCCCTCCCTCATTGCGCACTTTCAACGCGTTACCAAGTCCTGCCTCCTATGTCCCCACAGCTCCCATCAACCTTGCCATCCCTTTTGCAACTGCCCAGAGAGGCAGTACTGAGATATAGGTTCTGCCTCTCCCAACACACACACACAGACAACTCTCCCTAGTTGTGTGATGTTGGGCAAGGCTCTTCACCTCTCTGAGCTCAGTTTTCTCAACTGTGAAATAAAAATAATTAAGATAGGCTGGGTATGGTGACTCACGCCTGTAATCCCAGTACTTTGGGAGGCTGAGTCGGGCAGATCATGAGGTCAGGAGTTCGAGATCAGCCTGGCCAGCATGGTAAAACCTTGTCACTACTAAAAATACAAAAATTAGCCACACGTGATGGCAGGCACCTGTAATCCCAGCTACTTGGGAGGCTGAAGCAGGAGAATCGCTTGAACCCAGGAGGCAGAGGTTACAGTGAGCCAAGACCACACCATTGCACTCCAGCCTGGGCGACAGAGTGAGATTCCGTCTCAAAAAAAAAAAATTTTTTTTTATTAAAATGAATAAAGACACTGGCCAGGTGTGGTGGCTAATGCCTGTAATCCCAGTATTTTGGGAGGCTGAGGCAGGAAGATCATTTGAGCCCATTAGTTTGAGACCAGCCTGGGCAACATGGCAAAACCATCTCCACAAAAAAATTAAAAATTAACTGGATGTGCGCTGGGCGCAGTGGCTCACACCTGTAATCCCAGCACTTTGGGAGGCCGAGGTGGGTGGATCACAAGGTCAAGAGATCGAGACCATCCTGGTCAATATGGTGAAACCCCATCTCTACTAAAAGTACAAAAAATTAGCTGGGCATGGTGGCGCATGCCTGTAATCCCAGCTACTCGGGAGGCTGAGGCAGGAGAATTGCCTGAACCCAGGAGGCGGAGGTTGCGGTGAGCCGAGATCGCGCCATTGCATTCCAGCCTGGGTAACAAGAGTGAAACTCCGTCTCAAAAAAAAAAAAAAAAAAAAAAAAAAAGAGATTGAGACCATCCCAGTCAACATGGTGAAACCCCGTCTCTACTAAAAATACAAAAAATTAGCTGGACATGATGGCGCGTGCCTGTAATCCCAGCTACTCAGGAGGCTGAGGCAGGAGAATTGCCTGAACCCAGGAGGCGGAGGTTGCGGGGAGCCGAGATCACGCCATTGCACTCCAGCCTGGGTAACAAGAGCAAAACTCCGTCTCAAAAAAAAAAAAAAAAAAAAAAAAAATTAACTGGATGTCGTGTCATGTGCCTATAGTCCCAGCTACTTGGAGGACTGAGGCGGGAGGATCCTTGAGCCTGGAAGATTGAGGCTGCATGAGCCATGTTTGTGCCACTGCACTCCAGCCTGGGTGACAGAATGAGACCCTGTCTCAAAATAATAATAGTAATAATAATCAAGATACCTGTCATACAAGACTATTGTGAGAAATTGATGAGATTACCTAGGAAGGTTTAGCTCAGGCCTGGCTCATGGTGTATGTTAAAAACTCTCTAAAACTCAACCACTATTTGTAAGGCCGGTTGCCTCACCGCGAGGCTGGAGACACCCACCTCTGCACTCAGCACGGGACTCTGCACCCGGCACCAGGCTCTGCACTGGGCACGTAGCTCTGCTGCATTGCTCCCCTGGAAGGCTCCGGCTGATGCAACCCTGGCCGGCTCTCACACCGGAAAACCCACCCAAAAACCCGCCAACCAATAGCGGCCCACCCCGTCCCAATACCGCTCCCCTGGAGCCAATCAGAGCACCCAGCTGTTGCTTGTTCCTCGTAGCCATAAAAACCCCCACGCCCCAGGAAGTCAGTGTGACTTCTCTGGCCCCCTTTTCCTGGACCAGAGAACCTCACCCGGGAGCTGAATAAATTGGCATTTAATTTTCTTATACTGGCCTCAGTTTCCTCATTTTAAACTCGGCAATAACCCTTACACTATTAATGTTAGTTCAGACTTCATCATTTCTTGGCTTGGGCGCTCGGGACATCCCCCATCATGGCCTCTCTGTTTCCATTCTTGCCCCTCCAATCTATCTTCTCCAACTAAGTCGGTGTCAAGTTCCTGTTTACATCTTGTCAATGGCACCTGCACCTTTTTTTTTACCGAGGGTAGGTCTCGGTCCATCTGAGATACTGATTAAAGTGCAGCTTTCTGGGGTGTCCCCTCCAAGGATCCCTGGACTTATCCCAATGTCCCAGGCAATCTTGCTGGGCACTGACAGTTGAGATTCAGCCCTCTGCAAGCTAATCTACATTCATTGGTGCAGGATTCAAGGCCCGTCAGATCTCTTTCTCCTGCACTGGTCATATAAGATATGCCTGCTTCCTCTTCACCTTCACCATGATTGTAAGTTTCCTGAGGCCTCCCCAGAAACTGAGCAGGTGCTTCCATGCTTTCTATACAGCCTGTGGAACCATGAACCAATTAAACTTCTTTTCTTTATAAATTAGCCAGTCTCAGGTATTTCTTTATAGTGATGTGAGAACGGACTAATACACTTGTGATATAGTGTTAAATGTTTGCTATGACTTGCATGTCTGTCTCCTCCAAACCCACATGTTGAAACTTAATCCCGTAGATGAAAACAGTCAGACTCTGTAAAATATTTGAAGAGATTTATTCTGAGCCAAATGGCTTGTGACACAGCCCCAGGAGATCTTAAGAAAATGTGCCCAAAGTGGTTGGGCTACATCTTGGTTTTATACATTTTATGGAGGCATAAGGCATCAATACATGTTAGATGTTCGTTCACTTTGTCCAGAAAGGTGGGACAACTTGAAGCTGGTGGGAGGCGGTAGTCTAGGGAGGGGAGCTTCCAGATCATAGGTGGATTCGAAGATTTTCTGATTGGCAATTGGTAGAAAGAATGTATCTAAGGACCTGGAATCAATAGAAGTGGGTGACTGCGTTAAGATAAGATGTTGTAGAGACCAAGTTTTTATTATGCAGATGAAGCCTCCAGGTAGCAGTCTTCAGAGACAATAGATTGTACATTTTTTCTATCAGGCTTAAAAAGGTACCAGACTCTTTTTTTCTTCTCCTGGATCAGGAAGAAGACCTGGAAAAGGAAGGGGATTCTTTTCAGAATGTAGAATTCCCCCATGACAGGACTATTTCAAGATATGGCAAAGTAACATAATTTGGAGTAAAATACTTTGATTTCTCTCAGGGCCTGCTGTCTATCATGGGATGGTATACTAGAGTCAGGTTGGAATTTGGTATCCTGTTCCTACAAAGAGTCTGCTTTATTAGGCTTAAGATCTGTCTTTACTGGTGAGTTGTGCCTGAATTCCAAAAGAGAGAAGGAATTAATGAGGCATATCCAATCCTCAATTCCCATCGCAGTCAGAACTAGTTTTTTGGGTTAACTTTGGAATGCCCTTGGCTGAGAGGAGAGGTCCTTCAGATGGTTGTAGGGCTTAGAATTTTATTTTTGGTTTACATTACTAAATGTGGAAGTGTTGAAAGGTGGGGCCTTTTCGAGGTGATAGGTTCTGCCCTATGGACAGATTAATGTGCGGGATCAGTCAGAGTGAAACTATAGGGAAAAACTATAGGGAAAGGACGAAAACCTTCTGAAAGGTCAAAAGATTCTGCAGAGCCCCGGGGAGAATAGCTGAAGGCAGCTGTTCTATAACCCTGAGGCAAAGGGCAAGGAGTAGGTACAAGAGAGTATGGGGGAATTTATCTTGAACAGGCTTGTTTACTTATGTTGACCAGGAAATGACCCTTGATTATCCATGTGTGACATTCCCTGAAAGGGGAACAATAAATCATAATTATCTTTAGGTTGCATGGGCACAAATTTTCAGCATTGTGCTTGCACTGAATAAAAGCAAGCAGCTCCAGCTTGCTCCAGGGGCTGCTCTCTGGCCACTAGAGCCAGGCAGTCACCTACCTGCTCTTACACTGCATACCTGTGTCTGAGTCCCCATTTCATTTGTTGGCCAGTGTCTGCGGGACAGACTGGGCAGATTAATCCATTTATAAATCAATGGATTGATGACTTAATGGATTAGTGAATTATCATAGGAGTGGGACTAGTGGCTTTATAAGAAGAGGTGGCCAGGAGCAGTGGCTAATGCCTGTAATCCCAGCATTTTGGGAGGCTGAGGTGGGTGGATCACCAGAGATCAGGAGTTCGAGACCAGCCTGGCCAACATGGTAAAACCCGGGCATGGTGGCAGGTGCCTGTAATCCCAGCTACTCAGGAGGCTGAGGCATGAGAATCACTTGATCAGGGAGGTGGAAGTTGTAGTGAGCCAATATCATGCCACTGCACTCCAGCCCAGGGGATAGAGTGAGACTCTGTCTCAAAAAAAAAAGAAGAGGCAGAGAGACATGAGCTAGACACTCAGCCCCCTGGTCATGTGATACCTTGCATCACCTCAGGACTCTGTAGAGAATCCTCACCAGCAAGAGGGCTCTTACCAGTTGTGCCCTCTCAACTTTGGACTTCCCAGCATCCAGAACCGTAAGAAATAAATTTTATTTCTTTTTTTTTTTTGAGATGGAGTTTCACTCTTGTTACCCAGGCTGGAGTGCAATGGCATGATCTCGGCTCACCGCAACCTCTGCCTCCTGGGTTCAAGCAATTCTCCTGCCTCAGCCTCCCAAGTAGCTGGGACTACAGGCACGTACCACAACACCCAGCTAATTTTTGTATTTTTAGTAGAGATGGGGTTTCACCTTGTTGACCAGGATGGTCTCGATCTGTTGACCTCGTGATCTACCTACCTTGGCCTCCCAAAGTGCTGGGATTATAGGCGTGAGCCACTGTGCCGGGCCAATAAATTTTATTTTTTATACTCAGTTTCAGGTATTTTGTTATAAGCAACAGAAAACAGATTAAGATAGTGCTCAAGGTAAAATACCAATGTACAACACACAAATTTTGTATACAGTGTGATTGCAATTGTGTTTCAGTTTCCTCATCTGTAAAGTGGGAATAGAAATAGTAGGCCTGGCCAGGTGTGGTGCCTCACACCTGTAATCCCAGCTTTGGGAGGCTGAGGAGGGCGGATCACCTGAGGTTCAGAATTTTGAGACCAACCTGACCAACATGGTGAAACACTGACTCTACTTAAAAAATAAAGAAATTAGCTGGGCGTGGTGGCAGGTGCCTGTAATCCCAGCTACTGGGAGGCTGAGGCAGGAGAATTGCTTGAACCCAGGAGGCGGGGGTTGCAGTGAGCTGAGACGGTGCCACTGCACTCCAGCCTGGGTGACACAATGAGACTCCATCTCAAAAAAAAAAAGAAATAGTAGGCTGGAAGCAGTGGCTCATGACTGTAATCCTAGTGCTTTGGGAGATCAGATTGCCTGAGCTTAGGAGTTTGAGACAAGCCTGGGCAACAGCAACAGGGTGAAACTCCATCTCTACTAAAATAAAAAATTAGCCAGGTGTGACACCATGTATCTGTATTTTGAGCTATTTGGGAGGCTGAGGCAGGAGAATTGCTTGAACCCAGGAGGCAGACGATGCAGTGAGCATAGATCATGCTACTGCACTCTAGCCTGGGCGACAGAGCGATACTCTGTCTCCAAAAACACAGAAATAGTACCTATACTTCTTAGGGTAGTGATGAGGTTTAAATGAATTACTGTTCATGATACAAAAATTAGCCAGGTGTGACACCATATGTCTGTATTTTGAGCTATTTGGGAGTCTGAGGCAGGAGAATCGCTTGAACCCGGGAGGCAGAGGTTGCAGTGAGCCAAGATGACACCATTGCACTTCAGCCTGCGAGACAGAGCGAGACTCCGTCTACAAAAAAAAAAAAAAAAAAAGAATTACTGTTTAGAGACACAGTTCATACTGCACAAACGTTGGTGGAATAACATAAATTCTGTCTTCTAGATAGTTCATGAATGGGTGCCCTCCTCTTCCCTGGTCGGAGTCACCGTTCTCTCTACCCTATTCCTTCCTAACAGCTTTCCTTGCATCCACCCTTATGCTACTCCTATGCCTCTTACCTACCCAAGTTCAGGTGACCTTTTCAAAATGCAAAGATGATGCCTATGCTTAACACCCTTCAGTGGCTTCCTATTGCACGGGCCACACTCCTCAGCAGGGCTGACAAGGCCTGAATGATTGGGCTCCTACCCACCTGTCCAGCCTCCTCTTTACTACTACCACTGAACCTCACACATGACCTCACTTTGACTGTACACATTTCTGAGGTACCCTGGGGAGTTGCTTCCTGGCAGTCTGTGAGAGCCAGAGTAATCAAAGCTGTGTTTCCTGGCCGGGCGCGGTGGCTCACGCCTGTAATCCCAGCACTTTGGGAGGCCGAGGCGGGTGGATCACGAGGTCAACAGATCGAGACCATCCTGGTCAACATGGTGAAACCCCGTCTCTACTAAAAATTACAAAAAATTAGCTGGGCACGGTGGCGCGTGCCTGTAATCCCAGCTACTCAGGAGGCTGAGGCAGGAGAATTGCCTGAACCCAGGGGGCGTAGGTTGCGATGAGCCGAGATTGCGCCATTGCACTCCAGCCTGGGTAACAAGAGCGAAACTCCGTCTCAAAAAAAAAAAAAAAAAAACAAAACAAAACTGTGTTTCCATTGACCGGCAGTGGAGATCACACCCCACAGAGCAGATTGCCCCAGATTACCCCAGATTGCACTCTTGGCTCTCTAGTCACCCGCGATGCCAGTCAACTTTCCTGATTCTGTCAGAGGTGTTTGAACCAGAGTGACTCCATCTTGAAGGGTCTGAGTAGAATGAGGATGAGGCCTTCAGGACTGCATTCCCAGGAGAGCAGGCACTCTTTGTCACAGAATAAGGAGGTCGGCAGGCTGATGTCACAAGATATAGGTCACAAAGACCCTGCTGATAAAACAAGTTGTAATTAGAAACAACAACAACAACAACAAACATCCAAAACCCAACAAAATCAAACTGGCAAAGAAAGAAACCTCTGGTTGTTCCCATTGCTCGTTATATGCTAATTCTAATGCATTAGAATGCTAAAAGACGCTTCCATCAGTGCCATTACAGTTTACAAATGCCATGTCAACATTTGGAAGTTACCCTATATGGTCTAAAAAGGGGAGGATCTCAGCCCAGAAATCCCCACCGCTTTCCCAGTGTGAACTCCAAAGTATCTGACAGGTCTCAGCCAATTTAGATGGTTTTATTTTGCTGAGGTTAAGAATGCACCCATGACACAGCCTTGGGAGGTCCTGACAACATGTGCCCAAGGCGATCAGGGTACAGCTTGCTTTTATATCTTTTAGATAGAATACATCAGTCAATACATGTAAGAGGCCGGGCATGGTGGCTCATGCCTGTAATCCCTGCACTTTGGGAGGCTGAGGTGGGTGGATCGCCTGAGGTCGGGAGTTCGAGACCAGCCTGGCCAGCAGGATGAAACTCCATGTCTACTAAAAATACAAAAAACCCCCACAAAAATTAGCCTGGCGTGATGGTGGGTGCCTGTAATCCCAGCTACTTGGGAAGCTGAGGCAGGAGAATTGCTTGAACCCAGGAGGAGGTTGCAGTGAGCTGAGATTGTGCCATTGCACTCTAGCCTGGGCAACAGAGCAAGACTCCATCTCAAAAAAAAAAAAGAAAATTATCTGGGCATGATGGTGGACACCTGTAATCCCAGCTACTTGGGAGGCTGAGACAGGAGAACCGCTTAGGAGGTGGAGGTTGCAGTGAGCTAAGACTGTGCCACTGTGCTTCAGCTCAGGCGACAGAGCGAGATTACATACCCCACCCCCAAAAAAAGAAAACAAACTTAATTTTACTTTTCTCTGTTGGCTTGTTCTTGATTTCCTTCCTGCACGAAGCCAAGAACCAATGTGGCCTCCCAGGCTGAACCCCAATTTTGGGGGTTGCCTTGTGATTATTCCTTCATTCAGAAGGGATTTATTGCACTGTGGGCGCGCAGAGCTAAATCAGACCCAGCCTGGCTTCCTCTGGGCCAAGCTGTCTTCTAAGTGCTTTACCTGAATTCACTAATTTCCTGCCACATAGGTGCTATTATCGGTTCCATTTTACTAGCAGGGAAAGTGAAGCACAGGGAGGTTAAGGGCCTTGTTCAAGGCTTTGTAGCTTGGCTCCAGAGCTGTGGCGAGGTTAACAAGGCCGAGTGCTATAAAGGCCTTGATGGACTTCAGAGGCAGGCACAGCCACATTCCATTAGTGGGAGTCCGGCAAGTATTCCCAACATTTATATGTGTCTCGCAGTTTCCAGTGTGGTTTTATGTGGATTCTCTCATTTCGCAGGATGAGGTATGTTCATGGAAAAACCAAACTCTGTAAAACATTTTAAAGAGGTTTATTCTCTGCCAATATGAGTGACCATAGCCTGGGGAACAGTCTCAAGATGTCCCGTGGAAGTGTGCCCAAGGTGGCTGGGTTACAGTTTGGTTTTATATGTTTTAAGGAGACAGGAGTTATAAGCAAAGACAATAAATCAGTGCATGGGAAGGACACATTGGTTTGTGAGAAGACGTTTTAAATGGTTCATTTTCCAGGTATAGTAAATCTAAGCACTGGCAGCCAGCCTGCGGATGTAACAAACCGCACGGCTCGTGCACCTAGAAGGTCACAGTCAGCGAACAGCATGCAGAGGGGAGGTCAGCCTCTCAGACACAGAGACTGACTGACAACGGGAAACAGGAATTCTACGCCTAGGGGACAAATGAAAGAAGGAGCCAAAGAGACTCCCTCTGACATTCTCCCAGATAGTCCTTTGGGGAGAATGTTGCAGGTTTGGAGGGATAACCCCCGAACCAGGGACAAGGAAAAGCAAAAGATGATAAAGTTGCTGTTTTATCTGGCTCAAAGACCCCATTTATAAGCCTTTGGTCTTTTGGCCTAAGTTTGTCTCAGACGAGGATTGGATGTGCCAAGCTTTAATTATTGATGTGAATGATAAACTCTCATCCTCACAAAAAGAGAGAGGTTACCTCTCTGCTGAAACAAGGAATTAGCCCCCATGAAGAAAAAGAACCTAGTAAAAAGCCCTTGTCCACTGGAAAGCCCTGGGACTCCATATCCTGCTTGCTGCCTCCATACATCTCACAAAACAGGGGAAAGGAAGATCAAGGGGCAGCAGGGGGATTAGAGGAAGAAAGACCTGGAGATCATGGGGGAGCCAAACCAACCACTCCTTTAGATCCTTATCCAAATCTAAGAAAAGAAATAGAACAGTGTAAGAGGGACATTGAGAACTTCCCTATCCCTTCCACACAGCCGGCATCTAGCGTGTTCACTCTTAGGGAAGTTCCCATGAGACAGGGAGAGATTGGCTTTGTAAATGCTCCTCTTATAAGTACTGAAGTTAGGAATTTCTTTGTTGTTGTTGTTTGTTTGTTTGTTTTTTGAGACGGAGTTTCGCTCTTGTTACCCAGGCTGGAGTGCAATGGCGCCATCTCGGCTCACCGAAACCTCCGCCTCCTGGGTTCAGGCAATTCTCCTGCCTCAGCCTCCTGAGTAGCTGGGATTACAGGCACGCACCACCATGCCCAGCTAATTTTTTGTATCTTTAGTACAGACGGGGTTTCAGCAATTTGACCAGGAGGGTCTCGATTTCTCGACCTTGTGATCCACCTGCCTTGGCCTCCCAAAGTGCTGGGATTACAGGCTTGAGCCACTGTGCCCGGCCAGGAATTTCAAGAAGGAAATGAAACAACTCCTAGAAGCAGACCAGCTGGACAGATTCCTAGGATCCAGCTTTTACACCTGTTAGAATAATGTCTGTGATACATATCCTGTTTATAGGAAAAGACAGGGAAATGATTAGGAGAGTGGCCATGACCATCTGGGGAGGAAACGCCCTCTCAGGCAAGGAGTCTTGCCAGCCCAACAAAAATTTCCAAATGTCAATCAGGAATGGGATAATAATGATCCCAGGGACTGAGCCCAAATGCAGGAATGCAGGCCCTCAGGGAATTATTAATTAAAGGGATTAAAGGGTCCCCTCCTATGACACAAAATGTCTCAAAGGCATTCAAGATTCAACAAGAAAAAGAAAATTTCCTCTGCATTCCTGCAGAGGCTCAGAGATCAGATGAAAAAAAAATACTCCAGATTAGATTTGGAGGACCCAGTAGGCCAAGGCCCTTTGGAGGTTAACTTTGTAAGTAAGAGCTGGCCTTGCAGACCAGGGAGTGCAGCTGCAGGCATGGAGGTGGCAGGAGCTGCAGAGCTGGAACAGACAGCCAAAATAAAGGTGGACAGGGTGAGAGAGCTAGTGTGAGCAAATCCCTAATAAGAGAATGAATGTCTATATTACATGAAGGGAGTTACTGGGGACCCCAGGCTTTGTGTGATGCAATACTTAGGAATTATGGGTGTATAGGGATTTATACCCTGGCTAAGCAAATCTATGGAAGTTGTGCAACGTGTCAAAGGATAAACAAAAAGGTGATTAGAAAACAGGTGATGGGAGGAAGACCTCCTGGACTAAGATCATTTCAAAGCATTTAAGTAGATTTCACAGAAATCCCCAAAGGAGAAAGACTAAAGTATTTACTAGTGATCATAGATCACCTTTCCAGCTGGACGGAAGCCTTTTTGCCTTCCAACAGCCACTGTTGGGAATGTGGCCAAAATAACATTAGAACAGATTGTACCTAGATGTGGCCTGGTGAAAAACATTAATTCAGACAATAGAAGCCACTTTACCTTAAGGGTGTTATGGGGAATTATGGAAGGTTTACAAATTAGATGAAATTAGCACACCCCTTGGCATCCCCCTTCCTCTGGAAAGGTAGAAAGAATGAATTGAACTCTCAAAAAGCATATCACTAAACTAATCTTAGAAACTAAAGTGCCTTGGACCAAATGTCTCCCAATAGCACTACTTATGATTAAGACAGCCCCAGGAAAAGACTTGGGATTGTCCCCCTACAAGTTATTATATGTGCTCCCATATTTGGGCAGAGCTATAGAAACCATCTCCCCACTATAGAAACCAAGGATCAATTCTTAAGCAATTATATACTGGCCATACCCTTCACCCTGTCATGCTGTAGGTTAAAAGGACTTCTGACTCAAACTCTGCCTCTTGAGTTCACAGTTCACCACTTCCAGCCTGGTGACTTTGTGCTGTTTAAGACTTGGAAAGAACACAAGATCCACCTATGCTTGGAAGGTCTCTATTCAAGATGTAGTTTATTATTCAATGCTCTTACCCACTGAAATGGCCACGTGAACAGCTGAACGGGGGTGAGCTCACTATGCTTGAGTCAAGGGACTAGTAAAAGAGACCCTGGAAGGGAAGGAAAAAGGCCAGTGAGAAGTGCATAGGTCATCTGAGGAACCCTTAAAGTTAACTCTGAGAAAAATCTAAAAAGAAAACATGGGCTGTTGGCATTTCTGGAAGTCAGCATGGCTGGGATGGGCTGCTATACAAAGAGCGGAAGGTCAGCCTGGAAACTGCCAGTTGACTCCTCCCTACCCAGTTACCCAGTCTCCCTTGGTGATTAATGTGACCAAGACGGCAGGACTCCAAAGTGTAAGATTTAATGCCAGGTCTTACCTTGTGGGACTTTGGAAAATCCAGTTCAAGCGATTCTCCTGCCTCTGCCTCGCTGGGATTACAGGCATGTGCCACCACACCATTTTGTATTTTTAGGCTGATTTTGTATTTTTAGTAGAGACAAGGTTTCTCCATGTTGGTCAGGCTGGTCTCAAACTCCCGACCTCAGGTGATCCGCCTGCCTCAGCCCCGCAAAGTGCTGGGATTACAGGCATGAGTCACCGCGCCTGGCTCTGTTGACTGTGATAGACATAGTTCATCCAATCCACATTCTTTTTTTTTTTTTGAGACGGAGTTTTGCTCTTGTTACTCAGGCTGGAGTGCAATGGCGCTATCTCGGCTCACCGAAACCTCCGCCTCCTGGGTTCAGGCAATTCTCCTGCCTCAGCCTCCTGAGTAGCTGGGATTACAGGCACGTGCCACCATGCCCAGCTAATGTTTTGTATTTTTAGTAGAGACGGGGTTTCACCATGTTGACCAGGATGGTCTCGATCTGTTGACCTCGTGATCCACCCGCCTCGGCCTCCCAAAGTGCTGGGATTACAGGCATGAGCCACCGCGCCTGGCTCTGTTGACTGTGATAGACATAGTTCATCCAATCCACATTCTTATTGGTAGCCAACCACCAGAAGGTTGCTGACTCAAACCCAGCAGCTGTTTAGTTTTGGGCCTTAAATTCTTGAGGCCCCCACCGGGGCTCCTATTGAATCAACATACATATTGGGATCCACAGAATTTTTTTTGTCAGATCCCTCCGGTTTCGGTGGCCATGTGTATTTTTGGGTATCTTATGGAATGTCAGGGTGGAGGGAATGGCCAATCGGCTAAAGCACAAGTCCTGGTTCAATTGGACGGTAACAGGTAATGGAGGTTCCTTTTCCCACAGTACCACCAGACATTAGCCTGGGGTTTATGGAGAGCTGAGTAATTGCCATTGTCTGACTCACCAGTGACGTTTAGGATGTGGGTACAAGACCAGAGTTCTCCCACGGGCTTATTGAACTCTGCCCCCTGCCTAGAGAGGCAAAAGGAGTAGTACGTATTCCCTATAGCGAACAAGGGGATTGCTCTGGGGACTGACCCCTGCAATGCAGGAAAGAGCAATGAGAGAATCTTAAAAGTCTCATTTCCCCATGCATCCTTGCCCTGGTATAGAGCCAACATGCAATGCATTCCTTCAGGATTAGTACCCCACCCTAGGGAAACGGAACCACCTGTGCCTGAGGTCATCCCGCAGCACATGCACAGCAGTTACTCTTGTTGAGAGCTTGTACCGAAAATTTGACCCGTTCTACCCAGGCATGCACATCCCTGTATGCTGTCTCAATTTCTAAGGTTTGCCTTGAATCCTTTACCTCAATTATTTTTACCCTTTTAGGATCATTTACTTCATGAACTAAAGTGTTTATTAGGGTCTGGGATTGAAGTAGTCCCAGGCAAATGGGAGGTTGAGTTCTTGATTCATTTCAGAACAAATCACCCCAAGGGGGTCTTTTCCTGTGATGTCTGCCCCTTACCCACATACCTGAGATGCTTCTTTTGCTTCTTGCTTTAGAACGGCTGGATTGCCGGTGCTGATGAGTATAGGACCGCATTCTAAATTCTCGCAGGAGCCCTTGGACAGATGTAGTTTATTATTCAAGGGTCTCCAGCTCGAAGTTACCCATCTCAGGTTACCATCCAACCTGAAATCGGGTAGTCCACCATACATCGTCCCAGCTGGGGCAGGGTGATGCCCTATTGTAAGCTATATCTGGTTCAAGGCAAAGATATTTATCCACCTGTGAGAGCTGTCTCTGATTTTCCAGTTTTGTTGTTGTTGTTGTTGTTAGAGACGGGGGTCTCAATATGTTGTCAGGATTGGTTTCAAACTCCTGGGCTCAAGTGATCCTCCTGCCTCGGCCAAATTGCTGGGATTACAGGCATGAGCCACTGTTCCTGGCCTACAATAAAAGCATTTGCCTCATGCCATCGTGAGGATTAAAATAATAATGCACATGTGTGCTTAGCACAGTGCCTGACACAGAGCAGATGCTCAGAAAACAAGGTAAATGACATGCCAGGCAAGGTGTCAGAGCCCTGGCATCGGACGTGCTTGACTCATGGGTTAAGAAGAATTTACTGACAACAGTATAGGTTGGAAAAGGAAAGTTTTATTTTTATTTTTTTATTTTTATTTTTTTGTGAGATGAAGTCTCGTTGTGTAGGCCAGGCTGGAGTGCAGGGGTGTTATCTCGGCTCACTGTAACCTCTGCTTCCTGGATCCCAGTTCAAGCAATTCTCCTGCCTCAGCCTCCCAAGATTACAGGCACATGCCACCATGCCCAGCTAATTTTTTTATTTTTAGTAGAGAAGGGGGTTTCACCACGTCGGCCAGGCTGGTCTTGAACTCCTGACCTTGTGATCTGCCCGCCTTGGCCTCCCAAAATGCTTGGATTACAGGTGTGAGTGACCGCGCCCAGTGAAAAGGAGAGGTTTTTTTTTTTACCCAGGTGTGGGCGGGCTGAGGCCAAAAAAGGGCGTCAATTGGAAAGTTTTATTAGAAAGAAAGAAGGCCGCGCAGAGAGGGGCCTCAGCAAGAGAGCACTGAGCAAGCTGGTGGATTTTCCTTAGGGGCATTTATGGACCTTGAAGCGGGAGACTGAGGGTAATTTGGACCACACTAGCCACATCGGTCATGATAAATGATTACATTCGTAGTGACTCTGGTGCCTTACTGTTAGCAAGTGTTGCAAAATGAGTTTTGGGATGGCATTCCTGCGATGTATAGAAATTCTAGTTGCTTATACATTTTAAGTTGAAAAGAGGCCTAGAACCAGATGCTGACATTAGATACTAGGGAAGTTTAATTACTTTTAAATTCCTCATTTAAGGAGTTTTTGTCTCTAGGGTCCGTTCAATGGTCACCAGGTGATTTTTGCTTTCCTCACGATACAATAAGATGCTGGCCAATTTGACTGGTCACAGGTGATGTATCAAATGTTCTGGGTCTGTTAAGCCTCACAACAGCTCAGGTTTTATCTTAATTGTACAGATAATAATAGCACGTGCTTACTGGGTGCCAGGCATTGTTTTAAGCACTTTGCTAACCGTCTTCACGGCAATCCTGAGAGGTAGGTACTACACATTACAATACCTGCTGTACCGGGGAGGAGACAGAGCATAAGTAAGTTGATCAAGTTCACTTGCCGTAGAGCGATCATAGCTCACTGCCGCTTCCAACTCCTGGGCTCAAGTAATCCTCCCGACCAGTAGAGACAGGGTCTTACTGTGTTGCCCAGGCTGGTCTCAAACCCTTGGGCTCAAGCGAGCCTCCCGCCTTGGCCTCCCAAAGTGCTGGGATTACAGGCGTGAGCTACTGCGCCCAGCCCAGGGTCTACACTCTTAACCGAACTGCCCTTCAACAGCATGTGAGGAACAGAAGAGGATGGAGAGATTTCCACTACCAATTAAGAGCTCCAGGTGTATTTCAAACCCTAGGATCATCACCGTGTCCAGCAGATGGCGCACTGGCGCATAGCAATTGGCCGGACCTGCACACGGAGTCAAAACTACCTTACCCACAATGCTGCGGGGTATCACAGTCCCACCTCCTGGTTAGCTGTCCAAGATACTGCCTGTGCGCGCACCTGGGGGATGGGGGGGGCGGAATGCGTGTACTGAGGCCATTCGAGCCCTCCCTTTATCTGCATAAGACAAGTTAAAAAGTATTTTCTCCTCCTCTCACCCTCCATGTCTTACTAGTTGGCGAGCAGTAGGACTGAAACAAGGCTGCTGTTGGCCTCACCTGCCTGAGCCTAACGTGAGGACCCTTGACCTCTGGCTCAAGATGGTGGCGCCCAGGGCGTCGCTCTTGCTGCTGCCCTGAGGTGAACTAAAGCTGGCAGCCCCGCATCATGTCGAAGGTCAGCCGGGTCAGCCGGGCCACCCGGGCCCTCAGGAAGCCCGAGGTCGGCGGTGTGATCCGGACCATCGTGCGGGCAGGCCAGGCCATGCCCGGGCCTCCACTAGGCCCAGTGTTGGGTCAGGTGCGGCCATGGCGGAACCGGGTGTGGGGGTCGAGGGTGGAAGCTAGTACGTGGATGGAAGGCGCTGGCTCTGGAACCACCCGGGCCTCGGTTCAGAGCTCGGCTCTGCATCTCACACGCTTTATGTCCTTGTGCTGGTTACAAAGTGTCTTTCGCCTGGGCTTCCTCATCCCTTCCTCAATGTGCTGTGATGAGGATAACGTGGGAAGATGCTTATAGATCTTTTGGCGCAGCGCACCAAATGGCAGTTGAATCTGGGTAGAGATGGGAACCGGGAGAAGTGGAGACGAAGGAGGGAACGGATGGCGCCTTCTGGGCGGTGGGAAGCCGTCCCTTCCTCCCAGCACTAACTCCCTGTGCTTCCCTCACAGCGAGGTGTTTCCATCAACCAGTTTTGCAAGGAGTTCAATGAGAGGACAAAGGACATCAAGAAAGGCATTCCTCTGCCTACCAAGATTTTTGTGAAGGTGAAGTCTGGACTCTGATCCCTGGTTTCCTTCTCCCCTTGTTCTTCCTCGGCCCTGGGGCTGGTCACCTGGGGTTGCTTCTCCGCTCCTGACTTGACTTCCTATTACTAGGTTCCACTTTCCCCATTTAGGACTAGACCATATTTTTTCTGAGCCCGCCCCATCTTGACGTATTGCAATTCCTCCCTTTGCGCCTTCATCTCAGAGCAGAGTTAGGGCAGGAATAGAGGGGACAGGAATGTTTGCCGTAGATTTATTTCTTCTTGGGATTCTGGGGTCTTTTCGAGGCATGCCATAGGAAAATGAGATGAAGGAAGCAGAGGCAGGACATTAGAAGTTCCCTGGGATGGGGCAGCAGGAAGAGAGAATCCCATATTTCTTTTCTCTGCTTAAGCCTGACAGAACATTTGACATCAAGATTGGACAGCCCACTATTTCCTACTTCCTGAAGGCAGCAGCTGGGATTGAGAAGGGGGCCCGGCAGACAGGTGAGGGCCAGGATGGGCGTCGGAGATTCTGGGGGCACCAGAAGGAAGCAGTAACACCTGAAGAGCCATTTGTTCCTTCCTTCCAGGGAAAGAGGTGGCAGGCCTAGTGACCTTGAAGCATGTGTATGAGATTGCCCTCGTCAAAGCTCAGGATGAGGTATTCGTCCTGCAGGACGTACCCCTGTCCTCTGTTGTCCGCTCCATCATCGGGTCTGCCCGTTCCATGGGCATTCGTGTGGTGAAGGAGTAAGTGTCCTGGCAGATGGCAGTGGGAAAGTCAGCTTTTGATTCAAGGGACCCTAGATTCTAGAGGAGGGGGCGGGGGTGGGAGGCCACATTCATTGATTTGGAATACACTTATTGGGCACCTGTTATGTATTGGATGTTGTTCTGCAAATGTTCTAAGAAATGGAAAGATTTCCATGAAGGATCCAAGTGGGAGAAGTTCAGTGTGATCAGGGTCTATAGTCCTAGAGACGAGTGGTGGATGACATGAGGGAAGGACCAGTGGGGAAGGACTTTTGAGCTGGGTCACGTTCATGCTTGCTCCTGAGGCAAACAGGGGACCCCTCTCATGGGGCTTTCGGTGACTTCAGGAATTGTTTCATTAAAGCAAGACGTTGGGTGAGAGGGTGTCTGGCTTAGACAACAGGCTGGACAGAGACAGCGACTCAGCCCTTTACTGCTCTCTTGCTGCTGTGTCACATCCCACGTCAAGGCTGATGACTGATTGTTTCCCAAGAAGGGTGGGATTAAGCATGGAGCAGATGTGGACTTGACTTTTCTCAAACCTTTTCTTTTACTGGGAGAATGGAGATGGGTAAATCTGACCCCTGCCCTGGGAGAGACACACATGCTCAGCCTGTGATGTCACTGTACAGCATATTTTGGGGCACAGAGTACCCCAGTTAATCTGGACTGGCATATGGCTGATGCCTCAAACGATGAGTAGGGATTTAATAAGGGAACAAAAGGTTGGAGGTTGGGAGATGGTGTCCCTGGAGAGGAAACATGAGCAAAGGTATGGAGGCTGAGAAGTCAGGGAGGGAGAAGGGGCCAGGCAAGCTGGGCTCTGAGACAGAGGCCCCTTCGAGCCCCTGCAAGACGTGGGGTCCTGTGAGCTCCCACCAGTGACCGACCATGTGCCAACTGTCTGTCTGTCTTCACTTACAGCCTCGGTTCAGAAGAGCTTGCAGCTTTCCAGAAGGAACGAGCCATCTTCCTGGCTGCTCAGAAGGAGGCAGATTTGGCCGCCCAGGAAGAAGCTGCCAAGAAGTGACCCTTGCCCCCCAACTCCCAGATTTCAAAGGAAGCAGCTGGGAAGGGGGCCAGTTGCGAAGGCAGTGCCCAAGGGGAGGAAGGGAGGTCACGCAAATATGGTGATTGTTTTTGTGACTTTGAATGATATATTTTTGTACATCTGGCTTTATCAAGGCATCAGGCCTGAATAAACATCCTTTCTTGCCCACTGTCAGCTTCAATCTTGGGACCCTGGGGAAGGGGACCGGTACTGATGGTAGCCAACGTGGGCAGACATTAGGAAACTGGGGTCTTCATGCTGCTTCTCAGATGTGCAAACTGAGGCTTAGCCAAGCCAAGTAACTTGTACAGGTCCTTTTTTTTCTTTTTTTTTCTTCTGCCTAAGCCTCTCGAGTAGCTGGGACTATAGGCACAAGCCACCATGCCTGGCTAATTTTTGCATTTTGTACTAGAGACAGTTTCACCATGTTGGCCAGGATGGTCTCCATCTCTTGGCCTTGTGATCCGCCTGCCTCCACCTCCCAGAGTGCTGGGATTACAGGCGTGAACCACTGCACCTGGCCTTTTTTTTCTTTTTTAAGTTATTGTTTTGTTTTATTGCCCAAGTTCTGAATAGAACCCAGGCCATCTCATTTGAAATCCTGTGTTCTTCCCCTCCCCAGGGTGGGAACATGCATGCTGGGGCTGGGGTATATTGCCTGCTGCTTCTTTCAAAAATCTCTTATCTCTTAGGGACTTGCTAGCTTAGCAGAAACAGGTCCCTGTGGAGATCTCAGCTCACAGCCGGAGGCAGGGTTGCTTCACAGAGTGCCCAGATCCTAGGGGCTACTTGAGGCCCTTCTACTAAGCTTCTGACCTTGGCTCTGGGTCAGATGTGGCCAAACATGAACTATTGTAGGGCTCACAGCTACCACAGAAAGACCAAAGCTTCAGCAGGTTCCCGTCTGAGGCAGAAGTCCTCAGGAAACCCTTAGCCTTTTATTTCCTGATTGTCCTTTCAGAAAAGAGAGCAAGAGTTGGGAGAGAAAGGAGATTCGCATATACTGAGCATGTGTTATGTGCTAGACACTTCATTTTACAGAGAAAATATGGCAAGCATAGGTAGATAAACACCTAAAAGGAAAACCTCATGTTATCCCACCACCCAGATGATACTCCTGCTGCTCTTTTTTGTCTTTGTGTGTGTATTTATGTATAATGCATTTTGAAAAAAAACAAGTTGGGGTCATACTCTATACATCTTTACAACACTGTATACTTTTAACTTGGCAACTATTTAGAACATTTAAAAATTATCTTTCTAGGCCGGGCGCAATGGCTCACGCTTATAATCCCAGCACTTTGGGAGGCCGAGGTGGGTGGATCACGAGGTCAAGAGATTGAGACCATCTGGTCAACAAGGTGAAACCCAGTCTCTACTAAAAATACAAAAATTAGCTGAGCATGGTGGCGTGTGCCTGTAATCCCAGCTACTCGGGAGGCTGAGGCAGGAGAATTGCTTGAACCCAGAAGGTGGAGGTTGCGGTGAGCCGAGATCGTGCCATTGCACTCCAATCTGGGTAACAACAGCAAAACTCCGTCTCAAAAAAAAAAAAAAGAAAAAAAATTATCTTTCTAAAACTATTTTAAATGATGGTTTAGTAATCTTTTTTTTTTTTTTGAGATGGAGTCTTGCTCTGTCACCCAGGCTGGTGCAGTTAGCTGGGGTTACAGGTCCATGCCAACACGCCTGGCTAATCTTTTTTTATTTTTAGTAGAGATGAGGTTTCACCATGTTGGCCAGGCTGGTCTCAAACTCCTGACCTCAGGTGATCTGCCTGCCTGGGCCCCCCAAAGTACTGGGATTATAGGCATGGGCCACTGCACCCAGCCAAGACTTCATTTTCTTCTGCCTCAGCCTCCTGAGTAGCTGGGACTACAGACAGGCATGCACCACCATGCCTGGCTAATTTTTGTGTTTTTAGTAGAGATGGGGTTTCACCATATTGGCCAGACTGGTCTCGAACTCCTGACCTCATGATGTGCCTGCCTCATTTTCCCAAAGTGCTGGGATTACAGGTGTGAGCCACCACTCTTGGCCATTACTTTTTTCTTACTCTTTGAGTTTCGTGGACATTGTATTAAAGGAACCATAGTAGCTTCAAAGTTCCCTTTCAGCGTTAGATGAAGTGAGTGATTATCTTGTTCCAGTGACAGGTGAGTCAAGGTAGACTGCACTTTCATCAGACCTCTGCTTTGTGCCTATTCCCTGCCATAGCCCTCCTGGGCTTTGACTGAGAGCTTGGAAGATCTCCAGAAGACTGTGGAATTCAGTTCTGCCTTTGAGAAGTTTTAAACTTAGCATTCCTCCCCATGCAGGTTTGAAATGTGGCGAATGTCTTGAAGGGGAGATGGTCATGAGTATGTGGCAGGCTGTTGCCCTTTTAAGGACTTTCTTCCTTGAGGTTGCTCAGGTTAGCCCTAAACTGATGACCTCGCCTTTGCGAGCGCCATGACCTCCGGCGGGAGCCACTTTGGACCCCATGGACTTTCTTCCTTAAGATATTCGATATGCAGTATATGTCAAGAGTTTTTTCTTCAAATACTGATTTTTAAATTATATCAATAGTGTATATAGTTTTCTTTCTTTTCTTCTTTATTTTTTTCTTTTGAGACTGAGTCGCTCTATTGACTAGGCTGGAGTGGAGTGGAGCAATCTCAGCTCACTGCAACCTCGGCCTCCTGGGTTCAAGCGATTCTCCTGCCTCAGCCTCCCAAGTAGCTGGGATTACAGACGCCTGCCACCACTCCCAGCTAATTTTTGTATTTTTAGTAGAGATGAAGTTTCACCACGTCAGCCAGACTGGTCTCAAACTCCTGACCTCAAGTGAGCCACTTGCCTCAGCCTCCCAAAGTGCTGAGATTATAGTTGTGAATCTGTAGTGTATATAGTTTTCATTGTATCAGTAGTGAAATTTACTTCCCTTCAAGGTGATTCTGTAACTGCAATAGAAAATGGCATTTTGGGGACCGATCCAAGATGGCCGATCGCTAACATCTGGGGACTGCAGCTCTCGGTGAAGGCGCGGAGAACTAGACGACGCCACACTTTCAGACAAATTCTGGTCGCTCATGGAGCAGAAGATCCCCAGTGGAGGAATCACACGGATCGCCAGTGCGACTTTCGTGGCCGGCGCAGGGGTTCCGCCGGCACCTTGGCGCGGCAGCTCTTGGAGCAGAGTAAACAGGTTTGGAGGACCCACAAGGGCCCCCAGCACGACACCAGAGTCCGGTGCAGTGGCTGTGACGGCACCTCGGCGCGGCAGCGCTCGGTGCAGAGGCGCAGAGTAAACGGGACCAGCTCCCCTTCTGACCGAGGTTTGGATCCCCGGGAAGGCAGAGTCGCCCACTACGGACACAAGAAGGAAGCCAGACAAGAGAATCCTGGGCAGAAAAGCACCATCAGTTTTAATGTCGCTGCTCTGGCCCTGGGAACTAACAACCTGGACGCCCACTCAAGAGACCTAATCTGAAAGTTGGTAAATTCAAAGCACAGGAGGATAAACTTACAATGACGGGAAGAAACCAGCGTAAAAAAGCTGAGAATACTCAAAGTCAGAATGCCTCACCCTCTAAAGATGATCACAGTTCCTCATCAACAATGGAACAAGGCTTGATGGAGAAGGAGCGCATCCCAATAACAGAATCACTCTTCAAGGGATGGATAATAACAAACTTCGGTGAGTTGAAAGAACATGTTGTAGCCCAACGTAAAGAAACTAGGAACTTTGAAAAAAAGTTTGATGAAATCCTATTGAGAATAGACAACTTAGAGAGGAGTATGGGTGAATTAATGGAACTGAAGAATACAATACAGGAACTCCGAGAAGTTTGCACAGGTTTAAACACTCGAATTGTTCAAGCAGAAGAAGGGATATCAGAGGTCAAAGTCCAACTTAATGAAATAAAACGTGAAGAAAAGATTAGAGAAAAAAGGATAAAAAGGAATGAGCAAAGTCTCCAAGAAATGTGGGACTATGTGAAAAGACCAAATTTCCGTTTGATAGGTGTACCTGAATGCGATGGAGAGAATAAATCCAAGATGGAAAATACCCTTCAGGAAATTATTCAGGAAAATTTTCCTAAACTAGCAAAACAGGTCAATATTCAACCCCAGGTAATACAGAGAACACCATAAAGATATTCCTCAAGAAGAGCAACCCCAAGGCACATAATCGTTAGATTCACCAGGGCTGAAACGAAGGAGAAAATACTAAGGGCAGCCAGAGAGAAAGGTCAGGTTACCCACAAAGGGAAGCCTATCAGACTTACAGCAGATCTCTCAGCAGAAACTCTACAAGCCAGAAGAGAGTGGGGGCCAATATTCAACATCCTCAAAGAACAGAACCTTCAGCCCAGAATTTCATATCCAGCCAAACTAAGCTTCACAACTGAAGGAAAAATAAAATCTTTTATGAACAAGCAAGAACTCAGAGATTTTATTACCACCAGTCCTGCTTTACAAGAGCTTCTGAAAGAAGCATTACACAGAGAAAGAAACAACCAGTATCAGCCCTTCTAAAAATATACCAAAAAGTAAAGAGCACCAACATAAAGAAGAATTTACACCAACAAATGGATAAAACAGCCAGTTAACATCAAAGGGCAGTAACCCTAAATTTAAATAGACTAAATCCCCCAATCAAAAGACACAGCAAAAACCCAACGGCATGTTACATCCAGACCTGTTTCACAGGCAAGGATACACAAAGACTCAAAACAAAGGGATGGAGAAAGATTTACCAACCAAATGGAGAGCAAAAATAAATAAATAAATAAGCAGGAGTTGCAATTCTCGTATCGGATAAAATAGATTTTAAAGCAACAAAGATATAGTGGTAAAAGGATCAATGCAACAACAAGAGCTAACGATCCTAACACCCAGATACATAGAGACTTAGACACAATGAGACAGAAAATTAATAAGGATATCAAGGACTTGAACTCAGATCCGGAACAAGTAAACTTAATAAATATTTATAGAGCCTTCCACTTCAAATACACAAAACAAACATTCTACTCAATACCACATCACACGTACTCATAGGTTTAAATGAAACATTCATTGGCCATTATTAATACCCATTTTTTTTTAAGAATAAAGCAATATTTCCACTCACTCTCCCTCTTTCTCTTCCTCTTTCTTCCTCTCCTTTACTCATTGTTTTCTTGTTTCCTTCACTCAAAAAAAGAGAAATCAACTTGTAAACCTCTAGATCCAGGTCGGCAATGTCTCTCTTATTGCTTGAATTCCTTCCTTCCCTTCCCTTCCCTCCCTCCCTCCCTCCCCCCTTCCTCCCTTCCTTCATCCCTCCCTTCCTCAAAAAAAAAAAAAAAAAGAAAATCGCATTTTGGATTATGTATTTTTACTAAAGGTTGGCCTATTATAAATTATAATAGCCTGTGATAAATTAAAATATCCAGATCACACAGGCAATAGGTTTTCAGACGATGTACAAATGTTTTCCATGTTTTAATTTTCCATTTTCCTGCCTCCTGAGCCAAAGTAGGCTCAGAGACTGGCTCAGGAGGCTGCCCGATAAAGAAAAATTAAAAATAAAGAGGTGATAAAGCAGATATGTAAAAGAACCGGTAGAACTAGAAATAAAAAACATGAAAACTGAAATTTAAAACTCAGTTGGAAAACAGAAATTAGCCACCATGCCAAGCTAATTTCTAATTTTTTTTTTTTTTTTTTGTAGAGACAGGGTCTCACTCTGTTGCCAGAGCTGGTCTTGAATTCCCAGGCTCAAGTGATCCTTCTGCCTCAGCCTCCCAAAGTGCTGGGATTACAGGCGTCAGCCACTGCACCTGGCCCCTGGTTATCTTTGATTCTGTGTTGCTCCATGCCTTTGGTACATTATTTACTGAAGCTCCTTGAGGCCTAAGGTGGGTGGGCCCTCATCCAGAAAGGGTTTGAATTAATTCTTCCAGGCATCAGTGGACAGAATTTCCAATATTCATCTCATCTCAGTTTTTATTTATTTATATATTTTTTGAGATGGAGTTTCGCTCTGTCACCCAGGCTGGAGTGCAGTGGCGCGATCTCAGCTCACTGCAACCTCTACCTCCTAGGTTCAAGTGATTCTCCTGCATCAGCCTCCTGAGTAGCTGGGAGTATAGCTACATGCCACCAGGCCTGGCTAATTTTTGTATTTTTGGTAGAGATGGGGTTTTGCTATGTTAGCCAGGCTGGTCTTGAACTCCTGGCTTCAGGTGATCCACCCACCTCAGCTTTCTGAAGTGCTGGAATTACAGGCATGAGCCACCATGCCCGGCCTTTCGCCTCCCTCCCTCCCTTCCTTCCTTCTGTCTTTCTTTTCTCTTTCTTTCTTTCCTCCTTTTTCTTTCATTCTTTCCTTCCTTCTTTCTTTTGTTCTTTCTTTCCTTCCTCCCTCGCTCCCTCCCTCTCTCTTCATTTCTTTCCTTCCTTCCCTCCCTCTTTCTTTCTTTCTTTCTTCTTTCTCTCTCTTTCTTTTTTTTGACGGAATCTCACCCTGTCACCCAGGCTGGAGTGCAGTGGTACAATCTCAGCTCACTGCAACCTCCACTCCTGGATTCAGGTGATTCTCCTGCCTCAGCCTCCCGAGTAGCTGGGATTACAGGTGTGTACCACCGTGTCCGGGTAATTTTTTGTAGTTTTAGTAGAGAAGAGGTTTCACCATGTTGGCAATGCTAGTCTTGAACTCCTGACCTCAGGTGATCTGCCTGCCTCGGCCTCCCAAAGTGCTGGGGTTACAGGCATGAGCCACTGCACCCAGTCTCTTTCTTTTTCACTGAGTCTTGCTCTGTTGCTCAGGCTGGAGTGCAGTGGCACAATCTCAGTTCACTGCAATCTTTGCCTCCCAGGCTCAAGTGATTCTCTTGCATCAGCCCCCTGAGTAGCTGGGATTATAGGCACCCACCACTGCACCCAGCTAATTTTTGTATTTTTAGTAGAGTAGAGACAGAGGTTTCACCATGTTGACCAGGCTAGTCTTGAGCTCCTGACCTCAGGTGATCCGCCTGCCTTGGCCTCCCAAAGTGCTGGGGTTACAGGCATATGCCACTATGCACAGCCTCTTTTTTTTTTTTTTTTTTTAAGACAAGGTCTCACTCTTGTCGCCCAGGCTGGAGTGCAGTGGTGCAATCAAGGCTCATGCAGCCTTGACCTTCTGGGCTCAGGTGACCTTCCCACCTCAGCCTCTCAGGTAGCTGGACTACAGGTGTGCAACACCACTCCTGGCTAATTTCTTGCCTTTTTTTTTTTTTTTTTTAGATACGGGGTTTTGCCATGTTGCTCAGGCTGGTTTCAAACTCCTGAGCTCGAGCCATCCACCCACTTCAGGCTCCCACAGTGCTGGGATTATAGGCATGAGCCACTGCATCTGGCCTCTTCTTTCTTCTTTTTAGGTCTTAGCTCAATGTCATCTTAGAAGAGCTTTCTGACACCACACTGTAAATTACCCCTCAGTTCCTCTGTGCCACAGCATGCTGGGTCTTCCCTTCACTGCACACAGTGCACGCTCTTTTTAGAGACTTATTTTACTTTTTGTTACGTCTTCCCACAACTTCAGTGAGCAGGGTCTTTGTCTGCCTTGTTCAGTTTTCCCCAGCACCCAGAAAAGCCCCTGGCGCATGTAGGTGTCATAAGTATTTGTCACATGCAAAAATGAGGTGCCAGAGCTGGTATTTGAGCTCAGTCTTTGTGGCTCCAAAACTTCAGCCCTTTCTCATACCTTTTTGCTCCCAGAACAGCAATCTGGTGTGGGTGGCAAGGGAACCCCTTGACAGTCAGATTTTGCTTCTGCAATCATTTTGGAAGTTCCATTGGGCAATTCCTTTCCTCTCTCTGAGCCTCAGTTTACCCATCTGTTCTAAGATGCAATATTGATGCTCTGAGCCACAGGGACTATGCCAGGGAAGGGAACAGAAGCAGATAGGTCTATGTCCAGCAGGGGGCGCCATGGGCCCTTTCAACTTCGCACTGGCGGGCGGCCTGGCTGTCCAGTTCTGAGTGTCAGGGTGCCTTCTCGTCCACACACACTACCATCTCCCGTCACTGCTACCAAATACCAGGGAGGGATTTCTATTTTTTCTCCCATGATTTTTACCTTTTAAAGTTGTGGCGGTATTTTTTTTTTTTTTTTTTTTTCAAAACAGAATCTCTGCCACCCAGACAGGAGTGCAATGGCGCGATCTCAGCTCACTGCAACCTCTGCCTCCCGGGTTCAATTGATTTTCCTACCTCAACCCCCGAGTGGCTGGGATTACAGGCGCCTACCACCACGCTCGGCTAATTTTTTGTATTTTTAGTGGAGACGGGGTTTCACCATGTTGGCCAGGCTGCTGTCGAACTCCTAACCTCAGGTGATCCACCCACCTCGGCCTCCCAAAGTGTTGGGATTACAGGCATGAGCCACCGTGCCTGGCCTAGAATAGATTTAGACTTACAGAAAAGTTGCGAAGATCATACGAAGTTCGCATAGACCCCACAGCCGTTTTCCCGTTATCAACATTTTACACTTACATGGTACATTTGTCACAATTAATGAGTCAGTTGATACGGTATTATTAATTGAAGGCCATACTTTACTCAGGCTTCCTCACTACTTTGCGTCCTTTTTCTGCTCTAGTATACTATATTCTATCTCATCATTATGTTACCTCAAGTTTCTCAGATTTCCCTTTTTGTTTTGTTTTGTTTTTGAGGCGGGGTCTTGCTCTGTCACCCAGGCTAGAGTGCAATGGTGTGACCATAGCTTATTGCAGTCTGTAACTTCTGGGCTTAAGCAATCCTCCCACTTTAGCCTCCCAAGTAGCTAGAATTATAGGGACACACCACCATGCCCAGCTAATTTTTGTTTGTAGAGATTGGGTCTTGCTTTGTTGCCCAGGCTGGTATTGAACTCGTGGGCTCAGGTCATCCTCCCACCTCATCCTCGTCCTCCCAAAGTTCTGGGATTATAGGCATGAGCCACCACAATTGCCTGGCCAGACTTTCCTTTTTTTTTTTTTTTTTTTGAGACGGAGTTTCGCTCTTGTTACCCAGGCTGGAGTGCAATGGCGTGATCTCGGCTCACCGCAACCTCCGCCTCCTGGGTTCAGGCAATTCTCCTGCCTCAGCCTCCTGAGTAGCTGGGATTTCAGGCATGCGCCAATATGCCCAGCTAATTTTTTGTATTTTTTTTTAGTAGAGACGGGGTTTCACCATGTTGACCTGGATGGTCTTGATCTCTTGACCTCGTGATCCATCCGCCTCGGCCTCCCAAAGTGCTGGGATTACAGGCGTGAGCCACCGCGCCCGGCCTCCTTTTTTTCTTTTTTTAATGTCCCCAGGGAGGTTTTTAGATGGGACTCCAATGTGTGTCTTGAGCTCATGGTCACTTAAGATTCCCTCTGGGAAACTCAGGAACACATTTTTATGGTAGAAACTGACGACTCTTAATGGAATTCTTGGATTGAGATTCAGAAGTAGTTCTCTCAGCCAGGTGGAGTGCTGTGCACCTGTAATCCCATCACTTTGGGAGGATGAGGTGGGAGGATCACTTGAGCCCAGGAGTTTGAGTCCAGCCTGGGTAATATAGTGAGACCTTGTCTCAAAAGAAAGAAAGAAGAAGGAGAGAAGGAAAAAAAGAGAGAAAGAAGAAAGAAAGAAAGAAAGAAATTTTTCAATAAATATAGTAAGACCCTGTCTCAAAAGAAGAAAGAAAGAAAGAGAAAGAACAAAAGAAAGGAGAAAGAAAAAGAAAGGAAGGAAGGAAGATTCCTTTCAAGAAGACATTTTGAGTATGCCTGCTATATGCCAGTCCTGTGCTCGGTGCCAGGGTCCTCCTGGGGCTGACAGCCCAGTTATTTTGTCCAAGTTGGAGAACATGCACAAGGAAGGCAGAGGGCAAAATTCCCCGCTCCTTTTCCACTCAAGGACCCAACCAAGGTGGAAAGGTGGTGACGGGTCCTCGGGAGTATCTTCCTTCCCATCGAACTCTCGGAAGGGCATGGCCCCAGAGTTGGAGGATTTGGAATAAAAGGAGGCTTAGGGGCTTTCTCAGGGTTATGTCCTCAGTTCCTGGAACTCAGCCCCTGTACCTTACTGGTAAGTAAGGTACAGGAAAGATTGGGGCATGGAGTTTCTTTCCTTTCTTTGAGAAAGAAATGTTTTTTAAGCCTCTGAGGTCACCACTGCCTTCTAATTCAATTTGATAACTTAAGTCCATTTTGCACTTCTCAGCTTATAAATGGACACCATCAAGTTCTAACAGCATCTTTGGGAGATAAGTGTCATATTTGTGAGTCCCACTTCATTTGTGGAGAAACTGAGCCTCAAGTCCTATTTGGCAAATAATTGGTGGAGGTGAGATTTGAATCCAGGGTTCGCTCTGTTGCCCAGGCTGGAGTACAGTGGTGTGATCCTGGCTCACTGCAACCTCTGCCTCCCAGGCTCAAGAGATCCTCCTGCCTCAGCCTCTCATGTAGCTGGGACTACAAGTGTGCACCACATCCAGCTAATTTTTGTATTTTGTAAAGACAGGGTTTCACCATGTTGCCCAGGCTAATCTCAAATTTCTGGGCTCAAGAAATCTTCCTGCCTTGGCCTCCCAAAGTGCTGGGATTGCAGGCACGAGCCACTGCTCCCAGCCCATCTCTATTTTAATTTGCCTTCACTCTATCCTGTGGCTGTTTGGCCTTCAAGCTTGGAGGAAAACAGCATTTTTGGAAACCTTATTCTCTTGACCTACTGAATTATATTCTGTTCAGCTCGACTTTACAGACCTGGAGGGGCAAAAGGAGGGAGTTTCTCACCCCATGCTTGGCAGAGAGGCCCCTGCTCCAGCCCACACTTGCCCTTCTTGAGTAATCTGGGATGGGATGATTTGAGGTGGTGGTTCACTGGTTCTTGCAGCAGAGAAAACAGCCCAGGGCTGGGATGCAGGTGCTCTGGGTATGTTGCCCACCCACCCATGCTGGGAGCAAATAACTTTACCTGTGGTCCTCAGTTTCTTCGTCAGTGAGATGGGCTAATATGCCTGCTCGAGAGGCTTTGCTGCAGCAAATAAGATATGTAAACAAGTGTGTCAGCCGAAAGCCCCGTGCAAGGATTACAGACATGTTTATGATTTCCAATGAGTTGATCCCGGGCCCCACAAGGAAGTTGCTTCCCTGAAGGATCAGGTGAAGAAATAATCTTTAAGCAGAAGCTTCAAGCCCATGTCCAGAGCCAATATCAAGTTGAATCCTCTTGTCCACCTCTAAGCCCTCTGTTCCGTCCCACACCACGAGCATTGTAAGCCTGGCACAGGGAAAAGATGCCAATATTCTCTAGTACTGGACGTCAAGCACCTTGAGGATAAGACATAACATTTGTTTCAGCCCTAAACTTTCCAGCCTCTAGCACAGTATGGGCCACACAAAGTACATGTAGATGTTGAGTGAAAGAATGAATGAATGGGTCAAATGAATTCACAAGTAGATGAAGAAATGCTGGGGCCATAAACAGGTCCAGCTTTTACCTTGTGACCCCCAGACTCCCATCCAAGCCTCCTGAACTCATCCTTCACCCTTCCTTTTACACAGCAGTGCATGACACCAGAGGTACCAAAAAGGCAAACTGGACTTTATTATAAAGTTGGCTACAAAGTCACCGCAGCACCACGAGGTGGCCATCTGGGCAGGCCCAGGCAGTCTGGCAGCCGGTTGAGTCCCGCACCAGGTACACGCACTCGTGCAAGCACATGTGTGACGGCAGGTCTGCCTTCCTCCATCGGAAAGGAACGTAGCGTCTCTTCGCACCCCCCACCCCAGGCGCGGGGTGCAAAAGTCACAGGAAGGGCCGCCAGGGCGGCAGAGTCCATCGGAATTGAAATCCCGTTACTGGTGTGTAGAGAATTCTACGTGGGTGTCAAGAGCCCCTCAGGGCACGGGCTGGCCCGGGTGGGCCCTGCCTTTCCCCCACCAAGGCCTAGAGGTGGCTTGGCCCCTAGGAGTGGAGAACTGGCCCAGGCCAATGGGGCAACGCGGCAGGGAAGTGAGACTCCCCCATTCTCCGCTTGAAATCCCATTCAAGGAAACTCACTACGAGTGAATACAGATTGAAATGGAAACTGGGATCGCTGGAAGTCTCTTGATTTTAAAAAGAAGCTCCCCTCCCTTGCCCTCCCACCTCCCCCCGCAAATCCTGCAGGGCCTGGGGAATCATATATATCCCCCTCTGGCCCCCAGAATCCCCCCAACAGTCCCGGGGGGGGTGGAGAGCGGCTCCACGTCTTGATGACAATATGCCATACTTGACGACGTTAAGTCACAGACTTATTCAAAACGTTGGTTCCCCTCCACTTCCATCTGCAGGGAAAGATAGAGAGAGAGCACAATCAGTTAGACCAATTAGGACAGAGGATCCTGGGGCTGAGAATGTGTTGGTATTAGTACGGGCTTCAAAGATGTTGGCTCAATGACAAAACGATCCCCAGAGACTCAGTAGATTAGGGAGCAATTTGGATGGACGGAGTGAAACTGAGGCTGTAGTCAGGGGCTGAGCCTCATCTTTCTTTTACCAACTTCTATAAACTCTTGCTCTTTATCCCCTGCAGGGGGCTAGGATACTAGGATAGAGCTCTAGTCCCTCTTCCATCAGTTTGTTTTGTGCCCTAAGGAGTTTCCTTAAGTCTGGGGCTTTGATTATTTTCATCTGTAAAATGGGGTGGTGAAGAGTGATCTAGTTAAGCACAAGCCCTCCTTAAGGATTCTCTAGCACTCTATCCCACAGCCCCAACTCCTGCCAGGTCTACTTGTTCAAAACTTAAGTCTTTCACTTTTTCCTTATCCCCACGGCTACTCTTTGCGCAGCAGGTAATTTCATCCCTTAATAAAATCGAGGTACAGAGAGGGGAAATGATTCACCTAATTCTACCCAGCATTTCCTTGGCAGGAGAGGGTCTTGGGTTCTTGGACCTTTTGGCTGGACTCACCTTCATGGAAGCTGTCTTGAACTTGGCTCTGGAGTTGATGCAACTCATCAGTAAACCCATCATAGGGGAATGCTGAGACACCTGTCTCAAAGGCGGTTTCATATGTGGCCAGGTCCTCCAGGAAGCTGTGGTCTTCTGGGGACAGGTTGTTGCAAGGCGATGGGGCCCCTCCTGGGCCCTCTGCCTCAGGATCCCCAGAACCCCATTCCTCATTGGGGTCTGGGGTAGAGAGATCCATGAAGATGTCTTCCACGGGCGTCTCTTCCAGGAACATGTTATCAGGGTCAGCCAGGAAGTCCAACTCCTGGCATTTCCAGGGTTTCAGGTCCAGGCTGAGCACAGGGGGGCCTGCCCCCGACAGGGACAGGTTGGAGTCCAGGGGCTCCAGTCCTCCAAGTGGCTCTAGTCCACCAGTGCCAGCCTCAGCTGAGAAGGGTCTGTCCATGCCTTGAGCCAATTGGCTAATCTGCTGAATGAGACGGTCTATCTCGTTCTGTTCCTTTTCAGAGTAGTGGAAGAAACTCTGCTTGACTGGAGAGGCCTCAGGTGTGAGCAGGCCTTCAGGCACCAGGGGGACATCCACAGAGAGGGGGCCCCGGAGCTGGGCTAGGGCCAAGAGCGTGCAGTCCCCATTACCAGGGCTGCTAGGACTTGGGGGCAACTTCTCATAGAGAAAACTGCATCCCTCCTGGGCGAAGTAAGTCTTGGTAGGATTGGGGCTCAGTTGCTCTGGGAACGTTTGGCTGGGGCTGTCCAGGTGTGCTTGGAATGCTGTGCTGGGAGGAGTCAGCTGTTCATGGGCAGGGCTGCCCACAGGCTCTGGAAAGGTGGCTGTGCTGGGAAGCAGCTGGTCTGGGAAGGTAGAGGTGCAGGGAGTCAACTGGTCTTCGTAGCTTCTGGCTGAGGTTTCAGTCAGCTGGCCTTGCAGTGGGCTAGTTAGTGGATCTGGGAAGGTTGCACTGCTGGGTGTCAACTGATCAGAGAAGGTCGCAGTGCTTGGAGTCAGCTGTTCTTGAAGAGTGCTGGATGGGGCGGGCAAGTGGGTCTGGAAGGGCTCATGGAGGCTGAAGAGGAAGGCACAGCCTCCTGGCTGGTGGGGCGTGTAGGGTGGAGTGCATACGAGATCCTTGCTCAGTTCTGCTTGGAGAGAAGGCTCAGGCCCAGAAGGGAATGCCAAGTAACTGAAGTCCAGTTCTTTGGAGGGTCGGGGAAGCTCTTCTGATGCGGAGACAACACTCAGTTCAGGAGCACTGGGGAAGCTAGTGCTTCTGGGAGCCCCCAAGGCTGCGGTGAAGAGTGGGTTAGTGCTGGAGCACTGTTCCTGGGAGAGAATGTTCTCAGGGAATGAGGGCAGCATGGTCGGAGTGCCCAGGACATAAGCTGCCTGGTTGTCTTCAGAGTTCAACTGCTGGCGGAGACTCCAGGCTTCCATGTCACTGGAGAGGAGAGAAGAGGCAGCTGGTAAGGGTCTCATGTCCATTTCCAGAGTAGTTCCCTGATTTGTGTTTCCTCCATGCCGACCTCAGCTGCCTGCTAAACCCCTGGCTTGTGGCTTACCTGATTGGGTAGTTATTGGCAGTAATGGGGCCCTCTGGACCTTCTGAGTATAGCAGGCAGTAAATCCATGCCCAGCCTCCAGTCTTGGCCTGTAGTCTCACCACCATCTCTGCCTGAATATCTCCACTCTCAGCCACTGGGGAGAAAGAAGATGCAGAGTTAGGATGCCCACCAGGCAACTCTACCTACTCCCCACCTTTGCTCACTTCTCCACTGAATTAAGAAGGCATGACATCCTCTCCTCTGACTACCCTCACCTGCACCACTCAGCTCTCTACCTTGACCTCACCACTCAGAGTCCCCCAGTTCTGCTTCGATTATTGCCTTGAATCCTCACCCTCATGTTCACCCTATAGCATCCAAAACTGTTGGCTTCTGTTATCTCCCCAGCATCACTCTTGACTACAGCTCATTCTTTGTCTGGTCTCCCATGCCTTTCTCAGCTTGTTCTCTTGTCCCCAGCCTCTCTGGACACTCACACAGGCGGTAGTGTTGAGCAGAAGCGTGGGCCAGGTCCTCGGGGTGCAGCAGTCCATACCATGATTTACAAAGCAGTTCACTGCGCTCAAAGCCCAGGTAGATTAGGACACTGGGAAGGTGGAAAGGGTGAGGTCAGCTTTCTGTTTTCCTTGCTTGATACCCATGCATCTCACTCCCTCCCAGATCCTCTGCCCCCCTAAACCCCATCCTCCCTGCCCCTGACTCCAGAATCTAGGGTCCCCTCATCTCTGGCCTGCCTTTGTCTTGGAATCTGAACACTCCAGGCTTACCTCTCAGAGATGTCCAGTAGGGCCAGGTCTTTAGCATGACGGCTCTGGAACATGGCCAGGAAGAGTGAGGCAGGACCAGGGCCAGGGCCAGGGCGGGGTCTCGGCTCCAGTGGGGCACAGAAAGCTGTGAACACGGGGTTTCCTGCCCAGTAGGCCCCAGGTGGGTGAGCATGGAATCGGCCTCGAATAAGCACTAGTTTGTTGCCTGCACTCTGGCGCCTGAGGGACTTGGAGGTGTTGAAGCGGCAGCGGAAGAGGCGATCTAGATGGGTGAAGAAAAAAACCGATAAGAGGGTGAGTGGCTGAGCTAGACAGTGGATGCAGGGGAGAAGGGAAGCAAGTGGGAAAACTGGACCGAGGAGGGAAGAAGGGAGTCCTTACCAGTGTCCAGGGCAGAGGGCAGAGTGAGTTGCTGGCGCACAGTGAGGTGGTCAGCTGGGTCAATGATGTCGTAGATGCTGTCACCCTGGGCAACTAGGTCCACCTGGAGAAAGGAAAAGAAGAGATGACCATTAGTGAGAACAGCGGGAGCCAATCTTTGATCTATGGTATCTTGCAGGGTATAACCTCTTCCTCCATAGTAATTCCCAGTTCCTCAGGAGTGGAAGGCTCATGGTGCCCCCTTCATGCCCAGCCTCAGCTGAAATGACCCTCAGCACTCACCATGGAGTGGCCCAGATGCTCGCTCACACTCTCAGACAGGTAGAGCAACTTCCCCTCGGCTGTGAACACAAGCAGAAAGCCAGGTAGTGCCGCTACGATGTCCTCAAGCTCCTGAGCTGAGAGAAGCCCCGTGGGGCCTGCCAGAGGAGTGCCTGTAGGGCGAGAAGACATGGTGAGTCAGGAGTAAGACTGGGAGGCAAAGCAGAAGTGAGGAAGGCATGGCCTGAGTTTCAGAGAATCCAGAGGAATTTCTTATGGACCTGCCTCTGCAAACACCTGTTGACCCGCTGCCCGCAGCTCTTGGCCAGGGAACCTGTTGCTGTATCTCCATAGCCCGCAAGCCCTCGACTTCTAAACGGGGTCGGCGCCTCCTCGGCTCTAAATTTCTGAACCGTGGACAGAGCTCCCAAGGGGCTCTGAATCTCAGAACCGCGGACAGAGTTCCAAAGCGGACTGTGGGTTCAGAACCGTGGACAGCTCCCTGCTCGGCCGAAGCGGCCGTCAGCACCACAGGCAGCACCCCACGAAGGCGACAGGAAATCCCTTTCAGCACCGCGGACAGGGCTACGCTTCCCTAGACTCAGGCCGCTCCATCCCTGCAACTTCCCGGGCTTCCCTCCCCAGCTCCCCGAGCGCCTCTGCACCGGCGGGCCCCGAGGCCGCTCTGTCCTGTCTCTTCTCCGCTCCTCTAAGGCCCCCGGTGTTAGAGATACCTTCCAGGCTCTCTAACTCTCATTCAGAACTAAGGTGAGGTTTGGAGGGAGCTCAGGAGGAAAAATAGACAGTCCCGAATCTCCCCAGCTCGCCAGCACGCTGCCCTAGACATGCAGCAGCCCCAGCGGGTTCCCCAGATCCAGGGTCTCCGGCTCCCGGCAGCTCGGATCTCCGGTAGTCCCAGCATGCTCACCTCCAGAGAAGAAGACGCCCTTGCGAGTGTAGATGCAGGCGAGGCTCATGATGTGCAGGTAGGACAGCCGGACCTTGTCCGCTTCGGCCAGCGGCAGCAGCTCCTTGAGGTTCCGGATCTCGGCGTTGATCTGGTCCCGGCGCGCCTTGGAGGCGCCCTTGGTGGAGCGGTACATGACCGGCGGCTGCGGAGCTTCCTGCTCGGGTGCCCGAGCACCTGCGCTCCGGTCCCGACGCACCGGCGGCTTCCTCCTCCGTGCTTCCCCGTCTCTCGCTCAGGCTCGCTTTCTGCTCTCCTGGGCTCCGCTCGGCTGCGCTGCCCCCCTCGCCTGCCTCACGCCTCCTTATATAGCTCCTGCCAGGCGTGGGGGGCTCGTTTTAGAGCTGGGGGGCGGGAGAGCGGGAGGCTGGGCTAAGCGAGCTGCAGCGGGAGCCGCTGACTGGGGAGGGGGGCTCCTCCTCCCGCCCGGCTTCCGACGTCATCCCATGACGTAGAATGAGAGCGGGAGGGGGGCGAGCGAGGGGGGAGCAGGAGGCTGCAGAGGGGGCCGAGCCTGGCGGGAGCTGAGCGGAGAGGCAGGCGCCGCGTTAGGAAAGCTTGAATGGGGTGTGGGGACCCAGGCGTCCGAACGCTTTCAGTTGAGGGAAGCGACAGGGCCAGGGTTAGGGCGGCCTGAAGCCCCCGGCAGGAGTCTGCAGAGGGCAGAGAGGGGCCGGCACTGACACTAATTTTTCTGAGGAGTTGAGGGAATAGGGAGGAACAGGGCTGTCTACAAATCCCCCTCGTTACTTGCCAGACAAGGTCACGTTCACATGCAGGGAAGGAGGACTTTCCTTGGCCTCCGTGGGACAGGTCACAGCTGGGGTTCCTCTCTGGGGACTACTCAACCTGGGATTCCCTTGGCCATTTTCAGAAAAACAAATCCCCTCCCCCTCTCCTCAAACCGGGCTTTGGCGGTTTATCAGGGGTGTTCATGGGGGTCTAAGTCCCTAGGATGGGTGGAAAGGGGGTCCGGTGGGAAGGGACCAGCTGAGTTTGGCGCTGATCCTGTTTTCTCACAGCCACGTATAGAAAGCAACACCAGCGCTAGGCTGCAGTGATTCTTGGTTTCCCTGTCAGCTAATTAACCTTAGCTGCTGAAGGGGGAAACTGAGGCAGGGACGCAGGGGACAGCGAGGACCTGGATCTGCACTTAGGCATCCCTTCCCCCCTCCCCCACCCCGTTACTGGCCCCCAGGCGAGCGCTTCCCCCCGCCCTGCTGCCAGCCTCGGTCTCCCCGCGGGCCGGGGGCGGGGGCGGGGCCGGGGGAATCCCAGCTCCATATTAGGACAGGAATCCTCCGGCGGCTGCCGCGGCTGCGGCGGCGGCGGGCGGGGCCTGACTGCCTCCGCACAGCTCCGGAGGGCTCCCCGCCCTGCCTAGGCGGGCAAGATGGGGGAGCAGCCGAGAAGCGAGGGGCCGCGCCGGACCCTCCGTGACCCCTGCAGCTACCGGGGACCCTGTAACTTCGCCAGGCTCCCTCTACCTCTCTCCACATCTGTGGCGCTAGGGTTGCTGGCTCTGCCTCTCCACCTTCAACTCTCCATCTCTCACCTTCGTTTCTTTTTCTCCTAGCGTGCTTGGTGGTGGGCTCAGCTTAGTGCCCCGGCCCCTGAAGATTCCCCTTTCTTTCTTCTCCGTATCCTGTCACTTTTGCCCTATCCGATACTCCCCCTTCTTTCTCTTTTCACCACAGACGATTGCTTTCTACAGGGGCGAGGAGATGCTGTTCTTACCTGGGGATTCAATAATGCAAGAAGCAAGTGGGCTAGCGAATGTTCTTATCTGAAATCTCATCTGATGGAGTAGCTGTGTGTGCATGGAATCACTTAAGGGGCTGGAAATCAGGCCACTTAAAAATTGGGGTTGTGGGACTGGGAAGTCCCAGTCACACAGGAAGCCTGGAGATGAACCCTGACATCCAAAAGGACAGTTTGAGACCAGGGAATTCCCCACTCCTCGTGGAAAGGGGTGGTAGCACGAGAGGTAGAGTGGGAGGAGAGGCAGTCGAGGAGACATATGTCTTAGAAGAGGGGTACAAAGCTATGGAGACCCTATCCTGGTATCTCATGCATTTGGCAGAGGTTGGGGCCATCCTGCGGTAAGCATCACAACTGAAGTGGAGGGAATGGTGTCCATGTGTCTGTCTGCCACTGTCTGTAATACTATTGACCCGGATGACAGAGAGATGGTTCCTTCTGGACATGGGTGTGTGTTGCTTCTTTCATTTCGATCTGACCTCTGATGTGCCCATCCATGCCTCTCTCAAGCTTCTATTTGAACAACCCCTTGATCTTTGGGTCCCCTTCTGTATGAAATTCCAGGGGAATTGTTCCGTGTTCTTCACCCACTGATGCTAAAGCTGCCTGGGAGACATTCTGAGTGTCCTTCTCCACAATCAGAGGAGTCTACTGGGTGGGTCTTGGCCTCCAAAAATCTGAGCGCATCTGCGCTGAAGGAATGGGGCTCTGGCAGCTGTCCGTGGTGCTGAAAGAGTCACCATGGAAGTGAGATAGGTTACAGTTTGCCTGGGACATCAAGGTAGGTCTTGGGTCCCCACAGGCCTCAGAGTGAGCCTCCCCTTTGACTGTCCACTTATTCTCTGTGGATGAATGTGAGGGGGCTTGCGGGGGGCCAAGATTCCTGGGCTCTAGTAGGAGTGAAGTAAGCAAGAGAGGAAAACTGGGCTCAAGGGAAGAGCCGCTGGCTTTTTCCAGAATGGAATAGAAAGAAGCACTTTGGAAGGGAAGAAGGGTCTAGAAAGGGACAAGGGAGGGGGTAGAGAAGAGCTCATCCTAGTTCGCCCACTCTGATTCAAGTTGAGAAGCTCTATATGCCCCGATGTCTCCTCTCCCTAGGCCAGCTCCCACTCCCCTTGCCTCCCACCTCCATGAAGCTATTTTTAACTGTGCAGAACCAAAAATAGCTTGGCAGCAGCTTCAGGCCGTGGGAGAGGAGCTATTTATATCACCAGTGACGGTTCCGAAATAGCAAGCAGGAGGAGGGGGGTGGCTGGCACACTAGAGAGCTCCTGGCCGCTGCTAAAAATACTGGCAGTGTGAGTCATCCTGGCCTGGCTGAGTCACCCCACTCTCTCCCCCAAGTGGCAGGCAGCAGCAGCAGAACAAACTAAGAATTAGAAGCCTGAGATGGGGGAGGCATCAGAGCCTGCTGTCCGTGGGAAACTGGGCAAGGGAATGAATTGGGAGAGGGGCTTTGGGGTGAGCGTGTAGAAGGAATGGGAGAGCACAGCCTCTCAGCCAAACCTACTGGGCAAGCGTGCAGTGTCCCCAGCCAGCTATGCACTACTGCTCAGGGATGCTTGGGCAATGGAAGGAAAAGAGCCAGACTCTGTGTGTGTGTGTTCACTTGACTGAGAGTGTGTTTGTATGTCCTGTGTGTCTGCCTCTAAACCTGTCTGAACGTGGGTGTATGTCTTTATCCGTGTATCTCTTTGCATGTGTCTTTGTAGCTGCAAGTCTCTGCCCCTGTATGTGTTTACCTATGTCTGCATCTTTGCCTGTCTTTTTTTTTTAAGTCTCCAACTTCCCATGCAATTCTATGTTTGTTCCTGTGTGTATTTATGTCTACAACTTTCCATATGCCTCTCTGTCGGTGTCTGTGTTTGTGTCCATATCTGAGTCTGCTCTGGGTCTTTCTCTCAGCATCTGATGGTGTGGTGGGATGTGCATGCATCCCCAGACTCAATATCGTTTCTGTTGCCCTCTCTGATGTCACTTGTTGGGGCTCCTGCACCATATTTGTCTTGCTCACCTCTTTCTACTTTCTACCTAGCATCTTCCCCTCTTTCCAAGAACCCCCTAGCCATTTGTGAAGCTCTCTCTGTTGCATGCAATCTCTAGTAAAAACATGGAGGAAAAGAGCCCCACATGACCTCTCCCTTTTTTCTTGAATCATCCTGAATTCTCCCTGGCCTGCAGGAGTAAGTGGTTTTCCATCACTCCATATTTGGAGAGCTGAGAGAAGAGAAGGGCTTTCTTTAGTTCCAAAAAAAAAAAAAATTCCTGGTGTGGGCACAGGCATGCGTAGCGCGCATGCACACACACACAGGCGCACATACACATGCACGCACACACACACAACTGAGAGAATGAGAGAGAAAAAAATATCAAGGTCCCTTCTTTACTGAGACGAGCTCGCATCTGTTGCCATAGCAACCCACCCACTCTTTCCCCGAAAAATCACCAAGAAGAGGTGATGGCATCGAGGAGGGATTGGCTGATTCTTTTCTTTATTATTTTTTCCGAAAAAGGGTTTTTGTAACAAAAACAGGCTGTGAGAGCTCTTGCCCGTCTTGCATAGCTTTATTGGGAACCCGGGGGAGGGGCATCACCCCCCAGCCTTTATCAGAGAAGAGGAGGTGTATCTTTTCTAGAGCTTTGGAGGAGGATGACCTCCTGGGAAGGACTTGAAGGGTGGATGAGGAATCTGCTTCTTCAGAACCAGCATGGAGACTCCTGGATACTAGTCTGGACATTTGGAGCAAGGATCTTGACAGAGGGCTGTCAAAGTGTTATCTTGTCTTGCTCTGGACAAATGTGTCTATGAGAAAGAGAAAGAAGGGGGAAGGGAAGGGAAGTGGGGAGAGATAGAAAGAATATGAATGAGGTCGGGCGCGGTGGCTCACGCCTATAATCCTAGCACTGTGGGAGGTCGAGGCGGATGGATCACGAGGTCAACAGATCAAGACCATCCTGGTCAACATGGTGAAACGCTGTCTCTACTAAAAATACAAAAATTAGCTGGGCATGGTGGCGCGAGCCTGTAGTCCCAGCTACTCGAGAGACTGAGGTAGGAGAATTGCTTGAACCCAGGAGGCGGAGGTTGCGGTGAGCCAAGATCATGCCACTGCACTCCAGCCTGGGTAACAAGAGCGAAACTCCGTCTCAAAAAGAAAAAGAAAGAAAGAAAGAATATGAATGAATGAATTACTGGATAGGGCTTCAGAGATGACAATATGCCAAAGGATGCAAGCTTGCAGTAGTGGTCAGACCAGGCAGGTGGGCAAGATGGTGCCAGAAAGATGTACTGATACCATTGGTGCAAGTCACCAATGAGACCACAGCGGCAACTACTTAACGTGTGGCCATAGGTGAATGTTCCAGAGGAGCACTGAAGCCCATGTTTCGTAGTTCTATTCCCATCCAGAGTCTCAAAGTCCTCCTCCAAAGCCTGGCCACCAGCCACTGCAGTCACATCACTCTCTCAAGTGAACTGTTGCCTCCTGCCAAATGACTGGATGGTGGAAAGAAAGGGATTCCTTGTTTTCTTCCGTGCTTGGCTTGCTACAGAAATGGGGTCACTTGTGGCTGGAGCTTGGAAAGACAGATGAAGAATCTGACCCTGGAGAGAGATACCTTCCTTTCTGACAGGCTGCTGCCACCCTTAGCAGACAAGGGCATGGCCAGGTGAAGTTGGGGTGGGCAGTGGGTGCAGCTCCACTTAGCATCACACAGAGGGATGAAAAGACTTCAGATTTGCTCTGACCTGTTAGACACATTCTCATGACAAATCTGACTGATATCATTATTGTTATTTATACACAGAGTGCAGTGGCCTGATGATAGCTCACTGCCACCTCAAACCTCTGGGCTAAAATAATCCTCTGTGCCAGCCTCTTGAGTAGCTGGAACTACAGGCATAAATCACTACACCCGGATAATTTAAACTTTTTTTCGGCCCAGGCTGGTCTTGAACTCCTGACCTCAAGCAATCCTCCCACCTTGGCCTCCAAAAGTGCTGAAGTTACAGGTGTGAGCCATGGCACCCAGCCTTGACTGATATTATGATGCTTATTTGATAGATGGTGAAACAAGGGACCAGAGATGGAGAATGATTTAATCAAAGTCACACAGCAAGTCTCTGGCAATGCTGAGCCTCATCCCTGGCTCCTGCTCCCAACCTAGGCTTGCTCTCTTGCACCACGTGGTAGGGCTTAGGGCTAGGGTTTACAAATTATGGACTGCAAATCTAGCGACATCTAGCCTGCTGCCTCTTTTTGTAAATAAAGTTTTATTGGAATACAGTCACATCCATTCATTTACTCATTGTCTATGGCTGTTTTCACCTTACAATGGAAGAGCTGAGTAGTTGCAATAGAGACCATATGGTTCAAAAAGCCCTAAGTACTTTTTGACCCCTTTTCACTAACTGACCCTTTACCAAAAAAGTTTGCCATCCTTAGACTAGGGGATGAGTTCACATCAGGAATAGCTCCACTTGTTTCTCTTTCTCACCCAGAAAGCTCTCTTAATCCAGGGTATGTCAAGCTATCATTTAAGCTCCCTTTACTCTTCCAAATGCCATGGAGAAGTAGTGCCCCTGGACACCTTAACGGAGGAGAGGTGGGAAGCCCAATGGGCCAGGCTCCTTATTAGCTTCCAGTCCCCTTTGTGTCATCCAAGCAGGATGATGCTCCACTTCCTGCAATAGGAGTTGGAACGGGCAATGAGGAGACAGGGTACCCCAATAAATCCCTATTTCAAACCTAGTCTTCAGGACTGCATTTTGGGAAGGGGGAGTCTCAGGGCTGATGATTAAGGTATTGTCAGGAAGACAAAGTATATGTATGAGAGGAAAAGGAGGGTATTGTGGGATCTTGGGCCTCCTGAAGCCTCCAGTCTGACCCGGGGAAGAATCTCTCTATGTCTTCTCAGAGAGGTTGATTAACTTGTCCAGGATCCCACAGCAAGAATGAGATAAATCCACCCAGGTTGAACCCAGGTTTTCCTGACTTCTACCTTTTGTTTTTGTTTTTTAACTAGATTGTTCTTTTGAATTGGTGGATTTGAAACCAGGGAAAGGTTTTCTAACAGATTCCTAAGCACCTCCCCATCCTGTGTCCACAGCTCTGCAGTCAGTGCAGTGAGAAAAGGAGCCCCACGCAGAGCTGGCCTGTGCAGCAGTGTGTTGTCTTCCGCTGCATCTTAGCAGGCTGTTTTCCTTTTCATTATGCTATCACTCCCTCAATTCTACTTGCACATGAAAGCATTCAGAACATTTTATCTATTTATGGTTATGAAATCAACAAAGCTCATGTAAAGAGGGTGCAGGCTGGCACCCACGCATTGAGACGGCCAGAGCCGGGTGAATGAGCTGGGAGCCAGGAAGGTGAGGGGCAGAGAACCATGGAGAGGGTGGGAGAGGGAGAGTGGAGCCCAGGTGGGAAAAATGAAACTTTTCTGAGCAATGTCCTGAAGGCAGGGGCTGAGAGAAGAGGACACAAGGAATGCAGCGAGGAGCGAGTCAGAGCAGCCACATTCCAAGAGAGAAAAGAAACCTAATCAACTAAAGCCACTTTTCAAATGCGGAGCAGTGGCCAACACTCCTGAAGTGCCCCGGGGAGGCTGGAGGAGACGGACTTTCCCCACATTCATTTTCAGAAATCTTCTTCATCACTACTCCCAGCTGGGGAATTCCTCCTTGCCCTGCCGATCCTCCAGTGGAGTCTGGGGATCCCTCCAGTGCCCCCCAGCCCCCTATGCTTCCTTATCACCGCGCTCCGCACACTGCGTTGTCCCTGAGTGTTTACTTGGCTGTGTCCACTCTCAGCAACTACATCTGTCTTCATGTTCCCAGCATCCAGCACAAGGCCTGGCACAGGGCAGGGGCTCGGGCATGTAAGTCATTCATGCAACCAACAGCTAGGGGCGGAGTCTGTGCCAGCCTCTGCGGTGATGACAGCTGGTCTTGGCCTCATGGAACCTGCAGGCTAGTGAGAGAGCAAGGGGTCTATCCAGCCACTTCAGTGGGCTACTGCTGTCAAGGAGGCACGCTGGGAGTTGGGGAGAGCAAGAAGAGGGGTGACCCTGCTGGAGGAATTGGCACCGGCCTCCCCAAGTTGGTGCATTTGAGTTGAGCTGCTGGTGGCGAGTCAGTGCTGACTGTGCCAGGCTGTGCTGGGTGGGTGGCTGGGTGGACAGAGGAGTGTGGCCTCATAAATGAGACTCTCCACAGTCCCAGTAGCCACCAAAGAAGCCACCGTAGCTGAGGTTGTGTTAACAGGGGCACACAGCAAAGGTGGAGAGAGGGCAGCCTCTGTCAGGGCCGGGAAGTTTGGTTCTAGGACTTGTGCTATGAGTTCAAGCCCAGCCTTAAGCAGAGCAACCAGTGGGGAGGGGTTGACTTCACCTAGGGCTGCCAGGCAGGGCCCAGAGCATCCCCCAGGCCTGGTTCTGGTAGGCCCTCCAGCCTGTCTGGCCTCATGCACCCCCTTGCCTCTCTTCCAGTTGCATGAGCCTTCTTCTAGTCCTTGGCCTGCCACTCTCCCATCTACCACAGTGCCTTTGCACATACTGTTCCCTCTCCTGTAGTGCCACTGTCTCTTTCCTCTGCCAAGTTCTTCCTCTTTTCCCATTGAGGGAGGTGACTCAGGCATCTAGGATCACATCCCCCTTGACTTCCACCCTGCAGTCAATAGAATAAAAGCCTGGCTGACTGGCGCCTCCTAAATCACCTTCCAGTAAATAGCAGGCTTGGTATTGGGGAAACTCTCTGGAAGACATTGTTTTTACTTAAACAAGATCAAAGCCCCGCCCCACTCCTCCATCTGGAGACCAGAAACCTTTCATATGTGATTCCTAAAACTGTAAACCCAAGACCCTTTCATATGTGATTTCTAAGGCTGCAAAACTAAGATCCTTTAAGGTGTAATATCTAGAGTGTACGCCTATATAAAGGCAGAGCTTCTCTTTGTTAGCTAAGCTGGGTCATTTAGACAAATTAACATCTGGCTCCCAGCCATAATAATAATAATAAACACTTCCTTCCCAGTTTGGTGTTCGAAAGGTCTGTTTTTCGTGGCCGCTCCTGCTACACCATTAGCTCAGCCCAAACATCACCTCCTCTGGAAAGCCTCCCCTGACCTTCCCACTGAGGTCAAATCCCCAGTTACAGGTTCCCAGGCACCCTGGGCCTCTGCTGGCACTTGGTGCTACAGCGATTTAATACTTTATTTTGGTGAGGAATTTATTCTCTCCTCCACTAGACCGCAGTCACCATGGCAAGCAACCGTGACTGCTTTGCCCACTGTCAACTCCAGCATGGAGTAAAGTGCTTCATAAACATTTGTAAGAAATTTTTTTTTTTTTAAGACAGGGTTTCACCATGTTGGTCAGGCTGGTCTTGAACTCCCGACCTCAGGTGATCCACCCGCCTTGGCCTCCAAAGTGCTTGGATTACAGGTGTGAGCCACCGCGCCTGGCCCAAGACAGTTTTAAAAGATGGAAGGAATGGAGATATGTTCCTCAGAGAAGAAGGGGCTTGAGGGAGTGGTTTGGCATTTGCAGATGTTTGAAGAGAGGGAGACATGGTCCGCGTGGAAAGGCTGGCGGGTGGGGGTGTACCTGAAGCAGGAGAGGAGGATCTGTGCTGACTTCTGCCTGCTCCACAGACTGCCTTTGTGACATTGGTCAGTTAAGTGGCTTAACGTCTTGTGCCTCAGTTTAACAATTTGTTAAACACAGAAGTGGGGAGAATCATGGCCCCTCCACCCAGGGACTGATGTGTACCCTAAAGCAGTTAAGTAGTTAAAACACTCAGAAAATGCCTGGTGCATAAAAGGAGCACAAGAAATGCTCAGTGGCAGAATGCTGGTCATTATCTTAACTTTAAGAAAAATACAATTTTGAACAAGGCTATGCAGAGACAGCAAGGGCTGGTTCAGGAGGTGAAGTGTCCTGGCACTGCAAGTATAGAAATAACCTGGGTACCCACTGGCAGTTTTGGTCCAGGCCAGGTCTAAGAGCACCAGATGGAGTAAGCCTGGAGAAGTCGAGGGATGCACAAAGCGGCCCTCGGGGCTCTGGCTCGGGCCCCAGCAAGCCCCTTTCCTGGGCAGCAGCCGCTCCCTCCACTGCTCACCAAAGCCAGGGATGGAGGGCTTGGCCCAGGCCCAACACAGCCTCCTGGTCCTCAGCAGCCCAGCTCCCCTTGCCATTCTTCCAGAAGCTGACCTGACCATGCTCTTCCCAGCTTAAGATCCTCATGGCTCCCACTATCTCCCATTACTAAACCTCCTCCGGGCCGGCACCTCCTCTCTTCCCCTTCTGCCCATAGGTTTCTTGGCCTCCAGAGGCTCCAGCTTCAAGTCTCTCCTTGCTACTATCAGGGCACAGCTTGTAACATGGGAGTTTACAGATGCGGCACCTACCTACACCTTGTGTACCTGATGAGTGTGTTAATTCATGAAAACTCCAGCAGCCCTATGACATGCCAGCCATTATTACTCCCACAGGCCCTGGGCCAGCTGAGAGGGAGTCTACTGGGAATGGTCCAGGGGTCCCAGGAAAGACTGAGCACTGGTGGGAGGGGAGGAGCACCAGGAAGCTTTGGTGGAAAGGACCATTGGGTTGAAGGGAAAGCTCCTGAGTTGCCAGCCCTGACAGGGTGTGAGCTGGGAGAGCCTTCTGCCAAGGAATCCAAGGTCCAGGAAGAAGAAGAGGTGAGCTAAGTCTAGATGTCAGTGGATTGTGTTTGGTGCAGGGGAATAGTTCTGGACAGGAGCAGCGGAAGATGGATTCTGTTCCCAGCTCTGCCGCTAGCCTGCTAGAAGTGTTCTGCAAACCTCTTCCCCTCTCTGGGCCTCAGCTTTTGAATTTGCAAAATGGTAGTGGGTCGGACCCTTAGCCTCAAAGGGCCCTCCTAACCCTCTGGAGCATCTCTGGGCCTGCTGGGCCCCCTGTCCCAGTGCCTCTTGGCTTTGGAAGTTGAATGCTGCAACCCCAAGCCCCAGTTTCAGGTGGCGACAAGCCCATTGCCTAGTGCTAGGGTCTGAGTGGCCCTGCAGTCTCCCAGAGGACCAAGTCCTCGGCCTTGGATGGGCAGGAACCCTGGAGACCTGGCCTGTGTGGATGCAGGGGAGCAAGTACTGGGACTGAGCCTGTAGTTTTTCTTCTTCCACCCAACCCATCGGGGGGCCATTCTCACAGCTTGGTGCTGGGTGCACCAGGGACTCACCACTGGAGGGATCCGATGGGTTCCAAGGTGCACAAAACAGACGCCCGGATCATCCTCAGGTGATCTACATCCTCCGGGCCTCAGGTGGTCTACACAGCCCGTGGCTAAAGCAACTGCTGTCTGCAGCTCTCCTTAGCTTCAGTCTGGTGGGAGGAAAAAAATCCCCTTGGCAGTGTCCTACAGGCAGCCACAGAGGTCCCCCACAGCCCAGCCAAGATGCTCAATTTCAGAAAATCCCAGACTCATAATTGGAGTGGGGGCCTTTGAAAGATGGTCTTGGATGACTGAGGCCTAATGCAGAGAATGGAGTGACCCAAGTGACACGGCTGGCACTTAGTGGAGGTGGACCTGGACCAGGTCCTTGTTTCGTGGTGCAGTGGCCATCTAGGCCTCCCACGGGCTGACCTCTCGGGTCCAAGTGGCTGAGAAGGAGCCTGGGCCAGGGGGTGGGGTTCTAGGTCCTAGTCTCAGCAGCTCCCTGACTTGCTGTGTGACCTTGGCAAATTGTGTCTCTCCGAGGGCTGCCTGAGTCTCCCCCTTCTGCACTGACTGCGTGGCACTGGGAGTGGATGCTCCATGGAGGACCATTCAAGGTCCCAGGGCTAGCTGTGTGAGAACAGGAACTCTCCTCACCACCCTTGGAGCCCTCAAGTGCTGCCTTGTGTGTTCAGCTCCACCTCTGGGTCCCCCATCCTGGTCCAGAGAGGGGCCTAGGGATGTCTGGAAGCCATGCAGTTCCTTGAGAAGGGTCAGGCACTTCCCAGCTGTCCTGTGGGTCCTGGTCAAACGCCTCCAGGAGATGCTGCAGGGAGAGGGCAGAGGTCAATAGGACCGGCAGGGGGTCCAAAGGGCTGGGTCCATTTGGCTCTGGGGATCCCTGCCGGACCCCCGCAGGCCACACCTCCATCCAGAAGCCAACCGGTCCTTGTAGGCAGTCTGGGGAAAGGTTTGGTTCCAGAAAGTTCCAGAGCTGGTGGCTGCAGAAATCCTTCAATGGAGGTGACGTTTGCAAGCAGCAGCAGCCTAGCTGGTCGGTCGTGGAGTCCGTGACATCCAGAAGCTTTTCCAAAAAGCCTGCCCAGGTTCAGACTACGCTGGGGAAGGGGAGGCAGCTGGTGGCAGAGCAGAGGTGTCCAGCACCTCTGCTTGGTGTACACAGATGGGGCTGGCTGTGCTCAACTGTAAGGAACAGGGCTTGACCTCTGGCCCATGCTCTTCCCCCAGGAACGTGCCGTGTGGCCCCGGTCCATCACAATTTTCCTCCGGGCCTCAGTTTCCCTTCCAGTTTAAGGAGGGGGTTGGAGCAACTGGTAAGGGGCTTTCTCGGGATCCTAACTCTGCTCCAGGCTGAGCTCAGGAAGAAAAAAGTTAAGGGGCCGGGAGCCTGGAGGGAGGCAAAGAACTCCAGAGTTCCAGGGTGGCCCCGAGGGCAGTGAAGTCCTCACCTGGTGTTTTCACCCTGTGGCCTTGTCCAGGGAGGATCTCCGAAGGCGCTAGGCCTGGCATCTCTCTTCCTTCCAAGGTTTCAACAGAAGTCTCCCCTGTTGGAGGAGGGGGCGGGGGCAAGGGGCAAGGGCAGGACCTCCCTTCTCCCTGGTTGAAATGTACCCATGGTGGGTGGGGGCGCTAAGACGGGGTTGGGGGAGGGGGGCGTGTGGCGCTGGGGACTCCCCGGGCCGGGCCGGCGCAGGGCTCACGGCTCGGGGGCGGGGGCAGCTCCCGGGCTCTGGTGGAGCCGCCACTCAGCCGGTTGCCTTAAAAAGGCGCCAGCGCGCGCGCATCAGCAGAAGGGCTGCGGCTCTCTTCCAAATTAGGCAAAAACTGGGAGGCCGCGGGAGACGAGCTGTGAGAAGAGCGCGGACGTCACCCGGGGCCTCCCTCTCCCTCCGGCTCCCCGCGCCTGCATCACGTCCCCATGGCAACGGCGTGCCGCGGCTGCGATGAATGAGCCACAGCGAGGACAGGCGCGCGCCGAGACGCGCGCGCCCCTCCACTAGGCGTCACGGCTCCGCGGCTGCCCAGGGGAAGGGGGTGCAGCCCGGCTCCCGGAGGAAGGGAAGCCCCCCTCAGATTCACAAAAGCCGGGGACTCATTAATTCCTAGCTGATCTTGTTGCGTCCCGGGAGCCCGGGGGCTACTCGGTCCAAGGGTCCTCGACCCTCTGGTTCAGGACTCCCTGGCTTCCCGGGTCCCCCTTACCCGGCCTCTGCTCTCCCGGGATCAGCCCTCCGCTAACCAAAGCCTGCGGAAAACCAGGTATTTTGCAGCTTAGCGCCACTGTGTGGCCTACCATGGCGCTGCGGCGGTCGTGCTTGGCGGCTGAGGTCCCGCCGTCTGTGTCGCCCTCTGGCGTCTGCAAGCGGGGAAGAGCGCAAAAGAACTCAGCAATTTTCACACCAGAACTCTGATTAACGCGGGACTCATTCTTATCACTCTTGTGATTAATTTGTGATCAATCACACTTGTTCTTAACGTACAGCAAGCGCGCTCCATGTGTTGGGCACTTTGCTATGTGTTTTCTTCGTATCACTCCATGTCATTCTCACAGCAACTCTGTCATGCAGAATATTACTGTCATTTGATTTTATTTTTTTTGAGATAGGGTCTCACACTGTCGTGCGGGCTGTAGTGCAATGGCATGATCTCGGCTCACTGCAGCCTCTGTCCCCGAGGTTCAAGCAATCCTCGCACCTCACCCTCCCCGGCACCACCACACCTGGCTAATTTTTGTATTTTTAGTAAAGATGGGGTTTTGTCATGTTGACCAGGCTGGTCTCGAACTCCTAGACTCAAACAATCTGCCTGCCTTAGCCTCCCGAAGTGCTGGGAGCTCTCACAGACATGGGCTCCTGTGCCTGGACGTTATCATTTTAAAGTGAGAAAAGCTGAAGCTGAAAGAAGTTGTGGCTGTGCCTAAGACCCCATAGCAGCATGGGGTGGAACTGCCTTCTGAACATGCCTGCGAAAGTGCTCTTGAGCCCTTTCACTCCCACAGCAATTGTCTCTTTTGCTTAATGTTCTCTCTTTTTTTCCTTTTCTTTGTTGATAAGTCATTGTGACTATTTTTTGCTGTATCCATCAGGGTTCTATTGCTGAAACCACTCTTACCATTTTAAGCATTAAGGGATTCTATATAGGGTTTCAGTGTTTATAAAATAATTGGAAGGGCTGGAGAAATGGGCTCTCCACTGGGCTTTCAGAAATGACCTAAAAACAACCCTGTACAATCAGCCCACCCTGGGGTACTTTGAACTCTGCTGCAACGTGAGGCTGGAGAATCCTCTGTTCCTAACCACTGGCTCTGAGTGACATCACTTTGGCTAAGGATTGGGAAGCTGCCACTGTGAGCATTGATTCTAGGAATGCACTGCCTTGGCTGGCATCTGAGAAATAGAAAGTCTGTCAGGACTGTTGGCTCCAAAACTGGTTGAGCCTGAACACTGGACAGCAGGATAGATGCCTCCGCACTGCTGCCCATCTCATGGGAATGCATCTGGCTGGTGGCACCTAAGTCTCATTCAGAGCCCTTGCTGTAAGCAAGTCTGGGAAACAGTGTGTTTCTCTTTGTAGTCTCTGAAGAACAGGAAAGCATACTGGCAAACGATTGCGAGAGATGATGAATGAACCAATTCACCACACCTGCTGAATCCCACCCTTTCAGGCACTCAACATTCGTGTCCTTCTCATCCTCAAACATCCGACAATGACATGAACCAATACCTGGCCCCAACACAAACACTCTCTCTCTTTCTCATACAAATACAAAAGCACTAAGTCACGCTATATTAGTCTGTTCTTGTACTGCTATAAAGAAATGACTGAGACTGGCTAAATTATAAGAAGAATCCGTTTAATCAGCTCATGGCTCTGAAGGCTGTACAGGAAGTATGGCAGCATCTGCTGCTGGGGAGGCCTCAGGGAACTTAGTCATGGCGGAAGGCAAAGTGGGAGTGCATCTTCACATGGCTGGAGCAGGAGGAAGAGAGAGCAGGGGGATGTGCTACACACTTTTAAACAACCAGATCTCATGAGAACTCACTCAATATCACAAGAGAGTAACATGGAGGGGATGGTGCTAACTCATTCATGAAAACGCCACCCATGTGATCCAATCACCTCCCACCAGGCCCCACCTCCGACATGAGATCTGGTGGGGACACAGATCCAAGCCATATCACACACCTTAAAAGAGAACATTAGTAGCTCAATGTTCCATCAGTCATCACATCCATTTCTGGGTATTATTCAGCCTTCTTTGGTTCAATCCCAATTCTGTCTTGATATCCTGTAACTTGTGGACTTAAAATATGAACAACCATCTATACTCTCCATCAGTTCTCTACCTTGAGAACACTGACATTTTGGGCCAGATAATCTCTGTGGTGGGGGACTTTTCTGTGCACTGTAGGATGGTTAGCAGCCTCCTGTACTCTATCCACTAGATGCAGTAGCACTCCCCCTTCCCAAGTCATGGTCATTGAAAACGTCTCTAGAAAAATGTCTCTAGACATTGCCAGAGGTCTTTGTATTAGTCTGTTTTCACACTGCTATAAGGAACTTCCTGAAACTGGGTAATTTATAAAGGAAAGAGGTTGAATTGACTCACAGTTCTGCATGGCTGAGGAGGCCTCAGGAAACTTACAAGCATGGTGGAAGGGAAGCAGGTCCCTTCTTCACAAGGCGGCAGGAGGGAGAAGTGAGATTGTAGAAAAAAACCTGACACTTTCAAAACCATCAGATCTCATGAGAATTCCCTGTCATGAGAAAAGCATGAGGGAAGCCATCCCCATGATCCAATCACCTCCCTCCCTGTAAATGTGGGAATTACAATTTGAGATGAGATTTGGGTGGGGACACAGAGCCAAACCATATCAGTCCCCCACTGGCCAAAATCACCCCTGGCTGAGAATGATCACCATATGTAAAACAGAAGAGGAAAGGAAGAGGAGAAGAAAAGTGCAAATGGTTACATAATAGGACAAGGACAAAGCATTTGATGCCTGTTGGAATCTTCATTTCTGCAATAGGCCTAAGGCTGTAGTTGATATTTACAACTACCTTTTTTTTTTGAGATGGAGTCTTGCTCTGTCACCCAGACTGGAGTGCAGTGGTGTGATCTCGGCTCACTGCAGCCTTGGCCTCCTGGGTTTAAGCAATTCTCCTGCCTCAGCCTCCCAGGTAGCTGGGGTTACAGGCACATGCCACCATGCCTCGCTAATTTTTATATTTTTAGTAGAGATGGGTTTCACCAACATGGCCAGGCTAGTCTCGAACTCCTGACCTCGGAGTGATCCACCCACCTCGGCCTCCCGAAGTGCTGGGATTACAGGCGTGAGCCACCGTGCCTGGCCAAAACTCAGTTCTTTATGAGTATCTCAGCTTGTGTTCTGAAAAGGGTATGGTGCTACCAAGTACCACAGACCCGGGGAAAGCACTGTGAGAAATGTGTATCTCACCATTCTGGAGGCTGGCAGTCCAAGATCGAGGTGTCAGCATAACTGGCTCCTTCTGAGGGACTTCTTCTCTCTGTGTTCACATTGTCTTCCCTCCATGTGTGTCTGTGGCCAAATTTCTTCTTATGCGGATATTGGTCAGAATGGATTAGGGACCACGCTAATAATCTTATTTTAATTGTACTTCTTTAAAGACTGTATCACCAAATACAGTTATATTCTGAGGTACAGGCAGTTAGAATTTCAATACATAAATTTGGGGGCAGAGGAGAAGATGGACACATCAGCCCATAACACAGGCTAAAGAAAAAGAAAAACCACAGGATCACATCAACTGATACAGAAATTGCATTTCAGTCCAGGTGTAGTGGCCCACACCTATAATCCCAGCACTTCGGGAGGCTAAGGCGGGTGATCATTTGAGATCAGGAGTTCAAAACCAGGCTGGCCAATGTAGTGAAACCCCATCTCTACTAAAAATACAAAAATTAGCCAGTCATGGCGGTGCATGCCTGTAATCCCAGCTACTCAGGAGGCTGAGGCAGGAGAATCGCTTGAACCCAGAGGGCAGAAGTTGCAGTTAGCCAAGATCACCCCACTGCACTCTAGCCTGGGTGACAGAGTGAGACTCCATCTCAAAAAAAAAAAAAAAAAATTAGCCAGGCATGGTGGTGGGTTCCTGTGGTCCCAGCTACTCAAAAGGTGAGATAGGAGGATCTCTTGAGCCTGGGAAGTTGAGGCTGCAGTGAGCCGTGATTGTGCCATTGCATTCCTGCCTGGGTGACAGATTGAGACCCTGCCTCAAAAAATGCATTTTGCAAAATTCAACAATCATTCATGATAAAGACTTTCACAAAAGTAGGAATAGGAGGCTGGGTGCAGTAGCTCACACCTGTAATTCTAGCACTTTGGGAGTCTGAGATGGGCGGATTGCCTGTGCTCAGGAGTTTGAGATCAGCCTGGGCAACACGGTGAAACCCCATCTCTTCCAAAATACAAAAAAAAAAAAAAAAATTAGCCAGGCATGGTGGCAGTTACCTGCAATCCCAGCTACTCAGGAGGCTGAGACAGGAGAATCACTTGAACCCAGGAAAGAGAGTTTGCAGTGAGCCAAGATGGCACCATTGTACTCCAGCCTGGACGACAGAGCAAGATTTGGCCTGAAAAAAAAATAAATACATTAATAAAAAGAGGAATAGGGGAGATGCTCTCAACTTGATAAAAAGCATTTACAAAAACACAACAGCTAATCCTATACTTAATGGCAAAACTGAATGGCTTCTAAGATTGGGAACAAGGAAACGATGTCAGATCTCACTGTTTTTATTTTTATTTTATTATTGTTTTTGAGACAGGGTCTTGCTCTGTCGCCTAGGCTGGAGTGCAGTGGTGCTCACTGCAGCCTTGACCTCCTGGGCTCAGACAATTCTCCCACCTCAGACTCTCAAATAGCTAGAATTACAGGTGTGCGCTACCATCTTTTTTTTTTTTTTTTTTTTTTTGAGACGGAGTTTCACTCTTGTTACCCAGGCTGGAGTGCAATGGCACGATCTCGGCTCACCGCGACTTCCGCCTCCTGGGTTCAGGCAATTCTCCTGTCTCAGCCTCCTGAGTAGCTGGGATTACAGGTGCGCGCCACCATGCCCAGCTAATTTTTTTTTTTATTTTTAGTAGAGACGGGGTTTCACCATGTTGACCAGGATGGTCTCGATCTCTTGACCTCATGATCCACCCACCTCGGCCTCCCAAAGTGCTGGGATTACAGGCTTGAGCCACCGCGCCCGGCCCGCACTACCATCTTAATTCAACTTAGTACTAGAAGTTCTTGCCACTGAGAGAAGTCAAGAAAAGGAAATAAAAGGCATACAGATTGAAAGAAGGAATGAAACTGTGTCTATTTGCAAATGATATGATTCTTTACATAGAATCTACCAAAAAAAAAAAAAAACCAAAACACTAAACTCTAGAAGTAATAAATAACAAAATTGCAGGATATATGGCTGGGTGTGGTGGCCAACACTTCTAATCCTAGCACTTTTGGAGACCGAAGTGGGCGGTTAGCTTGAGCTCAGGAGTTTAAGACTAGCGTGGGCAACATAGTAAAACCCTGTCTTTATTAAAAAAAAAAAAAAGATTGCAGGATATAAGCTCAACATGCAAAAATCAATTGTATTTTTATGCACTAGCAATGATCACATGGACACAGACATTAAAAATACAGTGTTATTTGTTATATATATATATATATATATATATATATATATATATATATTTGTTTGTTTGTTTGGTTGGTTTTTTTCAGACAGAGTTTCTTTTGGTCGCCCAGCCTGGAGTGCAGTGGTACGATCTTGGCTCACTGTAACCTCCACCTCTTGGGTTCAAGTGACTCTCATGCCTCAGTCTCCCAAGTAGCTGGGATTACAGGGATACACCACCATATTCAGCTAAGTTTTTTTTTTCTTTCCTTTTCTTTCTTTCCTTCCTTCCTTCTTTCCTTTCTTCCTTTCTTTCTTTTCTTTTCCTTCCTTCCTTCCTTCCTTCCTTCCTTCCTTCCTTCCTTCCTTCCTTCCTTCCTTCCTTCCCTTCCTCCCTCCCTCCCTCCCTTCTTTCTTTCTTTCTTTCTTTCTTTCTTTCTTTCTTTCTTTCTTTCTTTCTTTCTTTGTTTCTTTCAGATGGAGTCATGCTCTGTTGCTAGGCTGGAGTTCAGTGGTGCAGTCTCGGCCCACTGCAACCTCCATCTCCCAGGTTCAAGCGATTCCCTTACCTCAGCTTCCCAAGTAGCTGGGACTATAGGCATGCACTGCCACGCCTGGCTAATTTTTTGTATTTTAGTAGAGACGGATTTCACCATGTTGGTCAGGATGGTCTCGATCTCCTGACCTTGTGATCTGCCTACCTCAGCCTCCTAAAGTGCTGGGATTACAGGCGTGAGCCACCGTGCCCAGCCTTTTTTTGGATTTTTAGTAGAGATGGAGTTTTGCTAAGTTGGCCAGACTGGTCTTGAACTCCTGGCCCCAGGTGCTCCGCCTACCTTGGCCTCCCAAAGTGCTGGGATTACAGACATTAGCCATTATGCCTGGCCATATAATGTCATTTATAATTGCTTAAAATAGAAAGGAAATACTTAGGTGTAAATCTAAGAAAATATACACAGGAATTGTAAGCTGAAAACTGCAAAATACTTATAAAAGAAATCAAAGATTCCTCAAGGACCTAGAAATAGAAATTCCATTTGACCCAGCAATCCCGTTACTGGGTATGTATCCAAAGGACTATAAATCGTTCTATTATAAGGACACATTCACATGAATGTTCATTGCAGCACTGTTTACAATAGCAAAGACTTGGAACCAACCCAAATGCCCATCAATGATAGACTGGACAGGGAAAACATGGCACATATACACCATAGAATACTATGCAGCCATAAAAAACGATGAGTTCTTGTCCTTTGTAGGGACATGGATGAACCTGGAAACCATCATTCTCAGCAAACTGACACAAGAACAGAAAATCAAACACCGCATGTTCTCACTCATAGGCGGGTGTTGAACAATGGGAACACATGGACTCAGGGAGGGGAGCATCACACACTGAGGTCGGCGTGGGGGACTAGGGGAGGGTCAGCGGGGGGAGTGGGGAGTTGAGGAAGGATAACATGGGGAGAAATGCCAGATATAGGTGATGGGGAGGAAGGCAGCAAACCACATTGCCATGTGTGTACCTATGCAAAAATCCGGCATGTTCTTCACATGTACCCCAAAACCTAAAATACAATTAAATATATATATATATATATATACACATATGTAAAGAAATCAAAGAAAGTCTAAATAAATGGAGAGACAGAGTGTGTTCATGGACTGGAAGATAGCATAGTGAAGATGTCAATTCTCTCCAAGTTGATACATAAATGTAATTCAATTCCTATCAAAACCCTGCAGGATTTTTCACAGATATAGACAAGATTATTCTAAAATGTATGTGAAAAGACAAAATAGGCCGGGCATGGTGGCTCACGCCTGTAAACCCAGCACTTTGGGACACCAAGGCTGGCTGATCACCTAAGGTCAGGAGTTTGAGACCAGCCTGACGAACATGGAGAAACCCTTCTACTAAAAATTCAAAATTAGCTGAGCTAGTTAATTTGTGGTGGTGCATGCCTGTAATCCCAGCTACTCAGGAAGCTGAGGCAGGAGAATCACTTGAACCCAGGAGGCTGAGGTTGTGGTGAGCCGAGATGGCACCATTGCACTCCAGCCTGGGCAATAAGAGCCAAACTCCATCTCAAAAAAAAAAAAAAAAAAAAAAAAGAAAAGGCAAAGACAAAATTAGTTAAAATAACTTTGAAAAAAGAATAAAGTCAGTGGAATCACTCCAAGAATTCAAGACTTATATAGCTACAGTCCTCAAGACTGTGTGTGGTGTCAGCAGAGGGATAGACACCTAGATGAATCAAACGGCATAGAGAACCCAGAAATACACCCACACAAATATGCCCAATGATTTTGGACAAAGGTTCCTCAGTGGAGGAAAGACAGCCTTTTAAGCAAGTAGCAGTGTACATACATAGGTAAAGAAATCCAATCACCATCTAGTTTCATAACCTAGTACACCAATTAACTCTAAAGGATCACAGACAACACCAAATGCAAACTTACAGAGAAACGGGGTCACTCACACATTGCTGGTGACAATGTAAAATGATGCAGCCATTCGAGAAGAGTTTGGCCGATTCTTGAAAAGTTAAACATGCATCTGCCAGACAACCCAGCAATCGCACTCCTAGGCATTATGAAAACTCAGGTGCACGTGAAAACCTGTACGGGAATGTTTACAGCAGATTTATTTGGAATAGCTCAAAACTGGAAACAACCCAAATGTCGTCCAGTAGGTAAATGGTTATACTGCCTGTTCATCAATACCGTGGAAGACTGCTAGCAATAAAAATCAACAAACTTAGCCGGGCGTGGCGACTTACACCTGTAATCCCAGCAGTTTGGGAGGCTGAGGAGGGTGGATCACCTGAGGTCAGGAGTTCGAGACCAGCCTGGCCAACATGGCAAAACCCCAATTTCTACTAAAAATACAAAACTTAGCCGGGTGTGGTGGTGCGTGAGTTTCTCATCTTCACAACTGTAGAGAGGGACTCATAGGACCCTGTAGGGCTGGACCATATATATTAAAAATATAAAAATTCAGCCGGGCGTGGTGGCTCAAGCCTGTAATTCCAGCACTTTGGGAGGCCAAGGCGGGTGGATCACGAGGTCAAGAGATTGAGACCATCCTGGTCAAAATGGTGAAACCCCATCTGTACTAAAAATACAAAAAGTTAGCTGGGCATGGTGGCGCGTGCCTGTAATCCCAGCTACTCAGGAGGCTGAGGCAGGAGAATTGCCTGAACCCAGGAGGCGGAAGTTGCGGTGAGCCAAGATCGCGCCATTGCACTCCAGCCTGGGTAACAAGAGCGAAACTCCGTCTCAAAAAAAAAAAAAAAAAAATTAGCGGGGCATGGTTGCAGGTGCCTGTAATCCTAGCTACTCAGGAGGCTGAGGCAGGAGAATCGCTTGAACCTGGGAGACAGAGGTTGCAATGAGCTGAGATCGTGCCATTGCACTCCAGCCTGGGCGACAGAGCAAGACTCTGTCTCAAAAAAAAAAGTCTTTGTGTCACAACACAAACTTTGTACATGTAAGTTTAACAAATAATTCAGACCAGGCACGGTGGCTCACACTTGTAATCCCAGCACTTTGAGAGGCCAAGGTGGGAGTATCACGAAGTCAAGACATCGAGACCATCCTGATCAACATGGTGACACCCCACCTCTACTAAAAAATATAAAAATTAGCTGGGTGTTGTGGTGAGCACTTGTAGTCCCAGCTACTGGAGAGGCTGAGGTGGAAGAATCACTTGAACCAGAAGTCAGAGGTTGCAGTGAGCCAAGATTGTGCCACTGTACTCCAGCCTGGTGTCAGAGTGAGACTCTGTCTCTAAAAGAAAGAGAGAGAGAGAGAGAGAGAGAGAGAGAGAGAGAGAGAGAGAAAGGAAGGAAGGGAGGGAGGGAGGGAGGGAGGGAGGGAGGAAGGAAAGAAAGAGAAAGAAAGAAAGAAAGAAAGAAAGAAAGAAAGAAAGAAAGAAAGAAAGAAAGAAAGAAAGAAAGAGAAAGAAAGAAAAAGATTGATTCAGAGGATTCAGGCTCTGGAGACAGAAGACATTCCCGTGAGTGTCTTATTCTCTGAGAATAAAGTGAGGAGGCTTCCCAGGTGGTCAAAAGGCTTTCTGATGTGTTAGAAAACTGAGGTTGAGGCCTGGCACCGTGACTCACGCCTGTAATCCCAGCACTTTGGAAGGTCAAGGTGGGCGGATCACCTGAGGTTGGGAGTTCGAGACCCGCCTGACCAATCTGGAGAAATCCTGTCTCTACTAAAAAATACAAAACTAGCTGGGCATGGTGGCACATGCCTGTAATCCCAGCTACTTGGGAGGCTGAGAGCGAAGAATTGCTTGAACCCGGGAGGTGGAGGTTGCAGTGAGCCAAGATTGTGCCATTGCACTCCAGCCAAGGCAAAAAGAGCAAAACTCCATCTCAAAAAAAAAAAAAACCTAAAAAACAAAAAAAATTGAGATTAAAAGACCTCCTCGTTATGTCTGCATTTCCTAAAATATTGGAAGAGTTTAGCTGTTGTTTTTCATCTAACTTCAAATGGCGTTCACCATGGTACAGTTTCTTTTGTACTTTCCCCAATTAACTAAGCATGGAAATACCAAAAAAAAAAACCATGTGTGTACCTATGCAACTGTCTTGCATGTTCTGCACATGTTCCCCAAAACCTAAAATGCAATAAAAAATTAAAAAAAAAAAAAGAAAAGAAACCTATCATATGATTTCTTTGACATAAAGTCCAGAAGAGCTGCTAGCATCTCCAAGGGAATCGCCAACCTTGGCTTCATCTGTAGGTCAGTGGGATGTTTCTCCTCTGCTTCAGCTGAAACATTGTCTTGGCACAATCTCACCTGTAATTGGGTCCTGCCACTCATCCACCTGTTTCTCACCGTAACTCTGATGTCCCTCTCAAAGTTCTGTAGTCTGCTCTCTGTAAATGAAACAGATCAGTTTCATTTCAACAGATTTTTTAAAAATTTATTTTTTGTTTAATTTTTATCTATTTTTTTTTTGAGGCAGAGTCTTGCTCTGTTGCCAGGCTGGAGTGCAATGGTGTGATCTTGGCTCACTGCAACCTCCGCCTCCTCTGTCCAAGCAATTTTCCTGCCTCAGCCTCCCAAGTAGCTGGAACTACAGGCATGTGCCACCTTGCCCGGCTAATTTTTGTCTTTTTAGTAAACACAGGGTTTCACCATGTTGGCCAGGCTGGTCTCAAACTTTCAACCTCTGGTGATCCACCCGCCTTGGCCTCTCAAAGTGCTGGGATTACAAGTGTGAGCCACCTCGTAATCCGCTTGGCCCCTCCTACCATCTTTGAAGCCTAGAGTAGTAAGACCAAGGAGCAACTTCCTTGAGAGGGAGCTCACATCCACTGAGTGAGGTTTCCCTTTTAGCGTTAGGATCTGACAGGTTGATTACACAGTTCAGTTGACTTCCAACTCCATTGCTTGTATAAGCCCATCTTGCCGGAAATGTAGTCCCAGCCTCATCAATAGAGGGCGCTGAAGAGACACTGGAGGAGACAAGTGCAACATGCTACTGAGTGTAGCACTCAGCCCTTGGGCAGGCACAGTTTTCCACACCAGGCTCCTGCAGGGCACAGCTTCCATAGCATCTAGCCCACACATAATAATAGTTTTTCCAAGGACCAGCTCTCGCTGAGGTCAGCTTCTCCAGCTCCCAATTCCTGAGCACACAGTAACCAGTAGCACCCAGTGGCCAGCAGCTTCCCCTGGCATAGTCTCTGGCAGCTTTGCAGTGTTGCCCAAGGCACTTCCGATGTCTCCTCCAGCCATGGCCTTGCTCTCTCTAGCATGGTCTGGATCCCTGTTTTGCAGCAGGGCTCTTCCTTGGGGGCTCTATGTTAGCCCTCAGGCCCATGGCTTCTCCCTGTATCTGCTTGCTCACCCTCCTTCCCTCCTTTCTCTCTCTCTCTCTCCCCGTCACCCTCCCTTTCCTTCCTTCCTTTCTTTTTCTTTCTTTTCTTTCTTTCTTCTGACAGGGTTTTACTCTGTCCCCAAGGTTGGAGTGCATGGATTGTGTGATCACAGCTCACTGTAGTCTTGACTTTAGGGGTTCCTACCTCAGCCTCCCAAAGTGCCGGCACCCAGCCTGTTGAAACTTAACATAAAGCTTCCTACCCAAAGACGTGAGTTAGCCCCTAAAGGGGGTGACGCTCTCGATTGCTGTCTGCTCATCCTTGCTCATGGGAAGTTGTTTCTTCCTTTGGCTGTGAGCATGCTGAGAAGGGCTGTGATTGCTGTCTGCTCATCCTTGCTCATGGGAAGTTGTTTCTTCCTTTGGCTGTGAGCATGCTGAGAAGGGCTGTGATTGCTGTCTGCTCATCCTTGCTCATGGGAAGTTGTTTCTTCCTTTGGCTGTGAGCATGCTGAGAAGGGCTGTGTTCCACCGAAGTGTTCTCATAGTTGCTTCTGCTGTTTTAGTCTGTTAGAGCAGCTGCAGCAAAATACCGTAGACTGGGTGGCTTGTAAACAACAGGAATCTATTTCCTGATGGTCCGGAGGCTGGGAAGTCTAAGATCAAACACTGTTAGACTCCGTATCTGGTGAAGGCCTGTTTCCTGGTTCATAGAGGGCACATTCTCACGTATTCTCACATGATGGAAGGCCTGAGGGAACTCTCCCAATTCCATTCATAAGGACTCTACCCCCATGATCCGATCACCTCCCTTCACATGGATGATTAGCTTCCAACACATTCGTTGGAGTAGGAGGACAAACAGTCAGACCATGGTGTAGAAACAGCCTGGGATTTGTTTTATTTTATTTTATTTTTAGAGACGGAGTCTCACTGTGTTGCCCAGGCTGGAGTGCAGTGATGTAATCTCGGCTCACTGCAACCTCTGCCTCCCTGGTTCCAGCAATTCTGCCTCAGCCTCCCAGATTGCTAGGACTACAGGTGCATGCCATTATACTCAGCTAATTTTTTGTATTTTAGTAGAGAAAGGGTTTCACCGTGTTGCCCAGGTTGGTCTCAAACTCTTGAGCTCAGGCAATCCATGTGCCTCGGCCTCCCAAAGTGCTAGGATTACAGGCATGAGCCACTGTGCCTGGCTGCCTGGGATTAATTTATCAGCTTGAATTTCCCCTCGGAATAGACTGAGTCGGGCTCCTTGCCTGCCTGGAGATAAGGAAAGCTTGTTTTATTCCCAGCCAAGGCAACAGCTGAGACGGGAATTTCTGGTTGCCTTCCTGGCCAGTGGAAGTTTACTGGTCTTCCTTACAAAGTGATTGCAGCCCTTCATGGGTCCTGGCTTTTTGCAAGGATCTTATTGCTAATTTAACCCCTGTCAAAATCTGAGAGTCCATCTTCTGTTCCTGAATGCGGTTGAAAACCAATCTTTCTCCTTTGGGGAACTCGTAAGCAAATGTTCGACTGTCCCTTGTGAAGACTCCAGGCAAGGCTGAGATGGCCTTTTTAGCCAATCTGTTTTTGTTTTTATTTGACAAATAGTCTCGTTCGCTTCCCCAGACTGGAGTGCAGTGGCACAATCTCAGCTCACTGCAACCTCTGTCTCCCAGGTTCAAGGGACTCTCTGGAGATTAACAAATTAGAGTGGTAGACACACCCCTCCCTGCCATCCATCTATAATCTGAGAGGGCGCCCACCTATGTTTAATGGGGAATACTTTTGCACTGAGTCACAAAAGAGTGACTCAGCTCTGGAGGACCCTAGGATGTGAAATTGTGTGACGTTCCTTGTCTTTGTCTTTCTGCTTGTGTGTGTGTGTGTGTGTGTGTGTGTGTGTATGAAACACAGTCTTGGCGAGGTGCAGTGGCTTATCCCAGCACTTTAGGAGGCTGAGGCAGGTGGATCACTTGAAGTCAGGAGTTTGTGACCAGCCTGGCCAACATGGTGAAACCCTGTCTCTGCTAAAAATACAAAAATTAGCTGGGCGTGGTGGCGAGCACCTGTAATCCCATCTACGCAGGAGGCTGAGGCAGGAATAGCTTCAACCGGGGAGGCGGAGTTTGCAGTGAGCCAAGATGATGCTACTGTACTCCAGCCTGGGTGACAGAGTGAGACTCTGTCTGAAAGAGAGAGAGAGAGAGAGAGAGAGAGAGAGAGAGAGAGAGAGAGAGAAAGAGAAAGAAACATGGTCTCACTCTGTCACCCAGGTTGGAATGCAGTGGTGTTCTCTGTACAAGCTCCTGGACCCCAACTATGCCCCTACCTCAGCCTCCTGATCAGCTAAGACTACAGGCACACACCACCATGCCCAACTAATTTTTTTTTTTTTGAGATGGAGTCTCAATCTTGTCCCCGAAGCTGGAGTGCAATGGCATGATCTCAGCTCACTGCAACCTCCACCTGTTGGCTTCAAGAGATTCTCCTGCCTCAGCCTCCTGGGTAGCTGGGACTACAGGTGCCTGACACCCTGCCTGGCTAATTTTTGTATTTTTAATAAAGATGGGGCTTCACCATGTTGGCCAGGCTGGTCTCAAATTCCTGACCTCAGGTGATCTGCCTGCCTTGGCCTCCCAAAGTGCTGGGATTGCAGGCGTGAGCCACCATGCCTGGCCACATAGGTATTTTTTAATAAAGGTGGGGAAATATGGTTTGGCTCTGTGTCCTCACCCAAATCTCACCTTGAATTGTAATAACCCTGTGTTGTGGGAGGGACCTGGTGGGAGGTAATTGAATTGGGGCAGGTTTCTCCTGTGCTGTTCTCGTGATAGTGAATAAGTCTCATGAGATCTGATGGTTTTATATAGGAGAATTCCCCTGCACATGCTCTCTCTTGCCTGCCATCGTGTAAGACGTGACTTTGTTCCTTATTCACCTTCAGCCATGATTGTGAGGCCTTCCCAGCCATGTGGAACTGTAAGTCCATTAAACCTCTTTCCTTTATAAATTACCCAGTCTTGGGTATTCTTTATTAGGAGTGTAAGAACAGACTAATACAGTAAATCGGTACCAGTAGAGTGGGGTGAGGCTGTAACAATAACCCAAAAATGTGGAATCGACTTCGGAACTGGATAACAGCAGAGGTTGGAACAGTTTGGAGGACTCAGAAGAAGACAGGAAGATGTGGGAAAGTTTGGAACTTCCTAGAGACTTGTTCAATGGTTCTGACCAAAGCTCATCTCAGGTGGAGATGAGGAACTTGTTGGAAACTATAATAAAGTGACTCTTGCTATGTATTACCAAAGAGACTGGTGGCATTTTCCCTCTGCCCTAGAGATCCGTGGAACTTTGAACTTCAGAGAGATGATTTAGGATAACTGGCAGAAGACATTCCTAAGCAGCAAAGCATTCAAGAGGTGATTTGGGTGCTATTAAAAGCATTCAGCTTTATGTATTCACAAAGATATGGTTTGCAATTGGAGCTTATGTTTAAAAAGGAAGCAGAGCATAAAAGTTCAGAACATTGCAGCCTAACAATGCTGTAGAAAAGAAAACCCTGGCCAGGTGTGATGGCTCATGCCTGTAATCCCTGCACTTTGGGAGGCCAAGGTGGGCAGATCATGAGGCCAAGAAATTGAACCATCCTGACTAACATGGTGAAACCCTATCTCTACTAAAATTGCAAAAAACTAGCCAGGTGTGGTGGCACGTGCCTATAGTCCCAGCTACTTGAGAGGCTGAGGCAGGAGAATTGCTTGAACCCAGGAGATGGAGGTTGCAATGAGCCAAGATCACACCACTGAACTCCAGCCTGGTGACAGAGTGAGACTCTGTCAAGAAAGAAAGAAAGAGAGAGAGAGAGAGAAAGAAAGAAAGAAAGAAAAGAAGGAAGGAAGAAAAAAAGAAAGAAAGAAAAATCAATTTTCTGAGGAGAAATTCAAGCCAGCTGCATAAATTTGCATATGTAACGAGGAGCCAAATTTAGTCACCAAGACAATGGGGAAAATGTCTCTAGGGCATGTCAGAGACCTTTTCCATAGACTCTTATCACAGGCCAGGAGGCCTAGGAGGAAAAAATGGTTTCATGGGCTGTTCCCAGGGCTCCTGTGCTCTGTGCAGCCTAGGGACTTAGTGCCCTGCATCCCAGCTGTTCCAGCTATGGCCAAAAGGGGCCAATGCATAGCTTGGCCATGGCTACAGAGGGGGCAAGACCCAATCCTTGGCAGTTTCCACATGGTATTGAGCCCACGGATGCACAGAGGTCAAGAATTGAGGTTTGGGAACCTCTGCCTAGATTTCAGAGGATGTATGGAAATGTCTGGATGTCCAGGCAAAGGTGTGCTGCAGGAGCAGAGCCCTCATGGAGAACCTCTGCTAGGGCAGTGAGGAATGTGAAGTGGGAGCCCCTACACAGAATCCCCACTGGGGCACTGCCTAGTGGAACTGTGAGAAAAGGGCCACCATCCTCCAGACCCCAGACCTCAGACCCCAGATCCACCCACAGCTTACACTGTGCACCTGGAAAAGTTGCAGACACTCAACACCAGCTCATGAACGCATCCAAGATGGGGGCTGTACCCTGCAAAGCTTCAGGGGCAGAGCTGTCCAAGGCCATGGGAGCCAACTCTTGCATCAGTGTGACCTGGGTGTGAGAAATGAAGTCAAAGGACATCACTTCAGAGCTTTAAGATTTGGCTGCCTGCCGGGCATGGTGGGGGCTCACACCTGTAATCCTAGCACTTTGGGAGGCTGAGGCGGGTGGATTGCTTGAGGTCAGGAGTTTGAGACCAGCCTGACCAACATGGTGAAACCCCATTCTCTACTAAAAATACAAAAATTAGCCAGGCGTGGTGGTGGGCACCTGTAATCCCAGATACTCAGGAGGCTGAGTCAGGAGAATCACTTGAACCTAGGAGGCAGAGGTTGCAGTGAGATGTTACTCATCTTTCTTCTTATCATGCTGGCCTGTGGTAGTAACATGTGCTGCTTCAGGACACCAACTCAGAAGCAAGATGTCCTGGGTTCAAGTCCTGGCTCTGCCTCTGCCTCTTTCCATCTGCAAGGCCACAGACAAGTGACATAACTACTGTGTGCTTCCATCTCCTCGCCCATAAAATGGGGAAATTACAGCACCTCCTTCATAAGGCTGTGATGATTAAGAGTGGATACATGTGAAGAGCTTAGGACAATGACTGGTATACACAAAGTGTTCAATCAATGTTATTTTATTTATTTTTTATTTTTAGAGATGGGGTTTCACCATATTTGTCAGGCTGGTCTCGAACTCCTGACCTCAGGTGATCCATCCGCCTCAGCCTCCCAAAATGCTGGGATTACAGGCGTGAGCCACTGCGCCCAGCCAGTGTTATTTTTAAGTCACTAAAAGCAAAGCAAGGGCCTGGCATGGTGCCTCACACCTGTAATTCCAGCACTTTGGGAGGCTGAGGCAGGCAGATCACCTCAGGTCAGGAGTTCGAGACCAGCCTGATCAACATGGGGAAACCCCATCTCTACTAAAAATACAAAATTAGCCAGGTGTCATGGCACATGCCTGTAATCCCAGCTACTCGGAAGGCTGAGGCAGAAGAATTGCTTGAACCTGGGAGGCGGAGGTTGCAGTGAGCTGAGATTGCACCATTGCACTCCAGCCTGGGCGACAAGAGTGAAACTCCATCTCTAAAAAAAAAAAAAAAGCTAAAAAGAAAAGAAAAGAAAAGCAAGCAAGCAAACAACAGCAAAAACAAAACACAAAGCCCCTAACTTCACCAACGGCCTGGGGCTGCCTACCTCCCTGCTCACAGGCTGCTTCCCTGGGGCCTGAGTTTCTCTTTGCTTCCAGTGCTTGGAGATTTCCCTTTCTTCCCTGCAAGTTCCCTTAATTCTACAGTTGTGGACTTGGATATTTTATTCCACACCCCACCAGGTTGTAGTTGGAAAAATTCAACACTAGTGTAAACTTCTGTTCAGAGTAGAAGCTCCCTCCATGTCACTGTCCTTTCTGCTCCACACCTCTGAGAGCATCAGAATGGAATGAGATGGCGTTTTCATTGGGGTAGGCTAAGCTGCCAAAACAAATAGGCCCCAGCAATGTTGGATTTTCTCTCACATAATAGTTTAGGGTAGGGGTTCCAGATTGGTGAGGATCTCTGTCCGCTGCTGTCATCCAAGTCCCCAGGCTGGCATCAGAGCTGCCTTCACACAAAGCTTCCATGAGCTTCTGGTTGTGGCCATTCCAGCCCCAGGATGGGGAAAAGACCATGGAGGCCATGCAATGAGAACTTCTGTAGGCTACTTCAGAAAGCAGCGCATGTCACTTCAGTCAAATTCTGCTATAGGCTGGGCATGGTGGCTCACACCTCTAATCCCAGCACTTTGGGAGGCTGAGGCAGGAGAATCACTTGAACCCAGGAGGCAGAGGTTGCAGTGAGCCGAGATTGCACCACTGCACTCCAGCCTGGGAAACAGAGCAAGACCTTGTCTCAAAAACAAAAACAAAACAACAACAACAAATCGACTAGAGAGAACCTAGCATATGGACGAGGCTAGGGACCCTGGGAAAGGAAGCGTAGACCACGTGACATGCCCAGTTACAAGTCCATTCCCACCAAAGAAGAAGAGAAAGGCTTCTGGTGGGTAGCAAGCATTCTCCACCACAGAAGAAAAACCACGGGGTCCTGCCTAATGAAACTTGGGTATGGGACAGGAACAGGCCATTCGAAAACACCTTTCTTAGGAAGGGGCATTTCAGGAGGAATCAGAGTTACTCACACAGAGGTGACACCCTCCTCTTGGCCTTGAGAACAAAAAACCTGGAATATTTCAGGAACCAAAAGGGCTGGCACAGCGGGGACCTGATGCACTAAGGGAAGAGGAGCTGGCGATGGTGCTGAGGAGAGGGCAGGAGCCTACTCAGGTGGGTTCTTGCAGGCTGTAAATTGATCCAGCTCTAGCTGGGAGTATGGTCGGAAGCCATCCAAAATCGTAAGCAGAAAATTGATATCATCCAATTTTCATTTTTAAATGATCACTTTGGCTGCCAGTGCCTAGATCTTGGCACTCCCCCCCCCCCGCCCTTAACCTTTCTCTCTCTCTTTCTTTTTATTGAGATGGAGTCTCACTCTGTTACCCAGTCTGGAGTGCAGTGGCTTGAACTTGGCTCACTGCAACCTCTGCCGCCTGGGTTCAAGCAATTCTCATGCCTCAGCCTCCCAGGTAGCTGGGACTACAGGCACGTGTCACCACGCCCAGCTAATTTATTTTTATTTTTAGTAGAGACAGGATTTCACCATGTCGGCCAGGCTAGTCTTGAACTCCTGACCTCAAGTGATCTGCCTGCCTCAGCCTCCCAAAGGGTTGGGATTGCAGGCGTGAGCCACCGTGCCCAGCAGAGATACTCCTTACTCCAGGAGATAGAGCTTAGTGCCATCCTCCTGTGACTGTAGGCTGGACTCAGCAACTAGCCTCCGAAGAATAAAGTATGTAAATGACAAACAGTAACTTTATACTAGAGAAACTTGGCAAATGTGACTTAACCAGGTAACCAAAGTCCATATCAAGAATATCTGCATAGGCCAGGCGCAGTGGCTTATGCCTGGAATCCCAGCACTTTGAGAGGCCAAGGTGGGCAGATTGCTTGAGCTCAGGAGTTTGAGAAACCCCATCTCAAAAAATCAGCCGGGCATAGTGGCATGCACCTGTGGTCCCAGCTACTTAGGAGGCTGAGGTAGGAGGTTGGCTTGAGCCTGGGAAGTGGAGGTTGCAGTGAGCTGAGATCACACCACGGCACTCCAGCCTGAGTGACAAAGTGAGACCCCCCCCACCTCAAAAAAAAATCTGCTTAGAAAAACTACCATTATCAAAGTCAAGTGACGAACTAAGAAAAAATTCACAACTCACGTGACACACAAACGTTTAGTTTTCCCAAAATAAAGACCTCCTGCCTTTCACTATTAAGAAGGAAGAAAAAGACCAACCACCCAGTAGAAAAATGGGCAAAAAACATAAAGTTCTCAGAAAAAGAGGCTTTTTAATAGATTAGCTTGAACCATATACAGCTGCCAATATTGACTTCTGACTTATGAAACTGACAACTTCATATGATTTAACTATTAAAAGTTGCTAAACCACAACAAAAAGTTAAATGCCAATTAAAACTATACTGATACAGTTTTCCACCTGCAGTACAGTTAAGAACGAAACATTAACAGCATCCTGCTGGCTGGATAGCAGGCAGCAGCCTGTGTAGCTGGCGGAAATGTGAACTGGTGCAATCGCTGTAGAGAGCCATTTAGCAGCATCTATTAAAATTATAGGTGTAAAAAGAATTATAGGTGTACATATCCTCAAAAGCATTTCCACTTCCGAGAATTTCACCTACAGATAAATTCCCAAAGGTTATTGCACCATTATTTATAATAACAGAGGAATGGAAATAATCTATTTTATTTTTTTTTATTGTTTTGGTTTCTTGTTTATTTTATGCTTTCTTTCTTTTTTTTTTTTTTGTATTTTTTTCTAGTTTGGAAACAATCTAATCTAAATGTCCAATAAGGGACTACCTTTTTTTTTTTTTAGGAGATGAGGTCTCACTATGTTGACCAGGCTGGTCTCGAACTCCTGGCCTCAAGAGATCCTCCCATCTCGGCCTCCCAAAGTATTGGGATTACAGGCATGAGCCACCATGCACAGCCAATAGTGGACTAATTTAAAACATTTTGGTTTAGCTATACAATGAACAACTATGCAGATAGTACATAAAAACAAGTATAAGGAATCAGGTAATATGATTCAGAGAAACTGCTCCTGGTATAGTGAAACTAAAATACTGGGCAAAATGTGAAAATATCTTTCTGACAAATGGTTAAATAGGAAAAGTAGGAGAAATTCTTACTTCATAAACTTTTTTTCATAGACAGCTTCGAACTTACAGAAAGATAGAATAGCACAATGAACACTCATAAACCTACAACCTAGGTGGCAACTGTTGATATTTTGCAACATTTTTCCGTCTATATGAAAAAATATAAAAACGCATAATTACATATAAAATACATATAATACAGAAAGTAAAGACCAAATAATCATGATGATTTCAACCCTAATTACTTACCATACATGCTGAATACTTTCTTAAATTACCAATATTCAGAGATAAGAGTTGGTGTCGTGCGGCCAACTGCTTCCAGCAGTGGCAAAGAGGGTTGGTTTTTTATTTTGTTTTGTTTTTGCTTGTTTGCTTTTTATTCCTTTTTATTGTTTTTTTGAGACAGAGTCTAACTCTGTTACCCAGGCTGGAGTGCAGTGGTGCACTCTCAGCTCACTGCAACCTCCACTTCCCGGGCTCAAGCAATTCTCCTGACTCAGCCTCCTGAGTAGCTGGGACCACAGACATGCGCCATCACACCCGGCTAATTTTTGTATTTTTAGCAAAGATGGGGTTTCACCACCTTGGCCAGGCTGGCCTCGAACTTGTGGCCTCAAGTGATATGCCTACCTTAGCCTCTCAAAGTGCTGGGATTACAGGAGTGAGCCACTGTGCCTGGCCTGTTTTTTATTTCTTTTAAAATTATCATCATGGATTCATGGACTTTTATAGAGTCAACATATTTGCTCAATTTGAATCATTTTTTTTTAAAGGGCTCCCATGAGATTTCCCAACCACAAGTCTGTTCTCACATGAGTTGGGAGCTAATGAGATTTTGTGGCTCACCTAAGAAAAAGTTAGCAGCAGGCGACTCAGCAAGTCACTGCATTGTTCATTGACAACACTTGGCCATCAAGGATCTTCAGAAATCAGCTTTCTTATTTTAAAAAATTGCCTTCTCAGCTTTCTTATAAAAAAATTAGAAAATACTACAAATCAATGAATGTTTTCCCACATTCTTAGTAGATTGAACCATGGGAAGTTGACATTTTTGTGGATTAAAAAGCAATTTGATAAAGAGCATCTACAAAAAAACTACAGCTAACAATATACTTTATAGTGACAAACTTGAATCTTTCCCACTAAGATCAGGGACAATCCAAAAATGTCCCCTCGCCACTGCTTTTCAACAACCTACTGGAAGTTCTAGCCAACACAATAAGTTAAGAAAAGGAAATAAAAGGCATACAGATGGGGAAAGAAGAAATAAAGCTGTCTTTGTTTGCACATGACATAATTTTCTATGTAGGAAACTTGAAAGAATCAAAAAAGCTTCTGAAACTAATAAGCATAATTAGTTAGAACTAATAAGCTATAATTAGTTATTAACTAATAACTAATTATAGCAAGGCTGGAGGATACAGGTTAATTTCAAAAGCCAATCATTTTCTCATATATAGCAATGAATAAGCAAATTTAAAGCACATTATAACTTCCATTAGCATCTCAGAAATGGAAATACTTAGGTGTAATAAATATAACAAACTATGCAAGATCTATATGAGGAAAACTACAGGACTCTGATGAAAGATATCAAAGAAGAATGAAATAAATGGAGAGGTCTGGGACTGGTGGCTCATGCCTATGATTCCAGCACTTTGGGAGGCCAAGGTGGGAGGATCACTTGAGTCCAAGAGTTTGGGACCAGCCTGGGCAACAGAGCGAGACTTCAGCTCTGCAAAAAATTAAAAGCTTAGCTGGGTGTGGTGGCACATGCCTATGGTTCCAGCTACTCAGGAGGCTGAGGTGGGAGGATCACCTGAGCCCAGGAGGGCGAGTCTACAGTCAGCTGTCACCGCACCATTGCACTCTAGCCTGGGCAACAGAGTGAAACCTTGTCTCAAAATAAATAAAATAAAATAAAATGGAGAGATAGTCCATGTTCATGGATAGGAAAGCTCCATATTGTTAAGATATCTCCCTTCCCAACTTGATCTATAGAATCAGTGTGATTCTAACCAAAATCCCAGGAAATTATTTTGTGGATATTGACAAACTGATTCTAAAGCTTAGATGAAGTGTCAAAAGACTCAGAATAACCAACACGATATAGAAAAAGAACAAAGTCAGAGAACAGACACTACCCAACTTAAATACTTAATGTAGTGGCCAGGCGCAGTGGCTCACTCCTGTTATCCCAGCACTTTGGGAGGCAGAGGAGGGAGGTCAGGAGTTCAAGACCAGCCTGACCACTATGGTGAACCCTATCTCTACTAAGAATACAAAAAGTAGTTGGGTGTGGTGGTGCACACCTGTAGTCCCAGCTACTCAGGAGGCTGGGGCAGGAGAATCGTTTGAACCTGGGACGCAGAGGTTGCAGTGAGCCGAGACTGCACCACTGCACTCCAGCCTGAGAGATTGAGCAAGACTGTCTCAAAAAAAAAAAAAATATATATATATATATATGGCTACAGTAATCAAGACAGTGTGCTGTGATAGTGAAAGAACAGACAAATCTATTTATTTGTCTGTTCTTTCACTAAATAGATCAAATGAAACAGAATTGAGAGCCCAGAAATAGAGCCACATAAATATAGACAACAAAGCGAAGACATTCTTTTCAACTAATAGTGCTGGAACAACTGGACATCCACGTGCAAAAAATGAATCTAGACACAGACATTCACAAATGTTAGCTCAAAATTGATCATGTGCCAACCTGGCCAATATGGCGAAACCCCATCTCTACTGAAAATGCAAAAGTTAGCCAGGTATGGTGGCACGCACATGTAGTCCCAGCTACTTGGGAGACTGAGGCAGGAGAATCACTTGAACCCTAGAAGTGGAGGTTGCAGTGAGCCAAGATTGTGACACTGCACTCCAGCCTGGGCGACAGAGCGAGTCTTGTCTCAAAAAAAAAAAAGTTGGTCATGTAAAATGCAAAGCTATATAAAATGTCTAAGCTGTACGTACTATATAAAACTTCTAGAAGATAGCATAGGAGAAAATCTAGATCATCTTGGGTATAGTGATAACTTTGCAGATACAACTCCAAAGGCACAGTGCCTGAAATAAGTAGTATAGGTTGGATTCATTCAAATTAAAACGTTCTCCTCTGCAAAAGACACCGTTGAGAGAATGAAGAGACAAGCCACGGACTGGAATAAAATATTTTCCATTTGATAAGAGACTGTTATCCAAAATATACAAAAAAGGGGTAGGCATGGTGGCTCACACTTGTAATCCCAACACTTTGGGAGGCCAAGGCGGGCAGATCACGAGGTCAGGAGTTCGAGACCGTCTTGGCCAACATAGTGAAACCCTGTCTCTACTAAAAAACAAAAATTAGCTGGGTGTGGGGGCCTGAGCCTATAGTCCCAGCTACTGAGGAGGCTGAGGCAGGAGAATTGCTTGAAGCCAGGAGGCGGAGGTTGCAGTGAGCCGAGATCACGCCGCTGCACTCCAGCCTGGTGCCTGGCGAAAGAGGATTCTGTCTCAAAAATAAATAAAACATACATACATACATAAAACAAGATATCATTGCATACTTATTAGAATGGCTAAACTCAAACACAACACCAGGCCCACAAAAATGTGAAGCACCAGGAATTGTTTCATTGTTGGTGGAGATAAAAAATGGGAGAGGAACTTTGGAAGACAGTTTGGCAGTTTCTTACCAACTAAACAGTCTTACCATATGATCTAGCAATGGCGCTCCTGTGTATTTAACCCAAATAAATTGAAAAGTTATGTCCACACAAAAACCTACACACAATTGCGTATAGAATCTTTATTTGTGATCACCAAAACATGGAAGCAACCAAGATGTCCTGAAATAGGTAAATGGATAAACGAACTGTGGCAATTCATACAATGGAGTATTATTTAGCAATAAAAATAAATGAGTTGTCTGGGCACAGCGGCTCCTGCCTGTAATCCCAGCACTTCGGGAGTCGAGGCAGGAGGCTTACTTGAGGCCAGGAGTTTGAGACCAGCCTAGCCAGCATGGCAAAACGCTGTCTCTGCTAAAAATACAAAAATTAGCCGGGCATGGTAGCAAGCACCTGTAAGCCCAGCTACTTGGGAGGCTGAGGCAGGAGAATCACTTGAACCTGGGAGGTGGAGGTTGCAGTGAGTCAAGATTGTGCCACTGCACTCCAGTCTAGGCGACAAGAGTGAAACTCCATCTCAAAAAGTTTAAAACATTAAAAAATTAAAAAAAAATGAGTTATCATGCCATGAAAAGACATGGAGGAACCTTAAACACACATATAAGTGAAAGAAGCCAGGCTGGGTGCAGTGGTTCACACCTGTAATCTCAGCAGTTTGGGAGGTTGAGGCAGGTGGATCACTTGAGGTCAGGAGTTGGAGACCAGCCTGGCCAACATGGTGAAACCCCATTTCTACTAAAAACACAAAATTAGCTGGGTGTGGGAGCTCACACCTATAATCCCACTTACTTGGGGGTCTAAGGCAGGACAACCGCTTGAACCCGGGAGGTGGAAGTTGCAGCGAGCCAAGATCATGCCACTGTACTCCAGCCTGGGCAACAGAGTGAGACACTGTCTCAAAAAAAAAAAAAAGTGACAAAAGTCTGTGGGCGAAGGCCCTCTGAGAAGAGAACTCTGCTCTTTAGGCCTTTCAGAGGTGGGCAGAGCTCGGGAACCGGTTTCTATGGACAGGGGATGCGTTGCTAAGGGACGGAAGGGTGGATGCGGGGCGAGTAACCCGTGGAGCCGGAAGAGAGAGGAAAGGAGATGAGGGGTAGAGATGGGGTTTCATCATGTTGGCCAGGCTGGTCTCGAACTTCTGACCTCAAGTGATCTGCCTGCCTTGGCCTCCCAAAGTGCTGGGATTACAGGTGTGAGCCACCATACCCAGCCTGATGGCATTTTGAAGAATCAATATTTGAGGAATGAGGAGGAAGCTTTGGGGCAGGCAAACTAGGGGGGTGTATAGAGCAGTAACCCAAAGGATGGTAAGTGACAACCCGAAGGTCTGAAGAAGGGTGCTGGGAATGGAAATCAAAGCAAGGGTACCAAAGGGATTTACTGACTGACAATGGCAGAAAAAATCTTAAAGAAGTTAGATGTCCTTGCTAAGCAAGCAGAGATAATCTTGGCCAGAAGAGCAAAGATAAAGAGGTTTCAGAATGAAGGAAGAAAAACAACTATGGCTATACCCCTGACATTTGATTTTCAGTTGGAATTTGAAAAGGATAATGCTACCTCCACATCTAAGGAAATATCAAAGATCAGAGAAGACAAGTCATGTGGCATTACAAAATCAAAAATGTAACTATCATAATTACCTTAAATTTTGAGACAGGGTGTCACTCTTACGGCTTAGGCTAGAGTGTCATGGTGCAAACATAGCTCACTGCAGCCTCAACTTCCCAGGTTTAGGTGATTCTCCCACCTCGGCCTCCCGGGTAGCTGAGACTACAGGCACACACCACCATGTCCAGCTAATTTTTTTGTATTTTTAATCTACATGGGTTTTGCCATGTTGCCCAGGCTGGTCTTGAACTTCTGGCCTCAAGAGATCTACCTTCCTTGGTTTCCCAAAGTACTAGGATTACAGGCATGAGCCACCACACCTGGCCCAGTTCAGAGTTTTAAAACATTACTTTACTTATATTTGTCTTAGATTATGCAATATATATTAAATGAAAGTTGTATGGCAAAAAAAAAAAAAGCCTGTTAGAATGGCTGCATACTGTATGATTCCAATTTTATGACATTTTGGGAAAGGCAAAACCGTAGAGACAATAAAAAGATCAGTGGTTCAGGAGATGGAGGGAAGGGATAATGAATAGGTAAAGCCCAAGGGACTTTTAGGGAGGTGAAATTATTCTGTACGGTAGAAATTATTCTGTGACATTATGCATTTGTCAAAACCCATAGAATGTACAACGCCAAGAGTGAATCTTGACTGTAGCTTATGGACTTTAGAGTTGTTAATAATAATGTATCAATATTGGTGCATTAATTGTAACAAATACACCATATCAATGCAAGATGTTCATAACATTACCTTAATTTGATCTTTACACATTATATGAATATATTAAATTACCACATACACCCTAAAAATATGTACATCTATTATGCATCAATAAAATAAATAAATAAAAATAAAATTTTAAACATAAATGATTTAAAAAGTTTTTTTAAAGAAGAAAAGAGGCCAGGCGAGGTGGCTCATGCTCGTAATCTCAGCACTTTGAGAGGCTGAGGCGGGAGGATCACCTGAGGTCAGGAGTTCGAGAACAGCTTGACCAACATGGAGAAACCCTATCTCTACTAAAAATACAAAATTAGCCAGGCGTGGTGGTGCACACCTGTAATCCCAGCTACTCAGGAGGCTGAGGCAGGAGAATCACTTGAACCTAGGAGGTGAAGGTTGAGGTGAGCCCAAATTGCGCCATTGCACTCCAGCCTGGGCAACAAGAGCAAAACTCCATCTCAAAAAAAAAAAAAAAAAAAGAAAGAAAGAAAAAGAAAATCCTGGCAAACTAGTGGTCTCTGAGTGGCCAGTCTCACTGCATGCTTGTATCGCACACGCGTTTGCAGCCGTGGATTCACTGCAGTTTTATAAAGAGGGCAAGCATCTGACAGCTTCATGTACCATCAATATGAACACATTCATACATATTGTGTCCTTACTAAATAATTTCCTTTATGACTCCTCTGCAGTACAATCAGGATATTATATCGACATCAAATGTTTTTGTGTATAAGTAGGTTTTGCTCTATATGAATTGCATTGCAGGATAGTAACAAAATATTTATTACAAGGATGATGAAATTCGCCCCAGCTGACTGCCTGTCCTTTGAAATGAAATCTCAACTCCTTACTCAGCCCTCAGGCTTGCCATAACCAGCCTGGCTGCTGTAGAGACTCTGTCCCCTCCTCCCACCAATGCCGGCCAATGGAATCTATTTGTATGTCCCAGAATGTGTCAGCACTCTCTTGTCCCTTGTCTTGGGACAGGCTGTTCTCTCCCTGAAATGCCCTCATCCTCTCCCTTCACTGTCTCAACAAATACAGTGCTCCCCAACCTCCATTCTTCAAGTCCTTCCTTCACAACCTGTGCCATAGGGGGCTGCCCCAGCGTCCTCACTTGGTTTTCTTTAAATGACTCATTTTCCATAAATAAATTGATTTTTCAAAGAAAAGTTGATATGATCATAAATAGGAAACTAGTCTGAGTAACCCTGAAAATACAGTTGCCATAAAAATAATATAAGGAAAATACAAGTTAATAACTTTTGATAGAATTGTCAGCAGTTGCCCTGAGGCTGAGGGATAGGGATGGGGGTGGGCAGATTAAGAAATGTTAGCAACCTGTTAACACCCTTGACATATTCAGAAGCTTGAAAGAATAACTTTCTTTTCTAGCCTGATTTCATGCTGTCCTTGTTCTCCCTAAAATCACCTGCATGTTACTACAACCCATTTATCACTCAGTGGCGCTAGAGGCTGCCGGTAAACCAGTGGACCAGACAAGCACAGTCTTTGCCCTTCCAGACTCACAGTCGGCTGGTGGAAAAACACAAACAACCTGGGAATGGCTATAAAATGTCATTGCTTAAGAAAATAGTTTGTGGCTGGAAGCGGAGGCTCACGCCTGTAATCCCAACACTTTGGGAGGCTGAGGACTGCGATCACCTGAGGTCACAAGTTCAAGACCAGCCCGGCCAGAAGACGAGTTCTAGACTAGCCTGGCCATCTCTTTAGTAGAGGTGGTGAAACCCCGTCTCTACTAAAAATACAAAAATTAGCTGGGCGTAGTGGCGCGTGTCTAGTCACAGCTACTCGGGAGGCTAAGGCACCTGCACCGCTTGAACTTGCCTGAGAGGCGGAGGTAGAGATGGCGCCACTGCATTTCCGCCTGGGCGACAGAGCCAGACTCCGGGGGGAGGGGGGGGAATGAAAGAAAGAAAGAAAGAAAGAGAAAATAGTTTGCGATTTAGGGCCTCTCACTTCTCCAGCGTCCCGGATACGCCCGGGATTGTAGAGAACCCGCACCTATTCGAAGATCATAAGAGTAGGAGCAAATTAATGATTTCTAATCTTTTCAAAGCTTTTTTTTTTTTAAACAGAAAAAAAAAGTGGGGAGTGGGTGCATCTCACTATATTTAATGCGATGTGGCGTGGGACCGCCGAAAGTAATGCTGTTTTTTCCAGGCACTCCCGGGGACCCAGCTAGGCGAAGCCCGCCAGGACTGCGGGCGAACCGCGGCGGCTCCGGCCGGGCTCGGGTTACACTCTAGGAGGGGCTCCGCAGCGGCTCCCTAGTTAGGGGTCTCCCCCGTGCGCTCCGGCGTTAGGGGTCGCAGGAGCGGCTCTGGCATCATCTAGGAGCTGGCGAAGAGGGAAGAGTCCCGCGCCAGGGCTGCCCCCAAAGAGCTCTCAGCGGGGGGTGGGGGTGAGGTTACTCCCTGCCCCTCCCGCCGCCTTCCCCTCCCCCGCAGGGATCCGGGACCCGCGCCCGCGGAGGGGACCGGGGCTGCGGGGAGGGGCTGTGCCGGCAGGGAGGTGGGGCGGGGCCCGAGCCGGAGTCCTGAGTCCCTGCGGCGGGTGGGGGATGGAGACAGGGGTGGCGCGACCCTCTGTCCCCGCCCCGGGGGCGGAGCCCAGGTCCCAGCCTGCGGAGCACCAGACTAACCGAAATCCGCCCGGGGCTCCCTGCGCGGCTCCCGCCGCCCCGCACCGAGATTTGGTGAGACCCGCCCCCCGGCCCCGGGTCCTGCGGCCCTCGGCACCTGCGCAGGTGCAGGTGCGGCTTCCCCGCCCCTTTCACCCAGGCGCACCTGCAGCGGCGGCCATGGCACGAGGAGACGCCCCGCGGGACAGGTGAGTGGGCTGGGGTGGGTACGGACTGGGACCCGAGTGGCCAGGGGCGTTGCAGACCGGATCCCTGGAAGCGCTCCGAGGCTCAAAGAAGACCGGATCGAACTACAATTCCCATCAGCCGACTCCCTCGGCCGCCGGAGCCGGGGTGATGGGGGTTGTAGTCCGCTCCGGAGGGGGCGGCCTGGGAGGCGGGAGGGCCCGCGGAGGCGGGTGCGTCCTCGGGGTGACCTTCCCCACCGATCCCCACAGCTACCACCTGGTCGGGATCAGCTTCTTTATCCTGGGTCTGGGCACCCTTCTTCCCTGGAACTTCTTCATTACCGCCATCCCGGTGAGACTCGCGGTGGAGTGGCAGCCCGTGGCCACAGCCAGCACCCCTCCCTCCCTCCCGCCCTTTAGGATGAGGTTTATACGGGCGCTTCACCGCGCGCCTGTGACCCCTCTTGTGCTCATTGTGTACTGAAGCTCGGAGCCTCAGAGAGGGGAATGCTTCCCCAATGGCTAGGAAAGCAGAAATTCAGGAATGCCCGCATCGCAGAGGAGCAAGGCCACCAGCCCACGGGGTCTGGCACGAGCCAAGGCGCTGCCTGCTTACTTCCTCTATGTGTTGCTATTCCTGAGTCAGTCACCCCAAAAGTCGGTTACTGAACCTTTGATTTTCTTTGAAATACCATGAATAACATTCATTCATTCATTCAACAAACTGTACACCTACTGTGGAGCAGGCACTGGGGACACAGGAGGAAACAGCAGGGAGGCTCTTCAGGAAAGGCAGGAATGTAGGGTTTGCATTGTCTTTGGGACCGGGTAATTCATCTGTATTCATTGCAACAAAGATGCCTCTTGGGTACCTGGCTCTGTGCTGGGACTTGGAAACCCAGAGACGAATCAGCCCCTGGTCTTGTGAGCAAGAGGGGGCCAAAGAGCTATTAGTAATGTAACATGATTCGTGCCATCCCAGGCTTGCAGGGGGTCCCCAGGGGTGGGAGAAAGTTCCTTCGGCTTTGTGGAAGAGATTTGTAAGTTGGGAGTAGGGCTGGCAGAGTGCATAAGGAGGGGTGTGGCCTTGAGGGCATTCCAGGCAGCGGTGACAGCCATGCCAAGGCAGACAGGCAAGAGAGAGCCAGCCTGTTGAGAGAGAGATCCAGAGCCAGGACTGCCTGGAGCTTAGCAGGATGGAGCAGAAGATGAGGTACAAAGGGAGATTGGGATCTGATTCTGAAGGGCTATTTTATGTGGGCCTTTGCCCTGCAGGCATCGGGGAGGCATGGAGCACGGTATTGAGGTTAAGCAGAGGAATGGCAGGCTATGTGCTCTAGAGAGAATGCAGTTGGTCAGCACCTAGGCCAGAGCCCGGCTGACGTAGGTGCACAGTAAATACCCGTGGAATGAATGAATCTAGCAGCTGCTGCAGGAGTAGAGGTGGGGGCTGGAACCAGGGCACTGAAGAGGAGTGGCCGTCCAAGGCCGGATCAAGGCTTGTGTTGGGGTCTCCTAATACTTGGGATCTGTCCCAGACTTCAGTATTCAACTTAGCACATATTCATGAAGGGAGCTCTGACTGTGTGCTGCTGGGTGCTGGGGACAGAACAAGGACTTGGCAGACAAGCCCCAGCAGACATTAGGAAGCCATAAGTGACGGGGAAGGTGGTGGGGGAATGCTGAGAGGTGCTGACCCTCCATCACCTCCCCACCTGGCAGTACTTCCAGGCGAGACTGGCAGGAGACAGCAATAGCACAGCCAGGACCCTGAGCACCAACCACACGGCCCCCGAGGACGCCTTCAACTTCAACAACTGGGTGACGCTGTTGTCCCAGCTGCCCCTGCTGCTCTTCACCCTTCTCAACTCCTTCCTGTACCAATGGTGAGAGGCCTGCCCTGGCTCCTGTGCCCCCTGCCGAGGCAGCTTCATTTGGGCCCAGGAAGGCCTCCACACCCCTGACTCCCACCCCTATCCCCCCCCCAGCCCTACTGTCCAGCTCCATTGCTGAACCTCCTTCCCCAACTTCCTCTGGCCTGGGCCACACTGATCCACTCTGCCCCCTCTGAGCAGCATCCCGGAGACAGTGCGCATTCTGGGCAGCCTGCTGGCGATACTGCTGCTCTTTGCCCTGACGGCAGCGTTGGTCAAGGTGGACATGAGCCCCAGACCCTTCTTCTCCATCACCATGGCCTCCGTCTGCTTCATCAACTGTGAGCATCTCTGCCCCATCCCCAGCCAGCCCATGCAGGGCTTCAGCCTGGCCTCCTCATCTCTGAAAGGGCCCAGCATATCTGAGAAGGGAAGACAGCCTCATAGTTGCTCATATCCCTAGTGAAGAAACTGAGGCCCAGAGGGAGAGGAAGAGTCACTTGTCCAGGCCTCACAGTGCCCTAGGAGCAGGCCTCCTGGTCGACAGCTCCACAGACCAATGGCTGCACCTCAGAAGAGGACTGAATGGCAGGTGTTGCCCCGAGTGCCCAGAGTCCCTAGGGAAGCTCACACCTGCTCAACCTTGTCCAGAGTCCCCTGTGCATCCAGCGGACACCTCCTCCAGCAAGCCTCTGAGGCCTGCCCAGTTGAGCACCAGCCCCCATCCCTGTCCCTCCGCAGCCTTCAGTGCAGTCCTACAGGGCAGCCTCTTCGGGCAGCTGGGCATCATGCCTTCTACCTACAGCACCCTCTTCCTCAGCGGCCAGGGCCTGGCTGGGATCTTTGCTGCCCTTGCCATGCTCCTGTCCATGGCCAGTAAGTGCAATTGAGTGGCTGGAGGGCTGGGGTGGCCTCTGAGGTTTGGGGAGCAGAGAGGGCATGTGAGAGCAAGAACCTGGGTTCTGAGTGAAGATGGAGGTGAGGGGGTGATATGGAAATGGGGATTGGGTCTGGAGCTAGGGAGTGGGGCCCATGGGCCCTGGAAGTGGAGGAGGAGTAATAACCAAGTGAGGACCGGGTTAATTCAGGGCCAGGGGCAGGATTCCTGCGGCCAACACTGGCATGTGACAGCAAGTGTTGAAGTTGAAGGATGAGGGGATGGGTTTGGGATTCAGGTAGACTTGGGTTTGAATCAGCTTCAGTTCTCATTAGCTGGGGGCATTGGACAAGGCTTGTCACCTCTGTGCTAGTTTCTCCACTTGTGTGATTGTTATAGCTCCCTGCTTAGATTGTAATGAGCACGCAATACGAGAAGGCTCCTGGCACATAGTATGTGCTCAACAGAAATGATGCATAGAGAAAAGTGAGAGAAGTGTAGGGCTGCTCTGGGGCCCTGTACAAGGTTCCCAAGTCTGTCAGTGAAGGGTGGAGTGGAAGAGGCTGGGAGTGGGTCTGAGAAGTGCACAGTGGGAAATGGGACAGGAGGTGGGAGCCCTGTGGGAGCCGGCGGGACCAGGTACCTCTCTCTGCAGCTGACGTTTCTCTGCAGGTGGTGTGGACGCCCAGACATCCGCCTTGGGGTACTTCATCACGCCCTGTGTGGGCATCCTCATGTCCATTGTGTGTTACCTGAGCCTGCCTCACCTGGTAAGCCTGCTGTTGGGCTCGAGTCCCCACCTCAAAGCATCTCCGACGAGTCCTGAGTCTGAGGCCCTGAGAAAGGCCAGGGGAGGCAAAGGACACCTGGCCTCAGCCCTGACGGCTAGAGAAGATGCTGAGGGACTCCAGCCTCTAGACCAATGGTGTGGGGAGGGATCCAGACACCTCAGTCAAGCCAGGCAGGCCCAACACTTTCCTGTCCTCTGCAGAAGTTTGCCCGCTACTACCTGGCCAAGAAACCATCCCAGGCCCAAGCTCAGGAGCTGGAGACCAAAGCTGAGCTCCTCCATTCCGGTAAGCCCTGAGACCCTTCTGGGGAAGTGGGAGATGCAGGGGAAGCTAGAGCCACTTCCCCTGGGAACCAGTTCCCTCTGCAGCCGGAGCCCACCCCAGCAGCCTTGTGCAAATAGGAAGATCATGATGGGCAGCTGGGAAGGGTAAAGTTCTCCCTGCTGTTCTTCAGGCCTCTTTCCACCTCTATACAATGAGGAGGCAGTAGAGCTTCCATACCTGCAAATTTTGGATCCAAAGACCTCTGAATTTGAATCCTGGTTTCACAACATCTCAGCTATGTGCCTGAGATGAACACTTAGCCCCTGCACCCCACTGAACCTCCAAGTGTTGTAAAGCAATGGTCATGAGATAATCCATCTAAGGTGCTTCGCTCATGCCTGACCCATGCATGCGCTTCCTGGTAGCTATGCCTTTCCATCGTGAATTCCCTTCGCCTGCAGCCTGGGTTGGAGGAAGATCACTGGTTTTTTGTTTTGGTTTGGTTTTGAGGCAGGATCTCACTCTGTCTCCTGGGCTGCAGTGCAGTGGCACAATCATAGCTCACTACAACCTCAATCTTCTGGGCTCAAGTGATCCTCCTGTCTCAGCCTCCCAAGTAGCTGAGACTATAGGTGCAGGTCACCATGCCCGGCTAATTTTTGTATTTTTGTAGAGATGGGGATTCACCATGTTGCCCAGGCTGGTCTCGAACTCCTGGGCTCAAGCAATCTGCCCACCTTGGCCTACCAAAGTGTTGGGATTACAGGTGTGAGCCACCGTGCCTGGCCAAGGATCACTTGTTTTAACTGCTGGGAATTTCTCTGTAGGGCCTAGAGGTCGGGAAACCTGGGTCACAGGATGACCCTTCCCCCTCCCCGCTTGCCCCAGATGAGAAGAATGGGATTCCCAATAGTCCCCAAAGGGTAGCTCTGACCCTGGATCTTGACCTGGAGAAGGAGCCGGAACCGGAGCCAGATGAGCCCCAGGAGCCAGAAAAACCTTCAGTTTTCATTGTCTTCCAGAAGGTTTGGCTTGGATATAGCCCCCAACCACCATCCCTGGGGAAGAATGGGTCTTACATTGTCTTCCCCAAGGTCATAGGGTCATAGTGGGTCAGGGACACAGCTGGGCCAGGCCCCAAGTGTCCTGCTCCCGGAATGGGCTTCAGCCAGAGGGTGGGGCCCTGGGACTGCCCTGCTTGCTCACACCCCTGCCTCTGGCTCCCAGATCTGGCTGACGGCGCTGTGCCTTGTGTTGGTCTTCACAGTCACCCTGTCCGTCTTCCCCGCCATCACAGCCATGGTGACCAGCTCCACCAGTCCTGGGAAGTGGAGTGAGTGTAGGGGTGCAGAAGCCGACAGGGCAGGGAGCACAAAGGGAAGAGGAGGGGTGAGGGGAGTTGGGGACCACTATGAGCTGCAGCCCTTTCCCTCGCAGGTCAGTTCTTCAACCCCATCTGCTGCTTCCTCCTCTTCAATATCATGGACTGCCTGGGACGGAGCCTGACATCTTACTTCCTATGGGTAAGCACACCGGGGCTGGGTGATCTGATGTTTCAGGAAGCAGTTTGGGATCTGAGGGCTTGAAAGAGCATGGAGGGGATTTTCCAGTAGTCCAAGTGGCCTGGCAATGGAACCACTGGCCAACCACCAGGGAGCACCTGGGCCCTGGAGGTGTGCAGGCCAGGGCTTGCACTGTGAGCTCCTTGAAAGCAAAAGTCATGTCCAGCTGACCTCTGTGTCCCCAGCATCCAGCCTTCGCTGCTCAGAGAATGTTACATGGAGGTTCCTGCACCAGGTGAGGGACTGAGCAAGTCTTAGTTTTGGGGTTGGTTTTTGCCATGGTGCTGTATCTTTAAATGAAATCTTCCAAAAAGACAATAAATAAAGCAGACGAAAGAGGAACTGCTCTGATCCAAGTCAGGACAGGAGCTGATCTACTGCTTCTAATCCCACTCAGAAACCCCAGCTGCTCCCAGAGGGGTCTGTGCAACCCCCAGGGGTGCTCTGAGGAACTACGTGAGTACAGTGTAGGTGTTGTGGATGTAAGGTTTATTGCCGAGTTTAAAATGAGGAAACTGAGGCCAGTATAAGAAAATGAAAATCCAATTTATTCAGCTCCCGGGTGAGATTCCATGGTCCCGGGGAAAGGGGGCAGGAAAGTCGCGCCAACTTCCTGGGGCGTGGGGTTTTTATGGCTAGAAGGAACGAGCAACAGCTGGGCGCTCTGATGAACTCCAGGGGAGCCGGATTGAGATGGGGCAGGCTGCCATTGGTTGGCGGGTTTTCTGGTGGGAAAGCCGGCCAGGAGCCTTGCATCAGCTAGAGCCTTCCAGGGGAGCCATGCGGCAGAGCTAGGTGCCGAGTGCAGAGCCTGGTGCCGGGTGCAGAGGTGGGTGTGTCCAACCTCCTGGCGAGGCAACCAGCCTTACAGTGGAGAGCAGAAGCTAGAGCCTGGGAGAAGCAGAGGTGAGCCCCTGGCCAATCCCTGATTGCTGGGTGGCCTCTGCCCAGGCCCCAACACTGAGTCTACTCTCACTGGCTCACAGGGCAGGTCAGAAGAGGTTAGAGAGTGACAGATGGGTCTATCCTATGGGTGGGCCAGGTGTGGTGGCTCACACCTGTAATCCCAGCACTTTGGGAGGCCGAGGCAGGTAGATCACAAGGTCAGGAGTTAGAGACCAACCTGGCCCACATGATGAAACCACCTCTCTCTCTACTAAAAATATAAAAATCACCCAGGCATGGTGGCACATGCCTGTAATCCTGGCTACTTGGGAGGCTGAGGCAGAAGAATTGCTTGAACCCAGGAGGTGGAGGCTGCAGTGAGCCAAGACTGAGCCACTGCACTCCAGCCTGGGTAATAGAGCAAGATTCCGTCTCAGAAAACAAAAACAACAAAACAAAATCCTAACACTTTGGGAGGCCAAGGCAAGAGGATCGCTTGAGCTCAGGAGTTCAAAACTAGCCTGGGCAACACAGTGAGACCTTGTCTGTACATATACACCCACACACACATTTTTAATAAAAAAAAAAGGGGGGGGCGGATGCGGTGGCTCATGCCTATAATCCCAGCACTTTGGGAGGCTGAGGCGGGTGGATCGCTTGAGGTTAGGAGTTCAAGACCAGCTGGCTAACATGGTGAAGCCCCATCTACTAAAAATAGAAAAATTATCTGGGCATGGTGGTGGCAGGCACCTATAGTCCCAGCTACTCAGGAGGCTGAGGCAAGAGGATTGCTCGAACCCAGGAAGTGGACGTGCAGTGAGCTGAGATCAGGGCCACTGCACTTTAGCCTGAGAGACAGAGTGAGAGTCTATCTTGAAAACAAGGTACCCTCTGGGTGTTGTGAGATGGCCTGGAGCATAGACCTGGCTCCAGGGACCACACTGACCCCAGCCTCTGCCACAGCCAGACGAGGACAGCCGGCTGCTGCCCCTGCTGGTCTGCCTGCGCTTCTTGTTCGTGCCCCTCTTCATGCTGTGCCACGTGCCCCAGAGGTCCCGGCTGCCCATCCTCTTCCCGCAGGATGCCTACTTCATCACCTTCATGCTGCTCTTTGCCATTTCTAATGGCTACCTGGTGTCCCTCACCATGTGCCTGGCGCCCAGGTCTGGGGGAATGGGGTGGTGTGGGGGCTGAGAGTGGGGAAGTGGGTTTCTTCTCTGGGGAGGGACAGCCTTCGAGGGAGGGAGGATTCGTCCTGCTTCTGGCCAGCCCAACCCTAGCTGTTCGTGGGCCTCGCTGGCTCCCCCTGCCGGGCAAGGCCTTAACTGCAGGGGAGAGGAGAACTGGGCGAGAGAGTTACCTGCCCAGCAAAGTAGCCCAGGCACTGGTTCTCGGTCCCCCTCGATGGGCCTCAGTTTCTCCATCTGTAAAATAATGGGCTGAACTGTTATCCCTCAGGGCCCATCAGGCTCTAAAATTCTCAGTTTGAGGAGAGCTAAGGTATTATGTGTTTTTTGAGACGGAATCTTGTTCTATGGCTCAGGCTGGAGTGCAGTGGGAGTGATCTCCCCTCACTGCAACCTCTGCCTCCCAGGTTCAAGCAATTCTGCCTCAGCCTCCTGAGTAGCTGGGACTACAGGCGTGCACTGCCACACCTGGCTAATTTTTATATTTTTAGTAGAGACGGAGTCTCACGGTGTTGGCCAGGATGGTCTTGTTCTCCTGACCTTGTGATCCGCCCGCCTTGGCCTCCCAAATTGCTGAGATTACAGGCGTGAACCACCGCGCCCGGCTGAGAGCTAAGGTTTGACCAAAAACAAGGTTCATGGGCCATTTCCTCAAGGGGCAATGCAGTGGAGAATCCAGAGAGAATGAAACTGACAGGGTGGGGGCACTGTGGAAAGGGTAGGCTGTGGAATCTGGAATCCCATAATGTTGGACCCAGAGGCCCTGAGAGATGTCCTTGTCCAGCAGCTTCCTTTACATACCAGGAAACTGAGGCCCAGAAAGAAGGGGCTACTTATGGTGACACAAGGGTTGGGTCAGAGGCCCAGACTGGACGGGCAGAGGGCAGTGGAGCTGGGTCTAGGTTTGGGCCCAGTGTTTTCTAAGAGCTCCTGTTCCCGGTGTTCCAGGCAGGTGCTGCCACACGAGCGGGAGGTGGCTGGCGCCCTCATGACCTTCTTCCTGGCCCTGGGACTTTCCTGTGGAGCCTCCCTCTCCTTCCTCTTCAAGGCGCTGCTCTGAAGCAGTCCCTCCAGGATCTTTGGCAGCCTCTTCTCGAAGTCTCCTTCTGGAGCTGAGATCCAGCCCAGGGTGAATGGCAAGCTCGGCTCAGGCTTCTGCTGGGCAGGGGAGCCTGGGCCTGGGGTTGCCAGCAGGGGCCAGGAGCTGCTCTCTAACCCTTGGAGTGCTGTGGGGAAGAATTCACCCTGGGTCATTCTAACCCTCACCCAGGAATGGAGGTGACTCGCACAAGACCTCGTGGAAAGGGTGATGACCAGGGACAAGTGGGAGCAGTACACAGCTGCTCCCCACCATCAGCTCTGCCTATGTTCATCATCACCAGGAGCAGAGGCGACCAGAGGGTTCAGAGTGGGAGGTGGGGCCAGTCCAGCGCAGGAGCTCCTCATCTTCCCAGGCTTCAGCAACCCAGGGTAAAAGATGCCAGGGACATTGCGGGGACCTGGGAGGAGGAACAGGTGTTGAGGACCTGAGGGTGCTCAAAGCGCTAGGCTCAGCCTCAAGCAGTATTTTCATTGCCAACACTTACTGTCCCCTCTTTCCAGAGCCCAGCTGGGTCTGGGCCCCAGAACCGCAGCCAGCCTGCATGTGTGCACTGCACTTTACAGTTTGCAAAGCTCTTCCATACCCACTCTCTCACTGAAGCCTAATTGAGGACCTTGGAAGGAGCTGAACAAAGATTGTGCTTCCCCCATTATACAGGGGAGGAAACTGAGTCCTGGGGGAAGTGACTGGTTTGTGGTAGAGCTGGGACTCAGTCCCGTCTCCCTCCTCCCTGTAGGTGCTGTTCTTCCTGCCCAACACCTGTTTTTCTTTTCCTTAAGGGGTTCGGGGCAGGAGCCCTGGGCTCTCACTCTCCTTTTTGCTGTTTCTCCTTCTGTGGACCCTGCTCCTGGGTCTAATAACAACCCCATTTATTTGTATAATGCGTTCACCAAGTTTTTATTTCTGAAGTGCCGTTGGCTCTATTGGCCTCAATGACTCGGGTGGGGTCAGAAAGACTGTACCCCCTTGACAGGTGGGATGACTGAGGCCCCGGGAAGGGCAGGGATTGGTGAGCATCTCTGTGCTGGGTCCTCTGGACCACATGATAGCTGGGGGGTGCTGACCTGCAAGGAACCCGGAGCTCCTGGGCAGAACACTTGGTTGGATGGACAACTGTTGCTCTCCCCCACCCCGCGCCATGAGCCCCTGGGCTCTCACTGGCATCCTCTGCCTCCCCAGGGTTGTTCCTCCTCAGAAATCTAGCTTTAGTGAGGCAGTTGGCCTGGGCAGGGCTTTGGCGGCCCCACCAATTCTGAAGTCAGAGGGTGGAAAGGCCTGCTTCACCACACGCCTGGCTACCCTGCCCGTCCCAGACAAAAGCAAGGCTTTTCTGCCCACCTGCCTTTGTGAACATCCACCGAGCACCTATTAGACAGGTGCTCAGCACACGGTACCTGCTCAGAAGCCAGGGGCTCTTTCGGCATCAAAGAGGAAGATAGGCAAGATATGACCTTGGTTGCTGAAATAAGCCACAGGGCAGACCCCAAGTAAGGATTCATTCCTTTCAGCACTGTTCACAGACAGCTGCCCCAGACTAGGCCCTGCCTGGTCTGAAGACCCTGAAACACAGGGAGAGACAGTCCCCACTCCCAAGGCCATGGAAGCCAGATGTAACTTGTGATACGGCTTATAAGGGTCCTGCAGAAGCATGTCGAGGGAGCTGCTGATTCCACCTGAGAATTCAGGGCAGGATTTCCGGAGGAGGATGAATATGAGCTTGCTAGTCTGAGGTGGAGGAGGGGCAGAAGCAGAGAAGCCACAGAGGAGGTGATCCCCACAGTCCAGCGGGTGGCGACGGGGCATAGACAGTGGCTTAGAGAGGAGGAAGGATACAGGAGACACAAGGGAGGCTGCCTCTATGGAGGCCACCTAACCTTGTGGTTAAGTGCATGCATGCTGACCTAGAGTCCTGGGTTCAAATCCAGACCCTTTTCTTTATGAGTGGAGGCAGCTGGAACCTGCCTGAGCTGGAGTCCTGGAGTGAGACTGGAGCTAGAGCACCAGCTCTGATGATGTTAGGGAGACGGCTGTCAGAGTCCTAGGAGTCTCTTGCAAGACCAGGAGGCCTAGCTGTGCTCTTTGACTGCAATTGTTGGGGCAAGACCCCAGCACTTGATGGATCCCCTTCTCCTTCTCCACCTTCAGAGGAGAGTACAGTTGTTGTTTGTGTACCTAAAAGTTCCCTAGAGGCTGGGTGTAGTGGCTCATGCCCGTAATCCCAGAACATTGAGAGGCAAGGCAGGTGGATCACCTGAGGTCCAGGAGTTCGAGACCAGCCTGACCAACATAGAGAAACCCCATCTCTACTAAAAATACAAAATTAGCCAGGCGTGGTGGTGCATGCCTATAGTCCCAGCTACTCGGGAGGCTGAGGCAGAAGAATCCCTTGAACCTGGGAGGCGGAGGTTGTGGTGAGCCGAGATCACGCTATTGCACTCCAGCCTGGGCAACAGGAAACGAAACTCTGTCTCAAAAAAAAAAAGCTCCCTAGACCTGCCAGATCCACCTGGGACCAGGAAGGCAGATACCCACCTGCCCACCTCACAGGCCAGACAGTTCCAGGAAACCCACTGGGGCCACCGTCACCCACAGCAAGACCAGGGTCAGGCTGGGTAGTGGAGGATGGGGCCCAAAAAGAAGATACTCGCCCCTTGGGTGTCCTTATGATGTCACAACCTGGGATTCCATCTTCCCATCCTCCTTCCCAGTAGACCCAGCGAGACTTTCTTATCAGCTCAGGGTGTAGGGGCTTTGATGCTGGAAATAAATTCTTGGGCTGCTTGGCTACACTTGCCTGCCCCTCGCCTGTCCCTCGCCTGACACCTAGTCCCCAGCTTCTGCCTCCCCATCCTGTCACAGCTCTGCCAAAAGGCCCGGATTCCCTCAGAAGCAGCCAGTTTCCATCAGCAAATACTTGCACTGCACAGGGTACTGGGCTGGGCTCAGTGGACAGACACGTCCTTACCCTCAGGTTGCTGACTGTTTCATGGAAGAGGAAGCTGGTAGTTAGAATTCTACTACATGAGGCCACGCACGGTGGCTCACACCTGTAATCCCAGCACTTTGAGAAGCTAAGGCAGGCGGATCACTTGAGGTCAGGAATTTGAGACCAGACTGGCCAAAATGGTGAAACTCCGTCTCTACTAAAAAAAATACAAAAATTAGCCAGGTGTGGTGGCGAGCACCTGTAATCCCAGTTACCCTGGAGGCCAAGGCAGGAGAATCACTGGAACCCTAGAGATGGAGGCTGCAGTAAGCTTAGATCACGCCACTGCACTCTAGCCTTGGTGACAGAGCAAGACCCCATCTCAGGCACTGTGCCTCACACCTGTAATCCCAGCACTTTGGGAGGCCAAGGTGGGAGGATCACAAGGTCAAGAGATCGAGACCATGCTGGCTAACATGGGGAAACCCTGTTTCTGCCAAAAATACAAAAATTAGCTGGGCATGGTGGCGGGTGCCTGTAGTCCCAGCTATTTGGGAGGCTGAGGCAGGAGAATCATTTGAACCCGGGAGGCAGAGGTTGCAGTGAGCCGAGATCACGCCACTGCATTCCAGCCTGGCAACAGAGTGAGACTCCCTCCATCTCAAAAAAAATGTTTCTACTACATGAAAAGCATTTTACATTTGTTATCTGCTTTTCTACCTGCTTTAACACGTCAGATGTTGTCAGAGTTCAGCCCTTTTTGAGTGGCCCCAGAGGCCTCCCTACCTAACCCTCGTGCCCTGCTTTGTATGGGAATGGCATCTCTGGCCAGGGCTGACTGGACCAGGGCTGGGGTCTGAGCCATAGCAGCCACCCACTGACCAGCAGCCTATGAGGTTGCCTGGTCCAGCTTCCCTGATGAGAGGAACCAATCAGATAATCTCTCTTGGGAGAATGAAGCTACAGCACGAGTGGGGGTTGTCTAGAGGTTACTGGCACATTAGAATAGGTCATAGGCAGGGTCAAGGTCACAGGCAGGGTCATCAGCATAATAGAATGGGGCATTGATATCCTAGATGGAGCCGGTGGCATCCTTGTTCTTCTCTTTCTTTTTCTCAGGATTTCTTGAACTAACTACTGTTGACTGAGGTCACCTGGCTAGACTCCACCCTCCCTTTTTTTTTTTTTTTTTTTGAGATGGAGGCTTGCTCTGTTGCCAGGCTTGAGTGCAGTGGTTTGATCTCGGTTCACTGCAACCTCCACTTCCTGGGTTCGTTATTCTCCTACCTCAGCCTCCTCAGTAACTAGGATTACAGGCATGTGCCACGGTGCCCAGCTAATTTTTTTTGTATTTTTATTAGAGACGGGGTTTCACCATGTTGGCCAGGCCGGTCTTGAACTCCTGACCCCAAGTGATCTGCCCGCCTTGGCCTCCCATAGTGTTGCAATGCCACTGTGCCCCACCTGGACTCCCTTTTCATTGCAGCCCCAAAGAGTTTGTGAAGCAGAAGCTCTGGGCATATCCCATTTTACAGATGAATAAACTGAGGTTCCATAGGGCTTAATATTAATAGAATGTAGGCAAAGGTAGTAAAACAGACAGCCTCAAGGGCCTGTGCCCTTAAAAAAAAAATATTAACAAAAAAAATTTTTTAAATGAAAAAGAAAAAACCAAATTAAAAAAATACTGAAAAAGTGAGCAACAACTGTTGGCACCACCTTTGTGGGAACTCTGGAAGGTAAAGATTTACAACAACCCAGCAAGTGCTGAATCGGGAAAGCGGCAGCTTGAAAATACTGAGTGCTTTGCAGTATTTTACCCGGGCTTGCCCCATCTCCCTTCTGGATTGGGGGTGGTGTGAAGATGGCATTCCCAAGGTGAGAACCTGGCCTTTTTTTTTTTCTTTTTGAGATGGAGTTTCGCTCTTGTTACCCAGGCTGGAGTGCAATGGTGCGATCTCAGCTCACCGCAACCTCCACCTCCTGGGTTCAGGCAATTCTCCTGCCTCAGCCTCCTGAGTAGCTGGGATTACAGGCATGCGCCACTGTGCCCAGCTAATTTTTTGTATTTTTTAGTAGAGACGGGGTTTCACCATGTTGACCAGGATGGTCTCGATCTCTTGACCTCGTGATCCACCCGCCTCGGCCTCCCAAAGTGCTGGGATGTCCTGGCCTTTTTTTCAATACAGCAAAGCAGACTTTGTTCTAGAAAGATTGTACCTATCAGTTCTGGCCTGTGCGAGGGCTACCAAAAGCACCGAAGCCAGACACTTGCTTATGTTTTGCCTAACTCAGAAATCTCTCAGAATGCAAAAGCTTCTACTTAGAAGACAGCTTTCCGAAATACTGAAAGGCAAATGAAAAACCCACTGCTGTCTGGAACAAAGATTGCAGTTTCCATGAACAACAGACAAGCTGAAAGGGTGCAAGGAAAGGCTGGGGAGAGATTCTTTTGGGAACTGAAAAGCTCCCATAAATATCAAGGAATTTAGAAAGCCTTGTACACGCAAGGCAAGATGCATGCTCAGAAAAGACTCAAGAAGTCCAGGCCTGGTGGCTCACGCCTGTAATCCCAGCACTCTGGGAAGCCAAGGCAGGAGGATCCCTTGAGGCCAGAAGTTCAAGACCAGCCGGGGCAACACAGCAAGCAAGACTCCATCTCTACTAAAATAAAATAAAATAGCAAGGCACATGGTGGTACGTGCCTGTAGTCTTAGCTACTTGGAAGGCTGAGGCAGGAGAATCATTTGAGGCCAGGAGTTCAAGCTTGCAGCGAGTTGTGATTGCGCCACTGCACTTCAGTCTGGGCAACAGAACGAGACCCTATCTTTTCAAAAAGGAAGGCATTAATGGAGGAAATGAAGAATGAAAAGATACAAGACATGTAGAAAACAAATAGCAAAATGGCCTAAGTCTTCCCTTATCAGTAATTACTTTTTTTCTTTTTTTGAAACAGAGTCTCACTCTGTTGCCCAGGCTGGAGTACAATGGTGCAATCTTGGCTCACTGCAACCTCAGCCTTGCGGGTTCAGGCAATTCCCCTGCCTCAGCCTCCAGCTCAGAGAAGCTGAGTAACTGAGACTACAGGTGTGTGCCACCACACCAGGCTACTTTTTGTATTTTTAGTAGAGACAGGGTTTCACCATGTTGGTCAGGCTGATCTCGAACTCCTGGCTTTAAGTGATCCGCCCACCTCAGCCTCCCAAAGTGCTGGGATTACAGATGTGAGCCGCCATGCCGGCCTCAGTAATTACTTTAAATGAAAATGACTCAACTCTCTAATTAAAAGGTGAGATTGTCAGAATGGATTAAAAACGTTGTTTGTTTGTTTTTAGAGACAGGATCTCACTAAGTTGCCGGCTGCTCTCCAGCTCCTAAAGCTCAAGCCATCCTCCTGCCTCGGCCTCCCAAAGTGGAGGGATTGCAGGTGTAAACACTGTGCCTGGCCCAACAATGGATCTTAAACAGCCATCTTCCTGCCTCGGCCTCCCAAAGTGCTGGGATTGCAGGTATAAAACACTGTGCCTGGCCGAAGAATGGATCTTAAACATGATTTGACTGGGGCTGGGTGGGGTAGTCACGCCTGTAATCCCAATGCTTCGGGAGGCTGAGGTGGGTCGATCACCTGAGGTTGGGAGTTCGAGACCAGCCTGACCAATATGGAGAAACCCTGTCTCTATTAAAAATACAGAATTAGCTAGGTTTGGTGGCGCATGCCTGTAATCCCAGCTACTCGGGAGGCTGAGGCAGGAAACTCACTTGAACCCAGGAGGTGGGGGTTGCAGTGAGCAGAGATCACACCATTACACTCCAGCCTGGCAACAAAAGCAAAACTCCATCTCAAAAAACAAACAAAAGATTTGACTGCATGCAGTGGCTCAGGCCTATAATCCCAGCACTTTCAGAGGCCAAAGAGGGCAGAATTGCTTTAGCCCAGGAATTCAAGACCAGCCTGGGCAACAATGCAAGACCTAATCTCTACAAAAAAAATTTTAAACTTGGCTGGGCGCTGTGGCTCATATCTGTAATCCCAGCACTTTGGGAGGCTGAGGTGGGCGGATCACCTGAAGTCAGGAGTTTGAGACCAGACAGGCCAACATGGTGAAAGCCCGTCTCTGGTAAAATTACAAAAATTAACTGAGTGTGGTGGTGCACACCTGTAATCCCACCTACTCAGGAGGCTGAGGCAGGAGGATTGCTTGAACCTAGGAGGTGGAGGTTGTAGTAAACTGAGATGGCACCACTCACTCCAGCCTGGGTGACAGAGCAAGACTCTATCTCAAAAATAAAAAAGGCTGGGTGTGGTGGCTCATGCGTATAATCCCAGCACTTTGGGGTGGTTCATGCCTGTAATCCCAGTACTTTGGGGTGGCTCATGCCTGTAATCCCAGCATTTGGGGGTGGCTCATGCCTGTAATTCCAGCACTTGGGGGTGGCTCATGCCTGTAATCCCAGCACTTGGGGGTGGCTCATGCCTGTAATCCCAGCACTTGGGGGTGGCTCATGCCTGTAATCCCAGCACTTGGGGGTGGCTCATGCCTGTAATCCCAGCACTTTGGGGTGGCTCATGCCTGTAATCCCAGCACTTGGGGGTGGCTCATGCCTGTAATCCCAGCACTTGGGGGTGGCTCATGCCTATAATCCCAGAACTTGGGGGTGGCTCATGCCTGTAATCCCAGCACTTTGGGGTGGCTCATGCCTGTAATCCCAGCACTTTGGGAGACCAAGACGGGCAGATCACTTGAGGTCAGAATTTCGAGACCAACCTGGGAAACATGGTGAAACTCTGTCTCTACTAAAAATATAAAAATTAGCCAGGCGTGGTGACACATGCCTGTAATCCCAGCTACTCAGGAGGCTAAGGCACAAGAATTGCTTAACTCAGGAAGCAGAGATTGCAGTGAGCCAAGATCATGCTACCACACTCCAGCCTGGGAAACAGAGCAAGACTGTCTCAAAAAAAGAAAAACATCAATCAATATAATACACCACATTAATAGAATGAAGGGGAAAACATCACATGATTACCTCAATTTATGAACAAAAAGCAGGTGACAAGGTCAAACATGATTTCAAAATAAAAAAGTAGCCGGGCATGGTGGCATGCACCCAGGTACTCAGGAGGCTGAGGCAGGAGAATCGCTTAACCTGGGTTGGGGACGGAGGCTGAGATCACACCACTTCACTCCAGCCTGGGCAAAAGAGCAAAACTCCATCTCAAAAAAAAAAAAATTCAGTTATATTTCTATACACTAACAATGTTAACAACCTGAAAAGGAAATTAAGAAAACAATTCCATTTATGATAGGATACAAAAGAATAAAATACCTAGGAACAATTAACCCAGGAAGTAAAAAACTTGTCCACTAAAAATTACAAAACCTTGGCCATGCTCAGTGGCTCACGCCTGTAATCCTGGCACTTCAAGAGCCTGAGGCAGGCAGATCACCTAAGCTCAACAGTTCAAGACCAGCATGGTCAATGTGGTAAAAACCCTCTACTAAAATACAAAAAATTAGCTAGGCCTGTTGGCACATGCCTATAATCCCAGCTACTTGGAAGCCTGAGGCATGAGAATCACTTGAACTACAGTGAGTGGAGATCATGCCACTGCACTCCAGCCTGGGCAACAGAGTGAGATTCTGTCTCAAGAAGAAAAGAAGAAGAAGAAGAAGAAGAGGAGGAGGAGGAGGAGGAGGAGGAGGAGGAGGAGGAGGGTGGGGGAGGGGGAGGAAGAAGAAGAAAATCACAAAACATTACTGAAATTAAAAGTTTTTTTTGCTAGGCACAGTGGCTCACGCCTGTAATCCCAGCACTTTGGGAGGCTGAGGCAGGCAGATCACGAGGTCAGGAGTTCAAGACCAGCCTGACCAACATAGTGAAACCCTGTCGCTACTAAAAATACAAAACATTAGCCTGGTATGGTGGCAGGCACCTGTAATCCCAGCTACTCAGGACGCTAAGGTGAGATAATTTCTTGAACCTGGGAGGTGGAGGTTTCAGTGAGCCGAGATCCTGCCATTGCACTCTAGCCTGGGCGACAATGAGACTCAAAAAACAAAAAAAAAAAAAGATTTTTTTGAGACGGGGTCTCACTCTGTCACCCAGCTTGGAGTGCAGTGGCCCAATCATGGCTCACTGCAGCCTTGACCTCCCGGGCTCAGGCAATCCTCCCTCCTCAGCCTCCTGGGTAGCTGAAACTACCATGCCCAGCTATTTCAAAAAAATTTTTTTTTTTTTGTAGAGCTGGTATCTCAATGTGTTGCCCAGGCTGTGCTGAAATAAATTAAAGAAGACCTAAAGAAATGAAAAGATATTCTGTGTTCACGGATCAGAAGATGTACATTGTTAAGATGGCAATACTACCCAAAGTGATATACAGATTCAGTGCAATCTCTATCAAACTTCCTGCCAAGCACAGTGGTACATGCCTGTAGTCTCAGCTACTCAGGAAGCTGAAGTGGAAGAATAGCTTGAGCTCAAGCTTGACACCAGCCTGGGGCAATATAGTGAGATCCTGTCACTTAAAAAGAAAAGAAAAATCTATCCTTAAATTCATATGGAATTGCAAGTAACCCTAAATAACTAAAATAATATTGAAAAAGAGAACAAAGCTGGATGGAAGACTCACACTTCCCAATGTCAAAACTCACTCTGAAGCTGCAGGAATCCAAACAGTCTGGTGCTGACATAAGGATGAACATGTGGTCCAATGGAATAGAAATGAGGCACCAGAAACAAACCCTCTTTGGCTAATCAATTTTTGACAAAAATTCTAAGGCTGTTCAATGGGGAAAGACAGTCTAACAAATCTGGACCCCTAATCTACACCATATGAAACTAACTCAAAACAGATAAGTGACCTATAGTATAGGACCTAAAACTACAAGACTCTTAGAAGAAAATGTAGGGGCAAATCTTCATTACTTTGGATTTGGCAATGAATTCTCAAATATGACACCAAAGTCATGAGCAACGGAAAAAAAAAAAAAGAAAAATTGGAACTTCATGAGAATTTTTTCTTTTTGAGACAGTCTCATTCTTTTGCCCAGTCTGGAGTGTAGTGGCACAATCTCTGCTCACTGTAACTTCTGCATCTCAGGTTCAAGCGATCCCCCACCCCAGCCTCCCAAGTTGCTGGGACTACAGGCCCATGCCATCATGCCAGCTAAATTTTGTTGTTTGTTTGTTTGTTTGTTTTGAGATAGAGTTTCACTCTTGTTGTCCAGACTAGAGTGCAGTAGCGCAATCTCGGCTCACTGCAACCTCTGCCTCCCAGGTTCTACCAATTCCCCTGCCTCAGCATCTCAAGTAGCTGGGATTACAGACATGCACCACCACACCCAGCTAATTTTGTATTTTTAGTAGAGATGGGGTTTTGCCATGTTGGCCAGGCTTGTCTCGAACTCCTGATCTCAAGTGGTCTGCCTGCTTTGGCCTCCCAAAGTGCTGGAATTACAGACATGAGCTACCAGGCCCAGCCCCAGTTATAGTAATTTTTTAACGAAAATAAGTTTTAGCAAGAATGTGGAGACATTAGAACCCCTATACATTGCCGGTTAGAATATAAAATGGTACAACTGCCATGAGAAACAGTCTGGCAGTTCCTCAAAAAATTAAACGTACAGCTACCATATGACCAAGCAATTCCTATGCTAAGTGAAAGAAGCCAGACATAAAAGATCATATATTGTATGATTTCATGTATTTGAAATATTCAGAATAGGCAAATCCACAGAGACAGGAAGCAGATTAATGTTGATGGGGAGTGGGGAAGGGGAATTGGGGAAGAACTATTAATGGGCATGGGGTTTTCTTTTTTGTTTTTTTTCTCCAAATGGTCAGGCAACTGGAGGTTGGGGTTTTTTCTTTGGGGTGGTGGAAATGTTCTGGTACGTGATAAATGCAGTAGCTGTACAACACTGTGAATATACTAAATGAATATTTAGTGAATATACTAAATGCCACGGCAGTGCACACTTTAAAACGGTTAATTTCAAGTTATGCGCATAACTTCAATTGTTTTAAAAAATTATTTAAAAAAAAAGTACCTTACTTAAGACCACACAGCAGAGTCAGAGTCCATCTTCAGAACCCACACTCTGCCTGTCCTGCTTCCCAAGAAAAGTACCTCCAGAGGCCAGGCGCAGTGACTCATGCCCGTAATCCCAGCACTTTGGGAGGCCAAGGCAGGCGGATCATGAGGTCAGATTAAGACCATCCTGGCCAACTGGTAAAACCCCATCTCTACTAAAATACAAAAAGTTAGCCAGGCATGGTGGTGTGCACCTGAAATCCCAGCTACTCGGGAGGCTGAGGCAGGGGAATCACTTGAACCTGGGAGGCGGAGGTTGCAGTGAGCAGAGATCGCACCACTGCACTCCAGCATGGAGCCAGAGCAAGACTCTGTCTCAAAAAAATAAAAAAAAAGAAAGAAACGAAACTCCAGAGACCCAAGGCTGCCATGGAGGACAGTAGACCAGTAGCCAAGCATGAACTTGCTTGGTTAAGACAATAATTCCATCCTTCTGGCACTTGGAGGCAGGGGACTCCCTCCAGGCTGAAGGCAGCTCTGGAGCTACCGAAGCCAGGCCATGAAGCCCATGTAGTTGGGGGCCTAGGGAGGGGGCAAGCCCTCGGGAGGAGGGAGAAAGATGTGAGCGGTGAACAGACCTCACATTAGGGGCAGTTGGAAAAACTCAGGGTGGGCAAAGCCCTTAGCTGGGGCTGACATGATGGGGCCTTAGGAAACTAAAGTCATTGGCCTTAACCTTGGGACAAGTGAAGGGTCTGATTATATCTTTTAGGCCTCAATCAAGCCTTCAACTGACTTGGAACAGAACCCTGTTAAAACTGCAGCTGGGGCTGGGCACGGTGGCTCACACCTGTAATCTCAGCACTTTGGGAGGCCGAGGTTGGCGGATCAACTGAGGTCAGGAGTTTCAGACCAGCCTGACCAACATGGAGAAAGCCTGTCTCTTGAATAATAAAAAAAAAAAAAAATTGGCTGGGTGCGGTGGCTCAAGCCTGTAATCCCAGCACTTTGGGAGGCCGAGGCGGGTGGATCATGAGGTCAAGAGATCGAGACCATCCTGGTCAACATGGTGAAACCCATCTCTATTAAAAATACAAAAAATTAGCTGGGCATAGAGGCACGTGCCTGTAATCCCAGCTACTCAGGAGGCTGAGGCAGGAGAATTGCCTGAACCCAGGAGGTGGAGGTTGCGGTGAGCCGAGATCACGCCATTGCACTCCAGCCTGGGTAACAAGAGGGAAACTCCGTCTCAAAGAAAAAAAAAATTAAGCAGACATGGTGGCACACATCTGTAGTCCCAGCTACTTGGGATGCTGAGCGGGAGAATCGCTTAAACCTGGGAGGTGGAGGTTGCAGTGAGCCGAGATCACGCCATTGCACTCCAGCCTGGGTGACAAAGCAAGACTCTGTCTCGGGGCGTGGGGGGGAACCTGCAGCTGGCAGATGCCCAATCTGGGACTGTACTGATTCAGTTCTTAAGGGGTGGGTGGTTGTAGGTCTAGGTAGCAGAAAGCAGCCTGGGAAGGGGACGCAGGGTGGAATCTCGGGTGAGTCTCGGGTCTGGCAGGAGCTGTGGGAGGTAAGTGGGAGGAGCCCAGTGCTCTGTGTAGCAGTAGAGTCTCTTGATGGTTACTTTTATTTGTCAAGTTGGTTAGGTCTAATATCAGTTTAGATATCATTATTAAGGTATTTTTGAAGAAAAAATTTACATTTAAATCAGTAGACTTTACTCTAAGTCTACCTTCTCCAAAGGAGAAAATCCAGTTATTTTCTCTCTAGTCTCACACTCAATAGAACACTTCACTTCTGGTCACCAAACTGTGTGGGGATTCCTCCCCAAAAACCATCCAAGCAATTCTTCAGTGGACACCAACTGGGTCCTATCATTCAATTCCAATCTGATATTATTTACCAGGAGACAGTGTCAGATCCCATGGGTTGAGGGCTCCGTCCAACACACCTGCTCCACTTCAGATGCCAATTGCACAAAGTAGGTTGTTGCTTACTTTTTTTTTTTTTGAGATGGAGTTTCGCTCTTGTTATCCAGGATGGAGTGCAATGGCGTGATCTTGGTTCACTGCAGCCTCCACCTCCTGGGTTCAAGCAATTCTCCTGCCTCAGCATCCTGAGTAGGTAGGATTACAGGCAGTTGCCACCATGCCCAGCTAATTTTTTGTATTTTAGTAGAGACAGGATTTTGCCATGTTGGCCAGGTTGGTCTCAAACTTCTCGCTTCAGGTGATCCACCTGCCTTGACCTCCCTGAAGTACTGAGATTACAGGCGTGAGCCACCGTATCCGGCCAGTCGCTTACACTCTGACCAACCAGATATAAAACCAAGTTCCTGCCGGGCATGGTGGCTCACACCTGTAATCCCAGCACTTTGGGAGGCCGAGGCAGGTGGATCACCTGAGGTCAGGAGTTCAAGACTAGCCTGGCCAACAGACCAAAACCCTGTCTCTGCTAAAAATACAAAAAAAAAAAAAAAATTAGCCAGGCATGGTGGCACACACCTGTAATCCCAGCTACCTGAGAGACTGAGGCAAGAGAACTGCTTGAATTGCAGTGAGCCGAGATTGCATCACTGCACTTCAGCCTAGGCGACAAAGCAAGACTCTGTCTCAGAAAAAATAAAAAAATAAAATAAAATAAAATAAAACCTAGTTGCCCTGACTCCTTCCTCAGGTTTAATTTGCTAGAGTTCCCAGAATTCAGGAAACCACGTATGTCTATTCATTCATTATAAAGAACGTTACAAAGGATACAGATGAACGGCCAGATGGAAGAGGTGCACAGGGCAGGGTGTGAGGGGCAGGGTGCAGAGCTTCTGGACCGCCTCTGGACACACTACCCTCCAGGAACCTCCAGGTGTTCTGCTATCTGGAAGCTCTCCAAACCCGGTCCTTCTGGGGTTTCACGGAGCCTTTATTACTTTAGCATAATTGACTACATCATTGGCCACTGGTGATATATTCAACTTTCAGCCTGTCTCTTCCTCCCCAGAGCTCAGAGGATGGGGCTGAAAGTTCCAACTCTCTAATCACAGGGTTGGTTCCTCTGGCAACCAGATCCCACCCTGAGGCTATTCAGGAGTCCACGAAGACTTGCATCATTAGAATAAAAGATACTTCTATCACCCAGGAAATTTCAAGGGATTTAGGAACTCTGTGTTAGGAACTGGAGAGAGAGAGGAAACTTGTATTTCTTTTTGTTTGTTTGTTTTTGAGACAGCGTCTTGCCTTGTTGTCCAGGCTGGAGTGAAATGGCATGATCACAGCTTGCTGTAACCTTGAATTCCTGGGCTCAACTGATCCTACCATTTCAGCCTCCCGAGTAGCTTGGACTACTGGTGAGCACCACCATACTCGGCTAATTTTTTAAAAATTTTATAGAAATGGGGTCTCACCATGTTGCCCAGGCTGGTCTCAAACTTCTGGGCTCAAGCGATCTTCCCACCTCAATCTCCCAAAGTGCTGGGATTACAGGCATAAGCCACTGTGCCTGGCCATGGCCATTTATTATTTTATAATAGCACGACCTTCCATAATGTGGGTGGGTCTCATCCAATTAGTTGAAGTCCTTAATGGAAAAAGACATAGAGGGAATTCTGCCTCTAGACTGCCTTTTTTAGTGAGATAGGGTTTCACTTTGTCACCCAGGCTGGAGTACAGTGGTTCGATCACAGCTCACTGCAGCCTCAACTTCCTGGGTTCACAATCCTCCCACCTCAGCCTCCTGAGTAGCTGGGACTATAGGCATGTGCCACCATGCCTGGCTAATTTTTGTTTTGTATTTTCATAGAGACAGGGTTTCACCATGTTGCCCAGGTTGGTCTCAAATTCCTGGCTCCAAGCAATCTGCCTGCCTTGGCCTCCCAAAGTGCTGGGATTAGAGGTGTGAGCCACCACTCCTGGCTAGACTGCCTTTTAACTTGAGCTGCAACATCCAATTCTCCCTAGGTCTCCAGCCTGCCCTGTGGAATTTGGACTTGCCAGTCCCTATAATCACATGAGCCAATTCCTCAAAATCAATCACTCTTTCCTGCTCTCTTTCTGTCACATGTATACACACACACACACACACACATACACACACACCATTGTTTCTCTGGAGAACTCTAACACAAGTCTCTCTGGAAAGAGCCCAGGGATGCCCTGCCATCTGGCCTGTAATAAAGGCAACAGCAGATCCCTTGTTAATAGTTATTAACACCATTTTTTGTTTGTTTGTTTGAGACAAGGTCTCACTCGGGTGAGAGCCACCACACCTGGCTATACTGGTCTTTGAATCTCCCACTCCCCTCTTTGTTACAGACGGTCCCTCTTCCCAGCCAGGTGCTTCTACCCACAGCAGCAGATTTCTGCCACCTCTGGGCCTTCCATGTGGCTTTCTCTGATCTTGACATCACACCAAGGCCCAGTCACCATTTTACAGTGTCCCCTTAGACTAGGGTCTCTGGAGACACTTCACTTCATAAGCATCTTTTTTTTTTAAAGACAGAGTCTCATGTCTTGTACTATCGCCCAGGCTAGAGCGATCTTGGCTCACTGCAAGGTCAGTCTCGAACTCTCTGCCTCTTGGGTTCAAGTGATTCTCCTGCCTCAGCCTCCTGAGTGGCTGGGATTACAGGTGCGCACCACCACACCCAGCTAATTTTTGTTTGTATTTTTAGTGGAGACAGGGTTTCACTATGTTGGCCAGGCTGGTCTCAAACTCCTGACCTCATGATCTGCCCACCTCGGCCTCCCAAAGTGCTGGGATTACAGGCGTAAACGACATGCCCGGCCCATAAGCATCTTATCTATTCATTCAACGAATATGTATTGATGATGCCTGCTGTGCGGCTAACACTGTAGTCGGGGGCTGAGGGCAGAGGCGCAGGCGAACCTTCTTTGAGGTAGTAAATGGGCATGTATGAGCACTGCAGATGAAACTCACATGCTCAAAGGGCCACGGGCAGACAAAGAAGGGCAGGGTTGGCATTTTGGCAAAGAGAAGACTGTTTACAAAGTGGGGGCCACTCTGGTGCTGTGGCCAATTGTCACCCTGGAGGGATGCAGGCCAGTCATTGCCAGATCTTCCAAACTTTAAAATAAAAGGTAGGCCTGGCTCAGTGGCTCATGCCTATAATCCCAGCACTTTGGGAGGCCAAGATGGGTGGATCTCTTGAGCCCAGAAGTTTGAGACCAGCCTGGGAAACACAGCAAAACCCCATCTTTACAAAAAGTACCAAAAAGTAGCCAGGTGTGTTAGCACACACCTGTAGTCCCAGTAACTCAGGAGGCTGAGGTGGGAGAATCACCTAAGCCCAGGAGGTTGAGGCTGCGGTAACCATGATCATGCCACTGTACTCCAGTGTGGGCAGTGGAGACTCTGTCTTAAAAATCAAGTGAAATAAAATGATTAGCCATGCATGGTGTCATACACCTGTAGTCCCAACTACTTGGAAAGGTCCCAGCCTGGTGAGGTTGAGGCCATGGTGAGCCATGATTGCAGACCTATACTCCAGCCTGGACGATAGAGTGAGACCCCATCTCAAATAAATAGATAAATAAATAAAAGGCAGAAAGGTGGATTTTACATGAAATTGGATTCACCAAAGTTAACTATTAACATGATTCAAACACTTTTCTTTTCTTTCTTTTTTTTTTGAGACAGAGTCTTGCTTGTTGCCCAGGGAGGAATACAATGGCACGATCTCAGCTCACTGCAACGTCTGCCTCCCGGGTTCAAGCAATGCTGCTGTCTCAGCCTCCTGAGTAGCTGGGATTACGGGAGCATGCCACTGCACCCGGCTAATTTTTGTATTTTTAGTAGAGACGGGGGTTTTACCATGTTGGTCAGGCTGGTCTCAAACTCCTGACCTCATGATCTGCCCACTTCGGCCTTCCAAGTGCTGGGATTACAGCTGTGAGCCACCACCCCCCACCACATTTTTCTTTTCTAATAGAGATGGTGGTGGGGGGGGGTCTCACTATGTTCACCAGGCCAGTCTCGAACTCTTGGCCTCAAGTGATCCTCCTGCCTCGGCCTCCCAAAGCATTGAGATTACAGGCATGAGCCACCAAGCCTGGCCCAAAATGACTTTTTCTTTTTCGTTTTTTGAGACCGAGTCTCTCTTTTGTTGCCCAGGCTGGAGTGTAATGGCACTATCTTGGCTCATTGCAACCTCTGCCTCCAGGGTTCAAGTGATTCTCCTGCCTCCGCCTCCCGAGTAGCTGAGATTACAGGCCAGCACCTCCATGCCCAGCTAATTTTTGTATTTTGGCATTTTTAGTAGAGACAGGGTTTTACCATGTTGGCCAGGTTGGTCTTGAACTCCTGACCAGGAGTGATCCACCTGCCTCAGCCTCCCAAAATGCTGGGATTTACAGGCATGAGCCACTGCGCCCTGCCCCAAACTGATATTTTAAAACACTAAGGAGGCTGGGCACAGTGGCTCACACCTGTAATCCCAGCACTTTGAGAAGCCAAGGGGGGCAGATCACTTGAGGCCAGGACTTTGAGACCAGCCTGGCCAACATGGTGAAACCCCGTCTCTACTAAAAATACCAAAAAATTAGGTGGGTATGGCGGTGCTTGCCTGTAATCTCACTACTCACGAGGCTGAGGAAGGAGAATCACTGGAACCCAGGAGGCAGATGTTGCAGTAAGCTGAGATCGTGCCACTGCACTCCAGCCTGGGTGATAGAGGGAGACTCTGTCTTAAAAAAATAATAATAGGGCCAGTTGTGGTGGCTCACACCTGTAATCCCAGCACTTTGGGAGGTCAAGCGGGGTTGGTGGATCACCTGAGGTCAGGAGGTTGAGACCAGCCTGGCTAACATGGCAAAATCCCGTCTTTACTAAAAAAAAAAAAAAAATATATATATATATATATGCAAAAAGCCAGGAATGGTGGTGCACACCTCTAATCCCAGCTACTCAGGAGGCTGAGGCAGGAGAATCGCTTAAACCCAGGAGGCAGAGGTTGCAGGGAGCCAAGATCATGCCACTGCACTCCAGCCTGGACAACAAGAGCGAAACTCCATCTCAAAAAAGGCCAGGCACGGTGGCTCACGCCTGTAATCCCAGCACTTTGGGAGGCCGAGGCGGGTGGATCACGAGGTGAAGAGATCGAGACCATCCTGGTCAACATGGTGAAACCCCGTCTCTACTAAAAATATAAAAACTTAGCTGGGCATGGTGGCACGTGCCTGTAATCCCAGCTACTCAGGAGGCTGAGGCAGGAGAATTGCCTGAACCCAGGAGGTGGAGGTTGCGGTGAGCCGAGATCGCGCCATTGCACTCCAGCCTGGGTAACAAGAGCGAAACTCCGTCTCAAAAAAAAAGAATTTGTGTGTGTTGGGGCGGGCGGAGGGGGCATGTGGACACAAGGTCTCTGCCCTGGGAGAAGTGCTGGGGAGTGGGAGAAATCCACAGGCTGAGTGGAGTAACAATTTAAATGATCAAACACCACTACCACCCTTCCCCCAACCCCAAGTACCACTACTTCGGACAGGGAGCTACCCCAACTTCGCACTGGCCAGAATCCCAGTTCTAGTCTTTTCTGTGCCACCAACCCCTGGGCCCTCTTTATAAAGAGAAAGAAAACACCTTTGGTTTTTTGTCCATTTGTAGCCCAGAGCTACAGACACCTGCAGTAGGAGCAGGCAGGAGATGCGTGGTGGATAGACCAGAGAGACTTGGGATAGAATTCCACTCTCACCCCCAGTTTAGTTTTCGTCAGCTTGCTGCTCTAAACAGGCAGAATGTGAAAATTAAGATGCCTTCCCCACTCGCACCCCCAGTTCAGTTTTCTCTAGCTTGCTGCTCCAAACAGGCAGAAGTGAAAATTTAGGTGCTTTTTCCCCCCTATAAAATAGGGCCGACGAGGATGGGATTCGAACCCACGCGTGCAAAGCACAATGGATTAGCAGTCCATCGCCTTAACCACTCGGCCACCTCGTCCTACGTGGAACAGCTCTTTCCACATTCCCTTATCTCTCATCTCCTCCGCACCTTCCGAGCACTGCCACCCACCTGGCAACGCCAACCTCCTCGGACCCGGGGAAAAGAGAAGCCGCGGGAGGAAAGGAGCGTTTTGATTTCCTTTCAGCCGGGAGCCCGCGCCATCCTTCACCATGCTGCAGCCGAGCTCTGCCGCGGGTTCCTCAGAGTCCGGCCGAGCGCGCCAGACGTTCAGGGCGCGCTCGGTCCGGGGTGCGCGCGCCGGCGGGGAAGAAGGAGCGCGCGTCCCGGGAAGCCGGCGGGGCCCGGGCGGGCGGGACATCTGCACCGCGCGCGGCCGGGCGGTGAGGCCGTGGCTCCTCCCCCCTCGCAGGGGGCGAGCTGGCGCTTCTGGGGCTGGGGGCGGTGGCAGGCGGCGGGCGGGGCGGTGCGCGGGGCTCGGCTAGCCTCGGCTCGTCTCGGCTGCGCTCGGCAGGCTGCGGTAAATCCGGGCTTGCGGCGGTTGGCGTAGTCTGTGGCCGGTGGTCTTTGCTGCGCGCCCCGAGCCCGGAGAACCATGCAGATGTCCTACGCCATCCGGTGCGCCTTCTACCAGCTGCTGCTGGCCGCGCTCATGCTGGTGGCGATGCTGCAGCTGCTCTACCTGTCGCTGCTGTCCGGACTACATGGGCAGGAGGAGCAAGACCAATATTTTGAGTTCTTTCCCCCGTCCCCACGGTCCGTGGACCAGGTCAAGGCCCAGCTCCGCACAGCGCTGGCCTCCGGAGGCGTCCTGGACGCCAGCGGCGATTACCGCGTCTACAGGGGCCTGCTGAAGACGACCCTGGACCCCAACGATGTGATCCTGGCCACGCACGCCAGCGTGGACAACCTGCTGCACCTGTCGGGTCTGCTGGAGCGCTGGGAGGGCCCGCTGTCCGTGTCGGTGTTCGCGGCCACCAAGGAGGAGGCGCAGCTGGCCACGGTGCTGGCCTACGCGCTAAGCAGCCACTGTCCCGACATGCGCGCCAGGGTTGCCATGCACCTCGTGTGCCCCTCGCGTTACGAGGCAGCTGTGCCTGACCCCCGGGAGCCAGGGGAGTTTGCCCTGCTGCGGTCCTGTCAGGAGGTCTTTGACAAGCTAGCCAGGGTGGCACAGCCCGGGATTAATTATGCGCTAGGCACCAATGTCTCCTACCCTAATAATCTGCTGAGGAATTTGGCTCGTGAGGGGGCCAACTATGCCCTGGTGATCGATGTGGACATGGTGCCCAGCGAGGGACTGTGGAGAGGCCTGCGGGAAATGCTGGATCAGAGCAACCAGTGGGGAGGCACCGCGCTCGTCGTGCCTGCCTTCGAGATCCGACGAGCCCGCCGCATGCCCATGAACAAAAACGAGCTGGTGCAGCTCTACCAGGTGGGCGAGGTTCGGCCCTTCTATTATGGGCTGTGCACCCCCTGCCAGGCACCCACCAATTATTCCCGTTGGGTCAACCTGCCAGAAGAGAGCCTGCTGCGGCCTGCCTACGTGGTGCCTTGGCAGGACCCCTGGGAGCCATTCTACGTGGCAGGAGGCAAGGTGCCCACCTTTGACGAGCGCTTTCGGCAGTACGGCTTCAACCGAATCAGCCAGGTGCTCATAAGGGAGAGGGCAGGGGTTGGGGCAGGAGGGGTGGTGGGATCAGGGAGTTACGAGGAGTGGCCCTGGATGGAAAAGAGGCAGTGAAGCAGGAGGGATCATAGTTTAGTAGGTGAGTGGATAGTATGGAAGATCCAGGATGCTTCCAGAGGGGTGAGGATGCTGGACTGTGGCTTGAGGGAAGTCAGTCTCAGCCCTGTAAATGTCATCAAATTTTGCTGACCCGTCTTTCCCCCTACAGGCCTGCGAGCTGCACATGGTGGGGTTTGATTTTGAGGTCCTGAACGAAGGTTTCTTGGTTCATAAGGGCTTCAAAGAAGCGTTGAAGTTCCATCCCCAAAAGGAGGCTGAAAATCAGCACAATAAGATCCTTTATCGCCAGTTCAAACAGGAGTTGAAGGCCAAGTACCCCAACTCTCCCCGACGCTGCTGAGCCCTTCCCTCCCCTGGTCTGAGAAGTTAGCCTCTTGGCTCCTCAGGCCACCCTTAGGCCTGACTGGGGTAAGAAATGTGACTCTACTTTACAGAGGTAGCTGTGGTGTTGAAACACTGGACTTGAATATGGGGTGCTGGGATTTAGTCCTAGCTTTACCACTAACTAGCTGTGTGGCCTTGAGTAAATCCCGTTACCTCTCTGGGCCTCAGTTACCCTGTCTGTAAAAAGGGAGGTGAAAATACCTACCTCACAGAACTGTTGGGAGGCTCAGATGAGACGCTATATGTGAAAACATTCTGTAAGCTTCGTACAAATGTGAAGTATTAATATTATCACAGTATTATTATTATTGTTATTAACAATCTTGGGTGGGTAGGAGAGCAAAAAGTATGAATGGGATGGAGCTAAGAAGGCTGAGTACTTAATGAAATGGACTTTTTGGAAAGAAATCAGATGAAGGCATAAAATTTAGTTCTTAGCTCTTGGGCAGAAGCCTAAAATTCCTGGTTCTCTCAGGCCTTCGGCCTCAGGAGCTCTGAAGGAGGGCAGGGTCTGCAGGCCCCATGGGTGACAGCCTCAGATCTGTCCCTTCAACAGGCCGGGCTGAGTATGTGCCTACCGATGACAATGTGTAAATAAATGAGTGTTCACACCCACAGCTGGCTCCGTTACTCTCTTGAGCTGGGGGTGGAGGGATCGGGGCCGGGTTCTCCCCTTGCACACGGTGGGGAGGTGGCCACGGACGAAGGTCGCCGCCTGCAAAGCACTGAAACCTCAGGGCCTTCCTTGCAGGCCAAAGGCCTGCGTGAACGTCGGCCGGTTGCTATGGAGACCGGCCCGCGGTATCCCAGCATGCCTCGGGACCCAACTGTCCAATTGTGAACACCGTCGACGGTCGCGTCCTGATGAAGCACACGGAAGCACCGAGGCTCTGCCTCCTCGAGAAGAGGGAGCCGCGCAGGTCTTACGGGAGGCCGGCGGCAGCAGCCGGTACCGGCAACCACGGGCACCTCTCAGGGAATCTCGGTCGTGAGGCCAGAGGCCCCAGTCCCCGCGGTGCGTATCGCCATGCATGGCTTTTGTTCAGCCTCTCGGGTTAGTCCAGCAGAGCCGGCACAATCTCCTCCTCCGAGCCCGAAGCAGCGATTTAACCGACCTGACGCGTGCTGGGCCGCGGGCCAGCCAGGAATGTTCCGGCCCGTGCCGGCTCATCTAGAAGGGAGCAGGAGGCTCCCTGGGCGCTGCGGAAAAGTTGGGTTGACCTGTGTGAGAGTGGGGAGGGTCTGCCTTCCCTGGGCGCCTGCCCCGGAGGAGCTGCCATTCTGAAAAGATAAATTGCCTGTGTACAGCGCTTTACAATGTGCTTTTCCATCCCTTACCACCTGCGAGCTCTTCAACACTCAGAGTAGGAATAGTTACCTGTTTTTTGCACCCGGGGCAAGGAGGGAAGGTTGTGACTTAACTCACTTATAATCAGAACCAGCGGGAGGAGAGAAAGGCTTCTGGAAGAGATAGGACTTACGCTGCGTCTTACAAAGTGAATATACTAACAGTGAAGAGGCATTGCAAATGTTGGGAACTGGCTTGGAGAACTGAGCTTTTCAGGTCAGGTTGAGGTCATTAGTGAAATTGTTGAGGAATGTGAACGCTCACCTAGGCCAGCCTTACAATGCACAACTTGAATCGGTGTCAAGGACAGTTTGCTACCATTACAGGGACCTGGGACTACCAAAAAGTAAAAGCTAATCTCTGCCTCACAATTTTGTTGTTGTTGTTGTTGTTGTTAAATTTGTATTTGCAAATCCTCCAGTCATCAAGTGAGCTAGTACTATGCTAGGCAAATAAGACGCATGTGCAGCCCCTGCCCTAATGAGGCTCATAGGCTGATTGGGAGGACAGACGGGAGAATGGGCAAATAGGAGATATAAATAAAGCTTCCTGGAGGGAGTGCTGTCTGCACTGTTCTAAAGGACTACAAAGCAGTGTCCAGAGAAGCTGGAAGAATATCACAGCGAAATAGAACCTGCAGGGGGCCGAGAGCTTATCTGCTGAGAGGACTGGTTATTCTTCCTTTTGGGTGATCTCTTGGCAGTACTTGGCACTATCGGTACAATTACTGCTGGGAAGTACTTGGCTTCCTTCTGAAATTCTTTCTCCAAGACTTCGGGTTTGCCTCTGCCTTTGTAGGAGTCTCCTCATCTGCCTCTTTGGTGACCCTGGGAGTCCCATTGTGGATGTCTTCTGACCACACACATTCTGCCTTGATACTTGCACCTTCTCCTGTGGCATGAAGAACTTGCTGTAGGCCGATGACCAAACCTCTGCAGCTCAGATTTCTCACTGAGATTTAGACCCATGTACCCCAGCTGCTTTCCTTCTCTTATTCTGGGTCTTTGCTACTAACTCGATCTGGAATATTCCCTCACTCAATCAGCACAGCTCACCCAGCTGGTCCATCTTCATCTAGAAGCCCTCCCTACTGCATCAGGCTTCAGGTCCTGGTTACATACCCCTCCCTTATACCCTGGTCTTAACTCTCCTCATACCAGAGTTATAGTCTGCTCCTTTGCCCCTGTCTCCCAAGAACTTGTAAACTCCGTGAGGTCAAAGACAGTCACACTTGGGGCCCCTGCATACCATAGTGCCTGACAGTACCTAGCATATATTAGATGTTCAATACATGTTAGATGAGTCAGTAAAAGAATGCTTACCAGTGTTCAGTGTTGCCGAGCAGACAATTGAAATAAGCACTGAAAAATATTGTCATTACCCATAAGGAAGTCACTGGTTAATGGTACAGGATCAGTTTCAGCTGAGATCGATGGGTACAGAAACACATCGAACAAGTGGAAGGTGAAACTAGGAACAGCCAGTGTGCATGAAACCTTGAAAAGTATAACTGAACTGGCAGACAGGGAGCAGTCAGGTGGAAGGGTGAGGTTTTGTGTTTCTGTGTTTTGTTAATGGTAGAAAATACTCAAGCACATTGAAAGTTTCATGGGAAGGAGGTTGCTAAGAGGGAGAAGCTGAAGACACAAAAGAGAGAGGGGAGCACTGATGACCTGAGGTCCTAGAGGAGGCAGAAGGAAATGGGATTTGACCCAGAGCACAGTGAAAGACAAGGGGATTGTAATGGTATCCAGAAGAGAAGCTGAGGGCATTATAGGGAGAAGGAACAGCTGAGGCAGAGGGCAGAAAGTGAAAGTGCAAGCACTGGCCGTTAGATGGTGGGATGAAGGAGCTGGACCGGGAGGGCAAGTGCAGTCTGTGAAAGACCTTGAAAGCCCCGGTCAGAAATGTAGATCCAGTTCAGATATGGTGGCACACACCTGTAATCCCAGCTACTCAGGAGGCTGAGCCAGGAGAATTGCTTGAACCCAGGAGGTGGAGGTTGCAGTGAGCCGAACTCATGCCACTCTAGCCTGGTGACAGAGTGAGACTCTGTCTCAAAAAAAAAGAATGAAAATTGGCTGGGTGTGGTGGCTCATGCCTGTAATCCTAGCACTTTGGAAGGCTGAGGTGGGCGAATCACAAGATCAGGAGTTGGAAACCAGCCTGGCCAACATGGTGAGATCCTGTCTCTACTAAAAATACAAAAAATTAACTGGGCATAGTGGCAGGCACCTGTAATCTTAGCTACTTGGGAGGCTGAGGCAGGAGAATCACTTGAACCCAGGAGGTGGAGGTTGCAGTGAGCCGAGATCGCGGCACTCACTCCAGCCTGGGCGACAGAGCGAGACTGTCTCAAAAAGAGAAAATAAAAATTTAGGTCCAGTTCCATAGGCAGTGGAGAGTGCCCCCTAGGCCTTTCCTTTCTGTGGATCACAGCCTTGGCCAGTATTCCCAGGATTAGGATCACCAGTGACATCCAAGAGCAGGAGCATTTCCACAGCTCCCAGGCTTCTGTGAGAGGTGCAGATGGCCATTTGCACCCTTATTACCCAGTATGTGCTCAAGGTGTGGCCAGGCCAGTCACTTCCTGGCTGTCCCAATCTGGGGTCTGGTCGGGTTCAGCTCCCCACTGCCTCTTTCCCCCTCTGAACAGAGGGCAGCTGTGAGTGATGGCTTCATTCCTTCTCCCAGAGTCCAGATGCCTGTCCAGCCTCCAAGCAAAGACACAGAAGAGATGGAAGCAGAGGGTGATTCGGCTGCTGAGATGAATGGGGAGGAGGAAGAGAGTGAGGAGGAGCGGAGCGGCAGCCAGACGGAGTCAGAAGAGGAGAGCTCTGGTGAGCCCCTGCACACACACACACACACACACACAGCCCCTACACACAAGCATGCATGTACACGCACGCACAGCCCCTACACACAGCCCCTACACACAAGCACACACCACCCCTCCACATAAGCACGCATGCACACACCACCCCTCCACATAAGCACGCATGCACACACAGCTCCTACATGCACACATGCACACACAGCTCCTACACACACACACACATGCACACACAACCCCTACACACATGCACACACAGCCCCTACTCACAAGCACACATGCACACAGCTCCTACACACAACACACAGCCCCTACACACAAGCACACACGCAAACACAGCCCCTACACACAAGCACACACACATGCACGTGCATATATAGCCCCTACACACAAGCACACATGCACACACAGCCTCTACACATAAGCACACACAGCCCTTACACAAATACACAGCTCCCACACACGCACACATGCATACACAGCCCCTGTGCACAGGCACACATGCACGTGCACAGATAGCCCCTACACACGAGCACACATGCACATGCACACACCACCCCTACACAGAAGCACACACGCACACACAGCCCCTACACACATGCACACACACACAGCCTCTACACACAAGCACACATGCACACAACCTCTACACACAAGTACACATGCACACCCACACAGCCTCTACACACAAGCACGCACACACACATAGCCTCTACAAACAAGCACACACATACACAGCCTCCACAAAGTACACATGCACACACACACAGCCTCTGCACACAAGCATGCACACATATACACAAACAGCCTCTACACACAAGCACACATGCACACAGCGTCTACACACAAACACACACACAAGATTGCACCAGCTTGCTTTACAACATGCTTCAGGGGGAGCTGCAAGAGCAGAGCCAGAGACTGGAGGAGGACTGCCAGAGCCTGGACGCGCGCGCACACACACACACACACACAAGCACGCACATGCACACACAGCCCCTACACACGCATGCAGATGCACACACACGTGGGTATCCACCACGCCTCTCCAGAGCTACCCCTTACTGGCCTCTTGTCCAGAGATGGATGATGAGGACTATGAGCGGCGCCGCTGTGAGTGTGTCAGTGAGATGCTGGACCTAGAGAAGCAGTTCTCGGAGCTAAAGGAGAAGTGAGTGTGGGAATACCTTGGGCTGGGTCTGCGAGGATATGGGATGAGGAGGTGGCGGGCCTGGAACTGGGCAGGCATGGCTGGTGCCCAGGGAGTGCACGCCTGACATGGGTCTTGCTGTGCAATGGGTGCTGGGTATGTGTTTGTCCAAGAGCGATGGGTGAGCAAATGGGCTCACTGCTGCCTTCTCCCCACCCAGGCTGTTCAGGGAACGACTGAGTCAGCTGCGGTTGCGGCTGGAGGAAGTGGGGGCTGAGAGAGCCCCTGAATACACAGAGCCACTTGGGGGGCTGCAGCGGAGCCTCAAGATTCGCATTCAGGTGGCAGGTCTGTGGGTGGTTCTGTGCCCTATTCTCCTCCCAGAACCCATGGCACCCTGTCCCCTTCCTTTCTCGTTCCTGCCCAGCCTCACCCTTTGCTCTCAGCCCTCCTTTGTGGGCACTGGGCTCCCTAGACAAGCAGGGCCCCTCCTCCCGCCCTCTGCAGGGATCTACAAGGGCTTCTGTCTGGATGTGATCAGGAATAAGTACGAGTGTGAGCTGCAGGGAGCCAAACAGCACCTGGAGGTGGGCCTGAGGGCATACGGGGTGAGGCGGGTGCAAGGCCTGCAGTGGACTCCTCCTGTTCCTCCTGCTGAGCTATTGCCCGTCTTCTAGAGTGAGAAGCTGCTGCTCTACGATACGCTGCAGGGGGAGCTGCAGGAGCGGATCCAGAGGCTGGAGGAGGACCGCCAGAGCCTGGACCTCAGCTCCGGTGAGTGCCAGAGCCTGGCTCTGTCAACGCCCACCCGGCTCTGGACTTCAGCTTTCCTAACTGCACAAGGGGACAGTCAGACGACCTGCCTCTTGGGATCAGTGTGAGGACTGAAGGAAACCAGGCCTGGAAAGGGCCTGGCATACAATGGGGGCTCGGGCAGTGGGTCCCCCTGCCCTCTTCTGCCCCTGCTCTCTTTCCAAAACAGGTATCAATGTAACATGCAGTCCCATATAGTAGTTGTAGTCCCCTCCATGTTCACAGTACCAGTGTTCATGTGGAGTCCTGGGGTGGCAGGAATTGTCATTATCCCACTGTCCACTAAACAGATGAGGCTCAAGAAGTACAGTGGCCTCTTCCCGGGGTTGTGCATTTGGGACCTGAATAGCCCTAAGGGGCTTCCTATGGCAAGCCCAGGGTGGTGATGGGGCAAGGGAGGTGAGGCCAGGCTGGCCCATGGTGGGGGCAGAGGCTACAAAAGAGGGAGCATCCTGTGGGCCAGCACCCCAATTTTGACTCTGGGTCTGGGGGCAGAGTGGTGGGACGACAAATTGCACGCCAAAGGCAGCTCCAAGTCTTGGGACTCCCTGCCGCCCAGCAAGAGGAAGAAGGCACCTCTTGTTTCTGGTATCCTTTCACCCAAGGTGGCCTAAAAGTGGACAGGATCAGCTCCAGACCTGGAGTGGGGGGTGGAGAGGACATGGAGGACAGTCACATAGACGAACTCGTGGTTGCTTGGTGTCACGTGACCATGTCCAGGCAAATCCAGCTGTCAGCAGTTTCTTACAGGGTCCTGGGTCTCCCTGGGCTGTATGGTCCCTTGGAAAACAGAAATGGCTTGGGCTCAGTGGTGCACACCTCTAGTCCCAGCGCTTTGGGAGACCAAGGCAGGTAGATTGCTTGAGCCCAGGAGTTCATTTCAAGACCAGCTTGGGCAACATGGTGAAACCCATCTCTAGGTAAAAAGAATAAAAATAATCTAGGCATGGTGGGGCACACCGATAGTCCTGCTACTCTGAAGGCTGAGGCAAGAGAATTGCTTGAGCCTGGGAGGTTAAGGCTGCAGCGAGCTGTGATGGTGCCAGTGTACTTGAGCCTGCGTGAGGTTTGGCCTTTGAGGGCTTTCCGTCTCCCAGGGTGGTCCAAGCGGGTCCCCAGCTTTCCGTGGGCACCTTTGCTCACTTCCTACCCACCTCTTGAAAGTCCTGCCTGCCCCTGACCAGGGCTCATCTCAAACATTACCTCCTCTGTGAGGCCTCTCCTGGTCTTCCCCCAGTGCCTGGGGTGCCCACATTCCAGAGGGCACCGGCTGCCTCTGCCCCTCCCTAGACAGGGTTGGCTTATGCTTAGTCCAGGGCCTGCTGTGCCTTCATCTGTCCTGGCAGAGTTTAGTTCTCTTGCGCCCCTGAGGACATTCCTGCAGCAGCCACCTGGTGCTGGAGAGCAGGCCCAGGCAGGGAGGGAGGAATCTGGAAGGCCTGCGAATGAGAGGTGAAGGCATGGAGACATCAGGTAGGGAGCACTGGGGGAAGGGAGAAGTTGTCTCTGGAGGAACAAGCCCTGAATCTGTCTTTGGATGGGGGATGGGGTCAGTTGAGGGCTGGTGCTACAGGGTGAGATGGGATGGGCCTCAGCCAGCTGACCTCAAGACGAGACGAGGGCAATTAAGGGATGGCAGGCAACACTTGGTGTCCTCCATGGATTTGGTTCCAGGAGGACCCCGGGAACCAGGGTCTAAGAGGTAGAAGGTGGAACCTGAGCTCGGACCCAGGTCCTCAGCTCCCGCTCCATGCTGTCTGCTGCACCCCCACTCCCGAATGTCGGGTGGGTGACCCTGCCCCTGCCCTCATCACGTGCTGCCTCCACTGGGCTTCCTTGACCCCCACTACAGGCCCGTACATCGTGTATATGCTACAGGAGATCGACATCCTGGAGGACTGGACAGCTATCAAAAAGGTGGGGCTGCTGCTGCCCATGTCCCTTGCCCCACCTCAGGGCCCCCCCACCCTGGCAGCAGCTCTGCCATCTGCAGGCCTAGGAGTTCTCTGCTCACCAAGGCTCCCCTACCTTTAGCCCAGGGTCCCTGGATCGAAGTCGGCTCACAAGTCCTCTTGCTCGAGGTGGCCCTGGGAGAAGGGACTTGTAGTCTGTGTCAGCCCCTTCCTGTTCCAGGGCAGGTTTTGGTGGAGTGGGAGCGTGGTGGGAAGGCAGGAGAGCAGCTGAGCTGGCCAGTGGTCAAATGTATGGGAGCTCTGCCTGGGAGGGCCTATGCTCCCAGCCCTGGGGGTGTACTGAGGCAGCAACACGCATGCCACAGAAGTGGGGGGTGGGGACAGGGATTGCCAAGCTGGAGGTGGGCTCTCAGGGGGGCTTTTCTCACCCATCCAGGCTAGGGCAGCTGTGTCCCCTCAGAAGAGAAAATCGGATGGTAAGAACCATGGCTGTTGTACGGCCTCCCCTTCCCCCTCACCATCACCTTCCCTCAGCTCAGCCTCCAGGAGGGATCCCAGAGCGGCTGTGGCTGTCACAATCAGTGGCCCAAGACAGTTAAGATGATCTAGATTTGAGGGGTTTGCAGGAGTTTGAGGAGCAGGAACCAGGATGGGGTTGATGGAGCTTCCACTCAGGAGGAGTCAGGGAGGGCAGGGGAGCTGCTCAGGAGGCCTGTCCTGGGCCAGCCCAAAGCCGCTCCCCTCAGTAAGTGGCTACTTCCCTCCTTTTGGCTTCCTCAGTGGTGACAGTTTTCTCTTTCCTGCATATGCACAGGACCATGACCCTGCTGTTCACAGCCAGGGGACCCTCAGAGCCGCTGGCACGGCACCCAGGATTCTCATCTTCCTGCCACAGACAGGTGGACCCACAGGCCCCTCAGTGTCCACCCAGCCAGGCTCGTGGTGCTGCAGGGCCCTCCCCCCTCCCCGCCCCAGCTGGCACTGGACTCCTCTGCCCTCCTTGAGGCCTGCACAGCTGTGGCCGTGGAGCTGACCTGGCCAGTCAAAGCTGTTGTCTCCTGAGCCTCCTCCCACTCCTGAAGATCCACCTCTTAGGGCTCCCCTGACAGAAGACAGCTGAAGTCGAAGCCACATCCTCCTGCTGACCTTGGATGCAGGCAGGCTCCCCGGCCTCTAGGCCAGGAAGCCAGGCCCCACTGGCGGGAACTCTGAGTCAGACGTGGTGTCTGGAGGGCTGTCCACCCTGGCTGGAGCTGGAGGCAAGAAGCCAGGCCCCTAGGTTTTCTCAGGGCAGTTCTTGGTGTCTGCCTCCCAGATTTCAAGGACTGGAATTAAAACCTTTCCTGGAACTCTTGAGTGCCTTGTGTGTGCGTGTGATTTACCTTGCAAGAGAATCAGAGCTTCTGTGGGGAGCGCCTGAACCAGGCCGACTTCTGGGGTGCCAGTGACTCCTCACATTACCCAGCAGTGGCTGGAGCACTGTGCATAGGGCCAGGCTGGGGAGGCGGAGGTGGGGAGGTGGGCGCTGGGCACAGTTGGAAGCTGCTAGCGGAGCGCCTTGGGTAGGGAGGGTGGGTGCGTGTGCTTGGAGCCTGGGTCATGTCTGCACCTGTCCCAGTTGCCTGGCAGATTGGCAAGGCAGGCTGGCAGAGCCTGTGTGCGTGGGAGGCAGCCGACAGCAGCACCATGTGCTGGCGACCTCACAGCCAGACTCCCCCTGGTTAGCTCTGAGTGTCAGAACCACCCCCAGAACCTCAGTTAAGCAAAGAGGTTGGTTTCCATGGAGATGCAGCATCTTTTTTCCATGGCAACCTGAAATTCCAAAACCCAGGCTCAGGAATGAGTCATCGATGGACAGTAGAGGGTGCTCTCCCACAAGGCTGACCTGAGGCGGGGCAGATGAGCAACTGACCACAGACCCAGAGGTGCCCTAAGGGTGAAGGGAGTGGCTGGGGCCTGTGGAGACCCAGTCGGGCCTGCTTAACCGCTTCTCACCCATCTGCAATTTGAAGGGGAGGCTGCAGGAGGCCCTGTGTTGAGGTGGCACCCCCCAGCTGGGGCCATCAGAGTGGGGATAGCTAGCATGGAGGGGATCCCTGACCACTGAGCAGGGTCCAGAACAGAAGAGGCAGGCACTGGCCAGGCGGGGTGGACACACAAGAGTTAACTGGCGGGTGTGACAGGCGGACCGCCCTCAGGAAGTGTTACTCACTGGGGATGTGCGCGCCTTGCCTTCGGGCTGGATTCTCTTCCTGAAGCCGAAGGAGCTCCCAGCCATGGAAAGCCCTGGAGAGCCAGGCGCGGGCCTTCCTGGGGCCCCCAGCCCGTCCAGCTTCACTCCTGGACACCTGGAGAGAGAAAAGTTAGTGAAGTTGGCATGGCAGCCAGGTGGGACAGGGAGGGGCGGCAAGAGGAGAGCCTATCCCGGGACAGAGAAGGTGGGAAACCCGGGAGCAGGGAAGAGGTGAGTAAAGGTCCCAGCCCCCGGCCCCTGCTCAGATCTGGGTGCCTGCCCCCAGGCCAGCCCAGGATCCACTGTACGACGTACCCGATGCCAGCGGCAGGCAGGCAGGCGGGCCGCAACGGCCGGGGCGTGTTGTGAGCCTCCGGGAGCGCCTGCTGCTCACCCGGCCCGTGTGGCTACAGTTGCAAGCCAACGCGGCGGCTGCTCTGCACGTGCTAAGGACAGAGCCCCCGGGGGTGAGTCTTGCCTGACCTCCAGGGACTGGCCAGCCAGGGGTGGGAGGGAGAGGGGCCGGATGCCAAGGTCCTGAGCTGCCTGAACCCCATCCACTTGCAGACGTTCCTCGTGCGGAAATCGAACACTCGCCAGTGCCAGGCCCTGTGCATGCGGCTGCCCGAAGCCAGTGGCCCCTCCTTCGTCTCCAGCCACTACATCCTGGAGAGCCCTGGCGGTGAGGGGCTGACCTGGTGGGAAGGGTTGGAAGCAGGGAGGTTCCCCAGAGAAGCACCTCACTTCCCTCCTCTCTCAGGCATCTCCTTGGAGGGCTCAGAGCTCATGTTCCCGGACCTAGTCCAGCTCATCTGTGCCTACTGCCACACCCGGTGAGTCTGCCCACAGGGTGCCTGGTGTCCACGGGCCCTGCTCCTTGGGACAGCCCATCCTCCTCACCCCCTTCGGCCCAAGCATCCCTCACTCCCTTCTGCTCCCCTCTCTGGCCTCAGGGACATCCTTCTCCTCCCGCTCCAGCTCCCCACAGCCATCCAGCAGGCAGCCACCCACAAAGAGCTGGAGGCCATCTCCCATCTGGGCATTGGTAAGGGCTCCCTGCCACACATTGCACAGATGGACAAGCTGAGACTGAGGGAAAGGGAAGGCTCGCAGCACACAGCCCGAAGCCTTTCCTTGCTTAGGAGGCCTCCCCTAACCAACCCCAGAGGCCCCAGTTAGTTTCTTGTTCCCTAGAGTTCTGGAGCTCCTCCCTCAACATCAAGGCTCAGCGGGGCCCAGCTGGAGGCCCAGTGTTGCCCCAGTTGAAGGCCCGGTCCCCTCAAGAGCTGGACCAGGGCACCGGAGCCGCCCTGTGCTTCTTCAACCCCCTGTTCCCAGGGGACCTGGGGCCCACCAAGCGGGAGAAGTTCAAGAGAAGCTTCAAAGTGCGCGTGTCCACAGAGACCTCCAGCCCCCTGTCTCCACCTGCTGTGCCGCCTCCCCCTGTCCCCGTGCTGCCAGGGGCAGCCCCCAGCCAGGCAGAGCGGCTGCCCCCTTGCCAGCTGCTGCGGAGGGAGAGCTCAGTGGGGTATCGCGTGCCAGCAGGTGGTGGCCCTAGCCTTCCACCCCTGCCCTCCCTCCAGGAGGTGGACTGCGGCTCCCCCAGCAGCTCCGAGGAGGAGGGGGCAACAGGGTCCCAGGGGAGCCCAGCGACCTCACCCCACCTGGGCCGCCGGCGGCCTCTGCTTCGGTCCATGAGTGCCGCCTTCTGCTCCCTACTTGGGCCAGAGCGGCAGGTGGGCCGGGCTGCAGCGACACTGATACAGGACCGACACACAGCCGCCGGCCAGCTGGTGCAGGACCTACTGACCCAGGTGCGGGCCAGGCCTGAGCCTCAGGAGTTGCAGGGTGTCCGCCAGGCGCTGAGCCGGGCCCGGGCCATGCTGAGTGCAGAGCTGGGCCCTGAGAAGCTGCTGTCGCCTAAGAGGCTGGGTGAGGCTCCATCTCTCCATAGCTCCAGCACTGCCCCATCCGACCCTCTGCTCCCCTCCAGTGCCAGCCTGTCTGATTCTGTTCTGCTGCTTTACAAACCCACCGTCTTACCACTGTGCGGGAGAGTTCCACCCCCTCTCCCCCAACTCTCCCATCTCACCCAGTCTACCTCCTGCTTTCCTTGCCTCTCCTCCCCGATTCTACCCCTGCTCCCTTCTCTCCTGACCTCTGCCCCTACCTCCAGTCCTGCCCTGTTTCCCCTGACCCCTTCCTGCCCCTCCTCTGGCAGAGCATGTGCTGGAGAAGTCGCTGCATCGCTCTGTGCTCAAGCCTCTCCGGCCCATCCTGGCAGCCCGCCTGCGGCGCCGGCTTGCTGCAGACGGCTCCCTGGGACGCCTAGCTGAGGGCCTCCGCCTGGCCCGGGCACAGGGGCCTGGAGCCTTCGGGTCCCACCTGAGCCTGCCCTCCCCAGTAGAGATGGAGCAGGTGCGCCAGAAGCTGCTGCAGCTGCTCCGCACATACTCACCCAGTGCCCAGGTCAAGCGGCTTCTGCAGGCCTGCAAGCTGCTCTATACAGCTCTGAGGACCCAGGAGGGTATGTCCCTGCCACACCTCACCCTGCCCTGCCCCTCTGAGTCACAGGCGGGCCCCCCAGCGGCAGGTCCCCAGGACCCTGGAACAGCACTGTGGGGGAGAATGAGCCCACTCTCCTGTCTCACAAATGGTGAAACTGAGGCCCAGAGAGCAGCTTATCCTCTCCACAGCCCCTCTGTGGTTGCTAGGCCGGGGGGAGGGGTCACTGCCTAAAGCAAGGATTGCACCTGAAGCTTCTTCCTCTCACTGTGGCCCCACAGGGGAGGGCGCAGGTGCCGATGAGTTCCTGCCTTTGCTGAGCCTCGTCCTGGCCCACTGTGACCTTCCCGAGCTGCTGCTGGAGGCCGAGTACATGTCAGAGCTGCTGGAGCCCACACTGCTCACCGGAGAGGGTGAGGGACCCCCACCAACTTCCCTGTCTGGGTGGGCCCTGAATAAGCAGGGAAGTGGGGTGCCCCACTCCCAGCCTGAGCTGTGTTCTTCCACACTGTGTCCTAGGTGGCTACTACCTGACCAGCCTCTCTGCCAGCCTGGCCCTGCTGGGCGGCCTGGGCCAGGCCCACACCCTCCCACTGAGCCCCGTGCAGGAGCTGCGGCGCTCCCTCAGCCTCTGGGAGCAGCGCCACCTGCCTGCTACCCACTGCTTCCAGGTAACAGGCCCTCCACCGTGTCCTCAGAGCCAGACACCGTCCCCGCCCTTCACCTTCCTGTCCTTGGTGAAGAGTCCAGACTCTGTAGCCAGATCCTGGGTTCGAATTCTAGCTCTGCCACTGGGTTGTGGGAACTTGGACAAGTTATTTAACTACTTTGTGCCTCAGTTTTCTCATCAGTAAAATGGGGTAATAGGACCTACCTCCTGGGGTTGATGTGAAGATGAAATGAGTTAATGCAGGAGAGTGCTTGGGGCACAGACTACGTGCTATCAAAGCTTCGTCTCAGGCTCCTGAGCTCCCTGCTGGGCTGTCCTTGCACCTTCAGCTGTGGCCCACGAGCCCACCCCTGGAGCTCACAGGGCTTTTCCCACTTGGTTCTCCCACTGGATTTCTACCTCCCCATCTGTCCCCACACAGCCCACACTGGCCCCTCAGCTTTGGACCCAGATGCATGCCTGCCAGGACTGAGTACTTCCTTTCACTTCTCCTCCTGTATAGCACCTTCTCCGAGTAGCCTATCAGGACCCCAGCAGTGGCTGCACCTCCAAGACCCTGGCCGTGCCCCCAGAGGCCTCGGTTGCCACCCTAAACCAGCTCTGTGCCACCAAGTTCCGAGTGACCCAGCCCAACAATTTCGGCCTCTTCCTGCACAAGGACCAGGGCTACCACCGCCTGCCCCCGGGAGCCCTGGCCCACAGGCTGCCCACCACAGGCTACCTCATCTACCGCCGGGCAGAGTGGCCTGAGACCCAGGGGTCTGCAACAGAGGAGGAGGGCGGTGGGCAGTCAGAGGCAGGGAGCAGAGGGGAGGACCAGGGATGCCGGGGAGATGGGGACGCTGAGGTCAAAGCTAGCCCCAGGGACATTCGGGAAGAGCCTGAGACAACTGCTGAAGGGGGCCAGGGTTGGGCCCGGGGAGGGCCTGCTCAGCCAGGGGAGCCAGAGGCAGAGGGAAGCCGGGAAGCAGAGGAGTAACTTGAAGTGGCCAGAAGGGGTCACTGGCGGCGGGAGACCCAGAGCCTACTGAGAAGTCCTTTCAGTGCCAGTAGCCCCCTCGGGCTCCATCCTGTGTTTGCCATCAGCTTTGTCTGATACTTGTCTCTGGGGAATCTGGGGGAACTGCCACAACTGAGGAAATAGAATAAAGCTGAGGGGGCTTGGAGGACCCCCAGACTGTGTGCCCAAGGCCCCTTGCCTCTTGTTCTTCTACCAGCTGAGGGCGAGCCGGACTGCAATGGGGAGTGTGTCAAATGGGGACAAATCCAACCAACCGATGGCCAACCCCCGACGTGGGGAGGGTGGTGGTCTCGGCTCCTTTCACCCCTGCCCCGATGTGCGCAGCTCAGGCCGGGCTCTACCCAAGCAGCCCCCACCAAGCTGGAACTTCTGGGCCCTGAAAGGTTCCAACTCCTCCTGGGCGTCAGGAGGATTTAGAGAAGCCGCAGAACAGCAGCAAAGGCTTGAGGCCCATCCCTGCCCTTGACACTAAAGGACCTGCACTGTGAGCCTCAGTCTCATCTGTAAATCGGGGACACTACTGCTGCCCTGCCTGGCTCCCAGAAGTGTTCCAGAAATCAAAATGTGTGATTTTGCTACAAGCGGAGCTCACTGCAGAAAGGGAGGGAAGGAGCTGGGCTGCTAACTCTCCTGGGGTCTGGTCCCTGCCAGACAGGGCTCCCACCTGCTCATGCCCAGTCCAGGAAGGCTATTCCCCTAGAAATCAGGCCCTGGGGAGAAAGTACCCAAGTTACAGTCTCTCCCCAAGACTGGAAGTCCTCCCAGGCCCTCCAGCATCTCTGGGAGATCCACTAGCCGGCAAATAAGCTTCCAGAATGGAGAGGGGCTAGGAAACCATGCTCTCTGCACAACACTCTTGGCCCTCACGAAAGCTTTATCTGGCCATGGCTTGTTGGGCCCACTGAGGTTCAGGAAAGTGACTCCCAGGATGTCACACAGCAGGTCCTTAATGGTTCCCCCACCCAAACCAGGGCATCAGGTTCCAACTCCACCTACAAAGGCTGGGGCAGCCCCCAAGGGAGCCCAGAGCAGGCGGCAAATCTGAACAAGGAAAAAGTGCCGACGACCAACCACCAGGGGGCGTGCACGGCCCAGGAAGCTGCTGAGAGGGTGACCACCCACCGAAGGACAAGGGCACCTCCAGGGCTGCAGCAGCGCGGCGGGGATGTGTGGAGGGGGGTCCCTGGCCATGCATTCAGGTGTCAGGCAACCTGGGGACAGCGTAGGGGCTGAGGTGTCAGGCCCTCAGGTCCCTTAGGATCTGGGTAAGGCCAGCCTCTCTGGGGCCATCCCCAGGAAGGAAGGAATTGTCTCCCCATGGAGGATGACCCCAGAGTCTCTCTCCTCGGGCACCGAGCACAAAGGGACATCGGTCCACATGTCAGACATGACAACTGGGTGGTGGAAATCGTGGACATTGGCTTTTTTTTTTTTCTTTTTTTTGAGATAGAGTTTTGCTCTGTCGCCTGGCTGGAGTACAGTGGTGCGATCTCGACTCACCGCAACCTCCACCTCCTGGTTCAAACGATTATACTGCCTCAGCCTCCTGAGTAGCTGGGACTACAGGTATGGGACACAACACCTGGCTAAGTTTTGTATTATTAGTAGAGAAGAGGGGGTTTCCTCATGTTGGCCAGGCTGATCTCGAACTCCTGACCTCAGGTGATCTGCCCACCTTGGCCTCTCAAAATGCTGGGATTATAGGCATGAGCCTCGAGCCTGGCCAGACATTGGCTTTCAGATGAGCAATCCAGACACAGTCCCGTTGCAGGGCTCCCAAATTTCTCACTAGGCCACTGGCAGCTCTTCCCTCCCCACTTCCACGCCCTCCCAAGCTCCTCACTGATAGGAGGTGTCCCCTTGGCTCTTCTGTCCGCCCTCCCTGTTTCGTCCCCTCCCCTGACCCCCTGCAGTGCCTCACATAGTCCAACGCTAAGCACAAACGCCGTAGGTGCTCAATAAATGCTGTCCACTGATTGGAGTTTGATAACCCGGAGTGAGGGACAGTGAGGCAGAAACCTGGGGAGTATAAGGAAGGGCTGGGTTCTGGGAATCAAACACAGGATGTGTCAAGCTCAGTCCCAGAGGAAGAACCTGGAATGTTTATAGAGGGTGCTCCGAGGATCCCAGGGGCCGGATGTACAGCTAGTCTCACGGGAATGAGGCTCTGGGGCCTCTGCAAGCCCTTCCTACCCTTGTCAGGCTCAGCAGACTTGACCATCCCCCTTCCCACCCTCCCCAGTGATGGAGCACCACAGGGGGCTACCACTGCCTGAGTCTTGTGGTTTTTCTTCTCAAGAAACTCTGGGCTGGGCGTGGTGGCTCCTGCCTGTAATCCCTGTACTTTGGGAGGCTGAGGAGGGTGGATCACCTGAGGTGAGAAGTTCGAGACCAGCCTGGCCAGCATGGTGAAACCCCATCTCTACTAAAAATACAAAAATTAGCTGGATGTAGTGGCATGTGCCGATAGTCCCAGCTACTAGGGAGCTGAGGCAAGGAAACTGCTTGAACCTGGGAGGTGGAGGTGGCAGTGAGCTGAGATCGTGTCACTGCACTCCAGCCTGGGCAACAGAGTCAAAAAAAGAAAGAAAGAAAGAAAGAAAGAAAGAAAGAAAGAAAGAAAGAAAGAAAGAAAGAAAGAGAGAGAGAGAGAGAGAGGGAGGGAGGGAGGGAGGGAGGGAGGGAGGGAGGGAGGGAGGGAGAGAGAGAGAGAGAGAGAAAGAAAGAAAGAAAGAAAGAAAGAGAAAGAAAGGAAGGAAGGAAGGAAGGAAGGAAGGAAGGAAGGAAGGAGAAAGAAAGAAAGGAAAGAAAGAGAAAGAGAAAGAAAGAACGGAAAGAAAGAAAGAAAGAAGAGAGAGAGAGAAAGAAAGAAAGAAAGAAAGAAAGAAAGAAAGAAAGAAAGAAAGAAAGAAAGAAAGAAAGGAAGAAAGAAAGAAAGAAAGAAAGAAACTGAACTGATTGGTCAGGGGTCTAGGTCGAATCAGCATCAACAAGGACACGATCCTGAGGCAGCGCCTCCAGGCAAGGCAGACAATAATAGGCCAGTGTAAAAGCAGTCTCATTAGCTCCATTTTACAGATGGGGAAACTCAGGTTTGCTCAGGGAAAGTGCCTTGTTACAGGGCAAAGTGCTCGGACGCCAGGTTCTGCAGTTCTCCAAAGCAGAGGGACTGATTTGTCTACTCAGCCCTCCTATCAAATATCTGTTATAGGCCAGATGAGGTGGCTCATGCCTGTAATTCTAGCACTCTGTGGCCAAGGTGAGTGGATCACCTGAGGTCAGGAGTTTGAGACCAGCTTGGCCAACATGGTGAAACCCCGTTTCTACTAAAAATTCAGAAATTAGTTGGGCACAGTGGCTTGCGCCTATAATCCCAGCTACTTGGGAGGCCGAGACAGGAGAATCGCTTGAACCTGGGAGGCAGAGGCTGCAGTGAGCCGAGATTGTGCCATTGCACCCAGCCTGGGAGACAGAGCAAGACTCCGAATCAAACAACAACAAAAATGTCTGTTGCGGACCAAGCACCAAGCACCAAGCACTAAGCACCAAGCACCAAGCACCCCCAGCTCCAGCCAAAGGGAAACATGTTACATCTCTCTATCTACGTGGTGTGTTGTGGGCAGAAACTAAAAGTTCACTGTGTGCTAGGGAGTACGTGTCCACCTCTCCCAGCCTTTGTCCTTATGGAAAAAGATGCCAAGGCTCCAAAAAGTGATGTGCCTGGTCCAGCATCCCCTGCTGCAGGGCAAGACTGGAACTCTGACGTTCGGATCTGTTAAAGAGCAGCCAGGTGATTTCCTTACTTGGAAATGCTGCCCCATCACTCCTAATGTCATGGGGGTTCTGTATGCAACTTTATTGTCTGTCTCCCTCACTAGGATGTCAGAGCCAACCCCACCTTGTTCCCAGCTAAATCTCAAGGGCCTTGAACAATACCCGGGCTGGAATTGGCACTTGTGAGTCTATGTGGAATGACTGATTTGGAAAGACGCAGCCTAAACTGTCCCTCTGCTTTCCTGGGGTTCAGGGTGGTGGTGCGTCCTTCATTGCTGCCACCAGGGATGAGCACGCCTCACTCCTGGCCCCATGTGGGGTCCCCTCCACTGAGAAGGCCATCCAGAGGACCCAGGGGACTCCATGCTCCTGGCCTGGGACTAGGAGGAAAGTGCCTGGCAGTGAGCACCTGGGGCTGTCCTCCAAATGGGGGCCTGCGAATGGGGGTGAGAGAAGGGCTGAATACCCCTGGTTCTGTGGACCAGGGTACTCCAGGAGCCAGAGGTCTACTGGGTGGCCTGAAAGGGGTGCAGTGGAAGGCAGTCATTGAGACCCACCCCAAGCTGCCACACCTTCAACACAGAGCGTCTAGCACCCCTCCATGGCCTTGCAACCCGTGTTCACACCCACACTTAACACACAGTGACACCGTCTGACCCACATTCCCACACAGGGTGCACACCCTGCCAGCCACAGACACGTGCAACCACCCTGGGGCACCCCCAGGATAAACAGGCACACCCTGACACTGTCAGCCATTCACTCCTACGGATGGGACACAGAGACACATTAGTGCCCCTCCTCCCAGGCACACCCTGACACAGACCAGCCACCCACGCAGACATCCCTCCATCTGCAAACACTGAAATATTTCAGCACCCTCGCTCTTGGGCTCAGAGCGTGACTCCCAGACACACACGCATGCACAGTGAGAGGCTGACAGAGACACATGGGGACTGCCTACACGGGGACCTCATGAAGCACTAGACCTGCCCAAGCAGAACTGCCACCAGCACACTCAACCCCCAACTCAGACACAGTGGCACACACTCTCCCAAGACATGGCACCCGGCTGCCACTTCCCACTCTCCAAGCATTAGAAGTTCAAACACACACACAGACACACACACAGACACACACACAGACACACACACAAAGACAAACACACATGCAGAGACACACACAAAGGCAGACACACACACAGTGACACACACAGACACATAAAGACAAACACACACGGACACACAGACACACACAGACCTTTTACACTTTGGAGCACACAGAAGTGGTCGAAGCCCTCCCCTGAGTGGCTTCACTCCAGCCCTGGCCTGCCCCACCACCATTCACACAGCCCAGCCCATGTTGGACCCTGGGGAGATGTGGGTTGTTGAGAAGACCCCCATGAGGGGTGTGGTGACCCCACCAGCCAGGCAGAAGGCAGAGGCAGGCAGCGTTGGGCGTAGGGCGGGGAGGCCTGAGCTCATCAGATTCCAGCCTGAGTGATTCACGGGAAAAGCCTGGGGAGGACCCTGGTGGAGACACTGGCCCAGGGGCTGGGGCTTTTGGGGCCTGAGTGGGCTTTGGAGCACAGGGTACTGGGTCCAGAGTGAGCCTTGAGTCTGGGGGCAGAGGGCTTCCTGAGGGGGTGGCCCAGCCTGAAGTGTGCCTGCTGGCCACAGCCCCTGGGAGGGGCTCGGGGCTCAGAGCTGAGCCGCAGGATGAGACAATTGGCCCTTCCCACCCACCCCACCCAGGGCCAGGGCCAGGGCCCTTGACCCCACGCCTTCCAGGTCCCAGCAGCTGGGTGTCTTTAGCAGGGGTTAGGCCAAGGGTAGGGGGTAGGGGTGGGGTGACCCTCTAGGCCCATTTTGGCCCCTCAGGCCCTCAGGCCCTCAGCTCAAGCGGACTCCAGAGGCTCCAAAGGGCTGGGCCCGCCTGGCTGGGTCGGGGCCGACCGGGTTATAGCCTCGCACAGCCCTGCCAGGCGAGGCCTCTGCCAGAGAGGCGGGAATGCACGGGCTGTCTCCGAGCCAGGGATGTTTTCCTGCTGAGATCGAGCCCTCTGCTTCTGCCACCCCCAGACCCCACCCCCAACTCCCGCCTCATGGGCCAGGCTGATGCTCAGAGGAGGTGGGGCCCGCAGCGCCCAGACCCAGCTGCAGGGTGACAGGAAGAAAGGATGGGGCTGGGGTCAGGGCGGGGCACAGGAAGTGCCTTCCTTGGAACTCTGCACCAAAATAGTCCATTCTGTCCCTACTCCGTGTCTCAGGGTCCCACTGGGAGGTGTGTGTCTCCAAGGAGACCCTCAGCTGGGAGGGGCCGGTGCTGACCTTAGTCTGGCTTTTGCTAGCACTTCCCTCCCTCCACCCTCCACCCCTCCACCCCCACTGCGGCCTCTGTCCCACTTTGAAGTCCTAACATAAATATCATGTCTGCTTGGGTTCCCCTTCCCGGCCTGGTCACAGCCCCCAGACCTGGCTCCCACCCCAGCCAGCCCCAGGGGGTGTGGTGCCTGGAGACAGGAGGGGGGCCTGGACCACCCAGGGAAGGTGGCGAGCCAGAGACCCTGAGACAGAGACAGGGAGACACTGGATATGGAGAGGGGAGACGAAAGTGAGCAGAGAACAGAGAGACAGACCCCAGAAACCAACCTGGGAGGATCCTTACCCAGGAGAGGAGACAGAGACACTCCAGAGACAGAGAGGGAAGAGAGGGGAGCAGACAGAAAGACCCTACAGCCAGAGAGACAGAGTGAGACACTGAGGACAGTAGATCCCTGGGGACAGTAAGGGGCAGGAGGAAGAGGGCAAGGGACAGGAAGCAAAGGGGAAAATGAGAACCTTCAGAGAAGGTTCCAGAGACCGGGTGGGGGGAGGCAGGGATGGGGTAGCAGGGAGAAGGATGTGGTGGAAAGAGAAATGTCCCTGGCAAGTATGACCAGCCATCTCGATTTCTTGGTTGGGATTGGTGGGGGAATGGGGGATGTCCTAAGACATAGGACTTTCAGTGCTAAAACCAAGAAAGTACTCAGCAAACCTAGACGAGTTGGTTGCCCTGGGTGCTAAGCCTCTGGCAGACACCATGGGGACCACAGTGTCCACTCCACAGGCACCCCTTGCACAGGTGAGGAAACTGCGACCCTGAGAAGTGTGCTCCAACAGTGGGCTGGGAGGCCTGGGCCCTTCTAGCTCTCACACCTGCTCCGGGACTCCCTTTCTTGTGGCCAGATGTTCAGGTCAGGCTTCTGCCAAGAGAGGGAACTGGGGTCCCAGCTGGACCCAGGTTGGACAATCTGGGGCCAGCCATATGCTGCTCCCTCACAGCTGTGGGCACAGGTGTGGACTTGTGGGGACACACACACATCACCCAGCTGTGCATTCACAGCAGTCCCAGGCCTTTGCAAGCACATATGTGCGCGCGCGCGCGCGCGCACACACACACACACACACACACACACACACACACACACACACATGCACCCAGGAACACAGTGTGGCCTCTCGCCATGGTAAAGACGCCCCCACCTCAGCCTCCTTCGGCTGGCAGGATCCTTTACTCTCAGGGGCTAGGCCTGGTCTGGACCACACTTTTCCTGGGCCCCCCTTCCCCAAGCCTATTTCTCCCACCCGGCCCAGTTCCCAGCCCCACTGCCTCCCCTTCCTGCAGGGATCTCCCATCCAGAAGCACAGAGGGTGGGGAGGGGGAGAATGCTGCAATTGCTCCTTTCCCTCCCAACTCCTGCCTAGGTTAGGTGCCTGGTCTTGAGTGGGAGGGACCCCCAGCTCCTACCCGAGACCAGGCGCCTCCCACCCACCACACGTCAGCCCTTCTTCCTGACAGCCTGAAGGCTGGGGTGGTTTGGGAAGAATTTAGACGTGGAGGGAGGTGGGGGATGGGAACAGAAGAAAAAGAACAAAGGAGGTGATTTGTACACAAAGCAATGTGCTGGCTCAGCGGCCTCACATGCCAAGGCTGTCCAGGACGCCTGCCTGGGGGGCGCCCCCCAATCACACTTCATACCCCACCCTGGCTGTTCCACAGGGCCCTCTCTGAGCCAGCCCCTCTTCAGGCTGCCCTCACCCTCACCGGCCCACACACGGCATCCAAAACCACCATCTGCTTCTTGCCTATCCCAGTAGCTGCAAGACAAGGCTCCTGTTTTCATGTTCTTCTTCAGGTGAGCTCCCCTCATATGGGCCATGATCAGAGCTGGGAACCACAGCCTCTTGACCCGGATGTGAGCTGAGCCTGGCCTCCTGAGCTTGGAAGGTACATTGTCCCTACCCTGAGCCAGGAATACATGTTGGCCTCAGAAGCCAACAGAAAACAGGCTGTGTGGTACCAGGGGAAGCATCACGAGTGATCCCTGCCACTGGTAGCCTAAGCTGTTCTGCCCTACTGGGCTGCACTTCTGCAGAGCCAAAGAGTTCTGTTCTGAGCATGTCATTCTTCATGGTGGCTGCTAGGTATGACTCAGGACCTCCCACTTCTGCCTGTGGCCCTGTATCTAAACATGCATCTCAACATCTTCTCATCCACACATCTTCCCACCCACCCATCTATCCATCCATCCACTTACTAATTTCTACATCCTTCCATTTAGCCAGCCTCCTGTCCACCCACCCAGCTATCCACTTATTCTACACGTAACCATCTCCCACCCACCCATGCATCCATGCATCCATCCATCCATCCATCTATTCACCCATGCATCCACCCACCCATGCATCCATCCATCCCATGCATCCATCCACCCACCAACTCATGCATCCACACTCCATCCATTCACCCACCTACCCACGCATCCATCCACCTATCCACTCATGCATCCATCCAGCCACCCATGTATTCATACATGCATGCATCCCTCCACCCACCCATGCATCCACACTCCATCCATCCACCCACCCAGGCATCCATCAATCTATCCACCCATGCTTCTATCCACCCACCCATGCATCCATATTCCACCCACCCACCCACCTACCCACCCATGCATCCATCCATTTACCCATCTACTCATGCATCTACCCACCATGCACCCATGCATCATCCATGCTTGCATGCACCCACTCATCCATGCATCCATCACCCATGCATTTGTCCACCCCCCCATGCATGCATCTATCTATCCATACATCCATCCATCTTCCACCCAAGCATCCTTCCACCCACTCATGCATCTGTGCATACATGCATCCATCCATCTACCCATCTATTCATGTATCCACCCACCCACACACCCATGCACCATCCATGCATCCATCCACCCACACACCCACCCATTCATCAACATCCATATATCCACCCAGCCAGCCACCTACTCATTCATCATTTATGCATGCATCCATCCATTCATCCATCCATCCACTCATGCATGCCTCCATCCATCCATGCATCCATCCATCCACACAGCCACCCATTCATCAACATCCATGCATCTACCCAGCCACCTACCCATTCATTCATCATTTATGCATGCATCCATCCATCTGTTCATCCACCCATCCGCTCATGCATGCCTCCATCCATCCACATATCCACTCACCCATCCTCCAAGCATTTATTATATCAAGTAGCATCTTCTCTCTGCTAGGCTCAAACAGACTAGCAGGAAGACCAAGATCTCAACCAACCCCTCTCCAGCCCCTCAAACCCAGATCCCTGGTGCTATGCCCACTGCATCCCCCAGCCCCACTAGAGAAACAGTTCTTGGGCAGCCTCAACTTTACCTCACACAATCTGGGGGAGGCTGCTGAGTGCTGGGCACCCTCCCAAACTGGGCAACCAGATGCCTCTCCAAGTCTCATTCCCAACCCAACAGACACTTAGCCTCGCAGAGGCCAGAGGTGCCCCCTCCTGCCTTCCCCATCCCTCATGCTGACTCAGGCTTCCTTCCACTTGCAAGTAGGCCCAGCCAAGACATCTGGAGTTTGGCCTTTGATCTTTCTCCTCCTGCTTTGCTTGCTTGCCCCCCAACCCCTCACCCTCACAGAGGCTGGGCTCCTGACCTCTGATCCCATCCACCCGCTTGCCAGGCGGCCTGCAGCCGTCTGTCCCCTTAGACGCCCCAGCACTGGCCATTGCCTGAATCATGACTGGGCTCGCCACACCCTTGGACCAGGCTCAGGGCTGCCCCTAAGGAGCCTCCAGAGGCTGCCTCCCCCAGCCCGGCCCGCCCTGCTGCCGGGCTCTCCAGCCAGCTCCCTCCCCTTCCCAGACTATTGCGACAGCCTCCTAACTGGTCCCTGGCCTCCAGGCCCCTCCACCCACCACACATGAGCCATGGAGGTCTCTCGTCATGTCTCTCTTCCCCGTGGCCTCCAGAAGGGAGTCCCAGACTTTTAGGGACAACGCAACCCCTTTCAAGCCAGGCCCCTACTCCCTTTCTGATATTCTGTCTTCACTCCTTCTCATGATCCCTGACCATGTACCCCACTTCGGCCTAATGGAGTCCTTTGTATTCTCTAAACCCATCTTGAGTTCTGCCACCTCAGTTGCTTTGCCTGGGCTGTGCCTTCTTCCCGGTGTGCCTTCCTCCCATCTTGTTTTTGTTTTTTCGAGACTGAGTCTCACTCTGTCACCCAGGCTAGAGTGCAGGTGCAGTAGTGTGATCTCAGCCCACTGCAGCCTTTGCCTCGGGGTTCAAGCGATTCTTGTGCCTCAGCCTCCCAAGTAGCAGGGACCATAGGAGCCCACCAACACACCCAACTAATTTTTGTACTTTTTTTGAGACGGAGTTTCGCTCTTGTTACCCAGGCTGGAGTGCAATGGCGCGATCTCGGCTCACCGCAACCTCCGCCTCCTGTGTTCAGGCAATTCTCCTGCCTCAGCCTCCTGAGTAGCTGGGATTACAGGCACACGCCACCTTGCCCAGCTAATTTTTTGTATTTTTAGTAGAGACGGGGTTTCACCATGTTGACCAGGATGGTCTCGATCTCTTGACCTCGTGATCCACCCGCCTCAGCCTTCCAAAGTGCTGGGATTACAGGCGTGAGCCACCGCGCCTGGCATTTTTGCATTTGAATAGAGACAAGGGTCTGGGCGCAGTGGCTCACACCTGTAATTCCAGCACCTTGGGAGGCCGAGGTGGGTAGATCACGAGGTCAAGAGATAGAGACCAGCCTGGACAACATGGTGAAACCCCGTCTCTACTAAAAATATAAAAATTAGCTGGGCATGATGGCGCGTGCCTGTAATCCCAGCTACTCAGGAGGCTGAGGCAGGAGAATTGCTTGAACCTGGGAGGCAGAGGTTGCAGTGAGCTGAGGTCGCTGTCACTCCAGCCTGGTGACAGGGCGAGACCCTTTCTCAAAAGAACAAACAAAACAAAAATAGAGACAAGCTTTCCCCATGTTTGTCAGGCTGATCTCAAACTCCTGGCCTCATGTGATTGGCCCGCCTCGGCCTCCCAAAGTGCTAGGATTACAGGCATGAGCCACTGTGCCTTGCCCCATCTTTGTTTTTTGACTGGAGGCCTGACTCTCAGACTCTCCTCAAATGATGCCTGAAGGAGCTACAGCAAAAAGAGAATTGGAATAAGAATAGGAGACCTTGGTTCTAGTTCCACTCCTGCCACCGACACTCTTTGAAATGCCTTGTACGTTAGTTTCTGTATCTGCAAAAAGGCCTGCCGATTGCCAGAGGTGGTCTGACTTCATGGGGAAGGCCAGCAAGTGTTGGGGACAAGTGGGCTTTGGCTGCAGGAAGAATCCCAGCTCCCTGACTGTGTCTACCTGAGCCAGGTTCTTTATATCTCTGGAGTTTATTTACAAAGCACTGTGAATGAGTCAGGAGCTTTCCAGGCTTGGGCATAGAGTGGGGAACAAAATAACAACCCTGCTCTTATGGAGCTCACAGTCTCTGTGGGCAGAAGTTCTCCACTTGGGGTGATGTTGCTCCCAGGGACCATGACATTTGGCAATGTCTGGAGACATCTGGGATGGTCCAACTGCAGTGATGCCACTGGCATCTAGGTAGGAGCCAGGGACACTGCTAAGCACCTTGCAATGGCCAATGCTGTCCCTACAGCATGTAATTATCCAGGCCGGAATATCAATGATGCCAATGGGATTGGGAAACCCTGGCTAGGGGATGTTGAAAATAGATGCTTGGGGCGCAAAGAAATATCAGCACTGAGACAAAGGGCTTTTTAACAGCATAATTTTTACATCCTGGACCACAGGAAGTGTACTCTCACTAGCCATCTTGCTACGAGAGCGCAGTGTACAAAGGAAAACAGACAAATTTATCCCTTACGAATTTGGGGTTATCCTTACTGCTGTATCTAATCTCTGCTGGCTGGAGCCAGACCTTACAATTTAAACTAAAACTCGATTGGCTAATAACTTAAAACTTTCCAAATCGGTAAAAGCAATGGAGAGCTGGGACATGCCTGTGAGCCCGTCCAGCACAGATATCTTGATTAAAATACAGGGACATAGAATGTACTACGTGCCTGTAAGTGTGGCATGTGTAATAGCTACGTAGGATAGGGCTTAACAAGTTATTAACACACTTATTCTTTAACAAGAAAGGAAACTTTAAAAAGGAACTTTACTCCCCACAGGGAGATTTGGGCCATAAGCAGTAAGCAAATCCACAAGGAAATTTTTTTCTTCTTTCTTTCCCTTCCTCCCTCCCTTCCCCTCCCTCCCTCCTTCCTTCCTTCCTCTTCTTTCTCCCTCCCTCTTTCTCTTTCATCCTCTTTCTTTCCCTCCCACCCTCCTTCCCTCCCTTCCTTCTTTCCTTCCTTCCTTCTTCCCTCCTCCCTCCCTTCCTTCTTTCCTTCCTTCCTTCTTCCCTCCTCCCTCCCTTCCTTCTTTCCTTCCTTCCTTCTTCCCTCCTCCCTCCCTCCCTCCCTTCCCCTCTCTCCTTCCCTCCCTTCCTTCCCCTCTCTCCCTCCCTCCCTTCCTTCCTTTCCTGCCTTCTGAGTCTTGCTAAGTCACTCAGGCTGGAGTGTGCACTGGTGTGATCTCGGCTCACTGCAACCTCCCTCTCCAAAGTTCAAATGATTCTCCTGTCTCAGCCTCCCGAATAGCTGGGATTACTGGTGCACCACCATGCTCAGCTAATTTCACAAGTAAATTTCATGTCAGATAGTGATAAGTGCAGAGGGGGGAAATGCAGGAAGATCCAGTGGTCAAGGAACCCCCAGGGGAAGTGTGGGGTGGGGTGAGGTGGTCAGGGACTCTGGTACTTGAGCTGAGCCCAGGAGAATGTAAAGAAACAGAGCATTTGGATATTGCAGGAAGAGCATAACAGGCAGGGGGAACAGCCAAAGCCAGGACCCTGAGGCAGAGTCCCTGGAGCATTTAAGGAACAGCAATGAGGCTGGAGTGGCTGCAGCCAGGGGAGTGTGCAGGAGGGATGGATGAGTAGTTTGGAGACAGATCACATAGACCTGGAGGCCACGGCAAGGAATGTGGCCTTTTCTCTAAGCAAGATGGGGGCCTCAGAGGGTTCTGAACAGAGAAGTGACCAAACCTGACTTCGATTTTGAAAGGACCTCTGTGGCAGGATGGAGAGGACAAGACAGAATCTAGGGGAGAGGCTGTTGGGGAAATCTAGATGGGAGTCGATAGCCACCTGGGCCGGGGTGGGCAGCAAAGAAGGTGTCCAGAAGTGCTCAGATTCTGGATCTGTTTTGAAAGTGAGGCAAACAGGATTTGCTGAGACACTGGATGTGGGGTGTGGGAGAAAGAGGAGTCAAGCATGATCTCAAGGTTTGGGGCCTGAGCCAGCAACAGGGTGAACTGCTCCATCTTGACTTTTGTCTCCTGAGAAGGGGAGTCATTCTGTGTGCTTCACAGGCATAGACCTTATAAGAAGGGACTTCCAGGCATATGGCACCTGGTTCTTGGTGGGGTGGGGCGGGGGGCTAGGTCTGCAGGGCCAGCCCAGGCACTGGAAGGTGGTTTACAAAACGCACCCTGGTCCCACTCACTACATGTGCTCAGAAGACTGAGGAACATTTGCTTCAGGCTCCGCAGCTGACAAAGCACATTTGCAAACACTGAGTGCTGTGAACACAATATCTCAGCCCTGCTGAGCTAAAATTCCTGGACTCATTACCCCCATATTGCAACTGAGAAAAAAGGAGACCCAGAGAGTGTCAGTGACTCCCCTGCAATCACAAAGCCAACCCATCTGCGGCAGAGTGGGAAGCTGCACCAGGGCAGCTCGCTGCAGGGCAGAGCCTCTCCCCCACCTCCCCACCCTGTTTCCAGCTTCTGCTAAGAGCTCGGTGGGTGTGCACGGGTTAATCCACCAGCCAGCTCCCCAGAGGCTGTCTGGTGATGGGCTCAGTGCACAAGCCTCCAGAGGCCTCCAGGAAGGGCGGGAAGAGGACCCTAGCCAGGCCCACGAAGCAGGCCGAGGGGGCAGGGAGGGCTCCACACACATGATGCCTGTGTCACATACACGCATATGTGTCACTGTGTGCCCCATGCCCATACATGGCCTTGCATGGGTCCCCTCACAGCTTTGCACATCCTGAGTGCAGCCCAGCCCCCACCCAGCCCCCTAAACCATGCACCCTGCCTTCCTGAAGAGGCATTTCCTGTTTAGGGGCTGCCTTCTCTCCCTCTAAGCCCAGGTTCCCAGGGCCCCAGCCTGAGCTGGAGTGAAGAGAGGGCAGCCCCTGGCCCCTTCACTCCCCCAGTACCTCACACATTGGCCCAGCTGGAACCAGAAAGCTTGACGGTAGTGGGAGAGGCTGAGGCAGGGAGGGGCTCAGTAAATAAATGAGAGGCGGAGGATGCCGGGGCCTGGGTGACCAAGGTGTTTCCCATTCAGGGCCTGCACTTGAATCGGAAGTCTTCCTGTGTCAGGCCATGTAGAATGCCACACCATTTTTGTATGTGCATCTAGGGTCTTAGCATGTCAGAATGTGTGCACCTGTGGGAAGGGAGTCGTTGGCAAGCCAGCAGAGGTCTGCGGTGAGGTGAAGGGACAAACAGCTTGGCAGAGAGTGCACTCTTGCGCCGGGCTGGGGGTGGAGGAGGCGCATGAGCGAGTCTGTGGGGCGAGGAGGGCATGAGGGTGTTCCTGTGTGTGGCGAGCAGCTGGGCTGAGACTGCTCACGGGTGTGAGGAGGCTGCCGTGTCCAGATTTGGGTCTCTGAGTCTCTGGGAAGCGACCTCACCCCACCGCCCTGAGCCCCAACTAGAGGGTCTCGCAGAGCTCTGCAGGCAGGCTTTTCCCACCTCCTGACTCTCAGCCCCATGGGGCCTGGGGCGGCCCTCAACTGCGCCTCCTCCCCTCCTCCGCCCTCCACCTTAGCGCCCCCCACCCCACTGCTTCCTGCTCCGGCGGCCCCCGGGGGAGAGGGAGCAGGGAGCTGGCAGCCGCCCCAGCCCACTCCTTACAAGGCCTGGACCCAGCCCCAGACCCGCCCCCAGCCCGCCCGCAGGAGGCCCCAGGCCCTCCCCCTGTCAAGAGCTGCCGCCGGGCCGGGGCCGGACCAGTCGTGGGGCATCGCGATGCTGCTGCGCCTGTTGCTGGCCTGGGCGGCCGCAGGGCCCGCACTGGGCCAGGACTCCCGGGCTGCTGAGCCGCGCGCCGCCTGCGGCCCAGGCAGCTGCTACGGGCTCTTCCCAAAGCGCCGCACCTTCCTGGAGGCCTGGCGGGCCTGCCGCGAGCTGGGGGGCAACCTGGCCACTCCTCGGACCCCCGAGGAGGCCCGGCGCGTGGACAGCCTGGTGGGTGCAGGCTCGGCCAGCCGGCTGCTGTGGATCGGGCTGCAGCGGCAGGCCCGGCAATGCCAGCCGCAGCGCCCACTGCGCGGCTTCACGTGGACCACGGGGGACCAGGACACGGCTTTCACCAACTGGGCTCAGCCAGCCACTGGAGGCCCCTGCCCGGCCCAGCGCTGTGTGGCCCTGGAGGCCGGTGGTGAGCACCGCTGGCTCGAGGGCTCGTGCACGCTGGCTGTCGACGGCTACCTGTGCCAGTTTGGCTTCGAGGGCGCCTGCCCGGCGCTGCAAGAGGAGGCAGGCCAGGCCGGCCCAGCCGTCTACACCACACCCTTCCACCTGGTCTCTACAGAGTTTGAGTGGCTGCCCTTCGGCTCCGTGGCCGCTGTGCAGTGCCAGGCTGGCAGGGGAGCCTCTCTGCTCTGCGTGAAGCAGCCGGAGGGAGGTGTGGGCTGGTCACGGGCTGGGCCCCTGTGCCCAGGGACTGGCTGCGGCCCTGACAACGGGGGCTGCGAACATGAATGTGTGGAGGAGGTGGATGGTCACGTGTCCTGCCGCTGCACTGAGGGCTTCCGCCTGGCAGCAGACGGGCACAGTTGCGAGGACCCCTGTGCCCAGGCTCCCTGCGAGCAGCAGTGTGAGCCCGGTGGGGCACAAGGCTATAGCTGCCACTGTCGCCTGGGTTTCCGGCCAGCGGAGGATGATCCACATCGATGCGTGGACACAGATGAGTGCCAGATTGCCGGTGTGTGCCAGCAGATGTGTGTCAACTACGTTGGCGGCTTCGAGTGTTATTGTAGCGAGGGTCATGAGCTGGAGGCTGATGGCATCAGCTGCAGCCCTGCAGGGGCCATAGGTGCCCGGACTTCCCAGGATCTTGAGGATGAGTTGCTGGTTGACGGGGAGGATGAGTTGCTGGTTGGCGGGGAGGATGAGGAAGATGAAGATGAGGCCTGGGAGGCCATCCATGGTGGCTGGACGGAGATGCCTGGGATTCTGTGGATGGAGCCTACGCAACCACCTGACTTTGCCCTGGCCTATAGGCCAAGCTTCCCAGAGGATGGAGACCCACAGAAACCCCACCCGGAGCCCACCTGGCCACCTCCGCTCAGTGCCCCCAGGGTCCCCTACCACTCCTCAGTGCTCTCTGTCACCCGGCCGGTGGTAGTCTCTGCCACGCGCCCCACACTGCCTTCTGCCCACCAGCCCCCTGTGATCCCTGTCACACACCCAGATTTGCCCCGTGACCACCAGATCCCCGTGATCGCAGCCAACTATCCAGATCTGCCTTCTGCCTACCAACCTGGAATTCTCTCTGTCTCTCACCCAGCCCGGCCCCCTGCCCACCAGCCCCCCATTATCTCAACCAAATATCCTGAGCTGTTCCCTGCCCACCGGTCCCCCATGTTTCCAGACACCCAGGTCACTGGCACCCAGACCACCACTCATTTGCCTGGAATCCCACCTAACCGTGTCCCTCTGATCACCACCCTCGGTGCCCATCAACCCCCTCTAGCCCCAGATGTCCCTATCCTCAGAACCCAGGCCACCCAGCTTCCCATTATCCCTACTGCCCAGGCCTCTGTGACCACCACTTCCAGGTCCCTTGTGTCCTCTGCCCATCAAGTCTCTGTGCCTGCTGCCACCCAGCCCCCAGCCCTCCCCACCCTCCTGCCCTCTCAGAGCCCCACTAACCAGACATTACCCATCAGCCCTACACATCCCCATTCCAAAGCCCCCCAGATCCCAAGGGAAGATGGCCCTCATCCCAAATTGGCCCCATGGCTGCCCTCAGCAGCTCCCACAGCAGCCCCAACAGCCCTGGGGGAGGCTGGTCTAACTGGGCACAGCCAGAGGGATGACCGGTGGCTGCTGGTGGCGCTCCTGGTGCCAACGTGTGTCTTTTTGGTGGTCCTGCTTGCACTGGGCATCGTATACTGCACCCGCTGTGGCCCTCATGCACCCAACAAGCGCATCACCGACTGCTATCGCTGGGTCACCCACGCCGGGAGCAAGAGCCCAACGGAACCCATGCCCCCCAGGGGCAGCCTCACAGGGGTGCAGACCTGCAGAACCAGCGTGTGATGGGGTAGAGACCCCCCCTCCCGGAGGAGGGGGAAGGGGTGTGTGCTGGACGCATGGCCGAGGCTGCACCAGGGACCCATGGGGGCGCCCAGCTGGACAGATGGCTTCCTGCTTCCCAGGCCCAGCCAGGTTCTCTCTCAACCACTAGACTTGACTTTCAGGAACTCTGCTTCCTGGCCCAGCGCTCTTGACCAAGGATACACCAAAGCCCCTAAGACCTTAGGAGGGCGGGTGCTGGGGTCTTCTCCAATAAATGGGATGCCAACCTTGCCCAAGGCTTCTGACCCCTACTGGTGCTTGAGGGGGTTCTGGGAGGACTCAGAAAAAGGGAAGGATCTTCCTTCAGTTTGTCTGGGTCCTCTAAGAGGTAAGGTACCATCCCTTTAAGGGAGGGTATGCCTCAGAGATTCTCAGGTTAGCAGGAGCCCAGAGAGGGCAGAGCCTTGCCCAAGATCACACAGTTGAGCCCAGCAGTGGGAGGTTTGACATGGGGAAATTTTCATATTTATTCCTCATTTTACCAAAGCTCCAAGAAGGTGGGGCTGAATCTGGGGGAGGGTTGTGGAATGAGGGCTTTTGCTGAACTGGAGCCAAACTGGGGCTTAGGGGTCAAAGTAGGCTCTGGAAATGGTGATTTATGGGAGTGGAGGGGTCTGGTGGGTGCGTTGCTCCTAACTTTCTTCAGACATTTCTCTTCCTATCCCTGTTGCCTTCACAGAAGTTGGGAGCTGGGGCTCAGGGTCACTCAAGGGGACTGCCGCCCCTGGTTTTCGGGTGCTCTTGGTCATTCCTCTGCTTGCTCCGGGGAGGAGGCTGGGATGGGAAGGACCAGGAACCCAGAGGGATCCCATACTAACTGCTTGGACAGCCGCAGGAGCAAGGCCTTCTTTTGCAGGGGCCGCACTTTGCTCTTGTCTGTGTTGGCTGGGGCTGGTTGGGGACCGACAGAACTCAGCAGACCTGAGCTTGAGCGAGGGCTCCGGCTGCTCAGGACTGAGATGTCCCAGGAACTGCAGGAGGGACTGGTCAAAGATCACAGCCTGGTGGGGGCGACCTCCCTCATCCAGGGCTCACTGCCTTGTGGGGCAGGAGTGAGACCTGGGCAGGAGAGGCGCCAGTTCCCACCTCCTCTGTAATTTTTCAGTTACAGCCTCCCGGGGGCCTCTAATTAGGATGGGGCAGAGTCGCCGCGACCACCCGGGCAGGTGAGGAGAGGCCCAGCGCCCCCTTCCCTACCTGGAGCCCTAAGCCACCCTCTGGCCGAAGGCCTAGACCTGAGCTGGAAGGTTGGGCGGGCCCCAGGGAACCAGGAAAGGAGGGGCCAGAGCTGGGGATGAACGGGGGGTCGCGGAGGGGGCGGAGGGAATGCTACGTACTGCCCCCGGCCCCCACCTTCACATTCCCCTAACTAAAACCAGACGCACCCACCAGATCCTGCACAGCTTTAACCTTGGAGACGCCGTCGAGGTGGTTTGCTGGATGCGAATGAGGGTTGCGAGGCGGACCAGACGTCTGGGTCTGGGAAGGAGGTGAGCAAGGATGGGGAGCTACAAGGCCGGCAGGGACCGGAAGGTCTGGAGTCCCTCCAAGACCTCAGATAGGGATCCAGAGCTCCCAGAGGGCAGGAAGGAGTTAAATGCACTGCAGTCGGAGGCGGGGGATGGGAGTGGGGAAGGGGGCCCAGAGCCGGCTCTTTGTCATCTTGTAATGAGCACCAGATGCGGAGCTGCGTGCGGGCCTAAACCGACGGCCTCCCAGGGCAGAGCACCGGCCTGCGCCCAGCCCGGGCTCCGCCCACTGACTCTCAGGCTCCGCCTCATGCGGGCGCGGCCAAGAACTGCAGACTCCAGTAGTATCAGCCTGGACCCGGGAGCTAAGAGCCACTCCCACCCGCTGCAGAACCCGAGAGCCCCACGGAGCTCTCCAGAGGCCCTGCCCCCAAATCCAAACCCCGCCCCTGCCAACTCAAAGATTCCAGCGCGCTCGTGCCCGCCCCACTGTTTTATCAGCCCCGCCCATAATGCATGAGCCACGCCCCCTCCGCTCGGGCGCGCAGATTGGCAGAGCAATTAGTCTCGGCTTTCCGGAGGTTTGAACTCTGCACCGAGTTTACGCAGTCTCCTCATTCAGTGCTACAGGCCCTGCCCAACACAGCTGCAAGCTTTGCCTCACAGAGCCCTGGACTCTGCAAGGAATCCCCCAGAGATCTTAACTCTGTCCCCGGATGAAGCAAACTCCGCCCTCCAGGGAACGCGTTAAGTTCCCCTCAACTCCTCTTCAGGCTCCGCCCCGCAGCTCCAAGCCCCGCTCCTCCCAAGCTCACAAAAGGGGACTCGCAGGGCTGTCACACCTCACCCAGGCAGCAGTTCACCTACACCTACACGGAGCCCCGCCCCAGAGGCCGCCCACGAAAGATGCAAGCCACGCCCCTGACGGTCCCTCGAGTCCCGCCCACCCAGAGCGTCCTGGCTGCGGCCTAGGGCACAATAACGCCCTGTGGAAAGTGCGACCGAGACTCTTATTGCAGGCCCCGCCTCCCGTGTGTTCTAGCCCCTTCCACCATACTCAGGCCCCACCCTCTTGGGCGCAAGCCACGCCCACTCCAGACCTGGATACCTTACCACCTTCGGGGTATGCCCAGACCCACCAGTCCTCCGAACCCCTCATGTCTTACCAGGGTACCCTTGAACCCGGCCCTGAGCCCTCTTCTTCCACCTACGGTTTCTGTTTGTCCAGATTTCGGGTTCTCTAGACGAGCCCGTAGCCTGGGCCTCGAGAGCCGGGCAGATGGCGTCGATGGGCCTTTGGCGCCACCTGGCCTCGGCCCCGCGGACTTACCGCCACCGCGAGGCCTCGGTAGGACCCCTCTCTCAACGCGTACTAATTGCTCAGTAAATAGCTGCTTAATTCATTAAATGTTTGTGATACTTAAATGTCTGCTGACTGCCCCCGCAGAACAGCCCATCCCTTCGCAGATGCCCTCCGTCGTATTTGGAAATTCGTCCCTAAGGGAGTTTCGACGGGCCCTCGAGCTACTCTATGAGCTGAGGCGCCCCTGACAGTCTCTAAAGTGTCTGGCTGGTCGGATTCTTGCTGCCCTCCCCGACAAATCCGGTCCTCAGGGACGAAAGCGTTGCCTCCCACCTGGCGGCCTAGAATTCCTAGGATCAGGTTCCCCCCGCCCCGACCTGGCGCTCCAAAGGCTGGACACCTTCCCTAGGGGGTGTGTTGCGAAGGGGTGGGTTTGGGCGGGGAAGCCCTCAATTCCCAGCTGAAGGTCGTAGATTTTAGGGACAGTGCCTCGAGAGACACACTATCTTAGTGCTCATTACTACATCTGAAAATACCTGCCTGGAGGGCAGGAGACGCTGAAGTTCAGGGCTAGGAATCCAGTAAAATATTTTCAAACATTACTGCGACAGACCGGGAGCAACCCTTGAGGAGGAAGGGAGCTGACACCAGTGAGCTCCACCTGGGCCCTTGGCTTCCTGCATTAGCTGCCAACCTTGCTCTTGCCCACCTCCGGGCAAATCGAATCTGGCTGGTCATACTCTTGCTGTCCCTTCCCGTCCAATTCTGTCTTCAGGGGCGAAAGCATTGCCTCTCACCTGGTGGCCTAGAATTCCTAGGACCAGTTTCCCCCCACCCCCACCTAGAGCTTCAGAGGCTTCACACTTTCCCTGGGGGGTGTGTTGTTAAGCGGTGGGTTTTTTTCCAGACCAGGTTTCACTGCTCACGCCCTAGCCACTACAAGTGGAAGTAGGGTTTGGTGCCAAATAATGACGATAATAATAGTGAATGCTTGAAGCATTTTTTTTTTTTTTTTGAGATGGAATTTCGCTTTTGTTGCCCAGGCTGGAGTGCAATGGCGCAATCTCAGCTCACTGCAAACTGTGTTTCCCAGGTTCAAGCGATTCTCCTGCCTTAGCCTCCCTAGTAGCTGGGATTACAGGCGCCTGCAAGCATGCCTGGTTAATTTTTGTATTTTAATAGAGACAGGGTTTCACCATGTTGGTCAGGCTGGTCTCGAACTCCTGACCTCAGGTAGATTCACCCTCCTCGGTCTCTCAAAGTGCTGGGATTACAGGCGTGAGCCACCAGGCCCGGCCTTGAAGCACTTCTTAGATGCCCAGTCCTTTTCTAAGGGCTTTACTTGGCCTAACCCATTGAAGATTCATAACGACCTCCACAAAGTAAGTGTCATTCTTACCACAATTTACAGAGTAGGAAGCTGAAGGCACTTGCCTAAGAGCATTAAGCCATCTGCCCTAGTTGACCAATTAGTAAGTGGAGGTTTGAACTCAGGCAGATCCTGTGATCTTTACTCCCTACAGCAAAGCCAGTCCATATGTGATAACCAAGTCTCTAATCAGAAAATGTCCACAACCAACCAGGTGCAGTAGCTCATGCCTGTAATCCCAGTACTTCCAGAGGCTGAGGCAGGCGGATCACTTGAGGTCAGGGGTTCGAGACTAGCCTGGCCAACATGGCAAAACCTTGTCTCTACTAAAAATACAAAAATTAGCCAGGCATGGTCAGGATGCTGAGGCAAGAGAATCACTTGAACTTGGGAGGCAGAGGTTGCAGTGAGCCAAGAATGCACCATTGCACTCCAGCCTGGGTGATAAGTGAAACTCTGACTCAAAAAAAAAAAAAAAAAAAAAAGAAAAGAAAAAGAAAAAGAAAGTAAAAGAAAAGAAAAGAAATTGCCCACACTCTGGGAAACTCAATTTTAGTAGTGAGGCTGCAAGACTCAGACTCTCAGAGAGGCTGATGGAACTGAGATTGAGCAGAGGGATTGAAATCTTCCTTCCCCAGGGAGAGTTCGTCGTCTGTGGTTTTGACAGGTGATACTGGTAAATAAGGCATTTGTTGGGATCGTGGGATCTGGACCATGTGCCCAGGCGAGGTGCAGCCTTGGGCATCTGTCAGCCCGTGTGTTAGCCTGGTTTCAGTGAGTCCATTGATTTTTCTGGGAGGCCAACTAGCACAGTGGTAAGAGCCAGCACTCTGTATCAGACATCCTTGTTTTGATGCCAGCTCCATTGCTTAATGGCTGGGGGACCTAAGGGACATTCTCTTATTGCTCTATGTTTGCTTTCTCGTTTGAAAAGTGGAGATACTATAGAGGAGGAAGGAAGGATTCTATATGAGGAAAACCAAGGTGTCCTGCTGGAAACCCACGAGTATCTTCAGGATGGTGCAGGAACCTGCTACCAAAGACACTGTCTGCTTTAACTGGCTCTGGGGAGCCCTGAAGACAGAGTCCAGAAACTGATCATAGAGAGAGCTGAATTGGCAGCAACTAATGTCTGAAGCCCACCACGTCCCTGAGGCAGAGGTTTCCAACATTGTACTTTACTTGTCTTGAGTGTCTCAGTAACTTTTTCCTGACACCATAGGCCAAAAATACCCAACAGTTTTGTTTCATAAATAGGTCCAAATGACATAGTAATTTTTCCATGACACTAATGATCGAACTGCTGTTAAGTATTTTTTGGCCTGTGGATGTCGTGAAAAAATTACTCCACAATTCCATTTCATAAATAGTTAGGTCTGGCTGGGCATGGTGGCTCATGCCTGCAATCCCAGCACTTTGGGAGGCCAAGGCAGACAGATGGCTTAAGCTCAGAAGTTCGAGGCCAGTCCAGGCAACATGGCGAAGCCCTGTCTCTAAAAAAATACAAAAACCTAGCAGGATGTGGCGACATGTAACTGTGGTCCCAGCTACTTAGGAGGCTGAGGTGGGAGGATTGCTTGAGCCCAGGAAGTGGAGGTTGTAGTGAGTCGATATTGCACCTCTGCATTCCAGCCTGGGTAACAGAGACAGACCCTGTCTTAAAAAAAAAAAAAAAAAAAAAAAGTTAGGTCCAAACAACATAAAAAATACTTCTTGGTCAGGCACAGTGGCTCACACTTGTGATCTCAGCACTTTAGGAGGCTGAGGTAGGAGGATCACTTGAGGCCAGGAATTCAAGGCCAACCTAAGCAATATAGCAAGACTCCATGTCAAAAAATTAATTAAATAAATAAAAAAGTATTTGTACAGAAAAGAAATACTTGTGTCTTTTTTTTCCCCCAAGACGGAGTTCACTTTTGTTGCCCAGGCTGGAGTGTAATGGCATGATCTCAGCTCACTGCAACCTCCACCTCTGATCTCCGCTTACTGCAACCTCTGCCTCCCAGGTTTAAGCAATTCTCCTGCCCCAGCCTCCTGAGTAGCTGGGATTACAGGCACCTGCCACCCCGCCTGGCTAATTTTTAGTGGAGACAGGGGCTTCACCATGTTGATCAGGCTGGTCTCGAACTCCTGACCTCAGGTAATCCTCCTGCCTTGGCCTCCCAAAGTGCTGGGATTACAGGCATGAGCCACCGTGCTCAGCTAATTATGCCTTTTTTTTTTTTTAAGACGGGGTTTCACCATGTTGGTCAGGCTGGTCTTGAACTCCCAACCTCAGGTGATCTGCCTGCCTTGGCCTCCAAAGTGCTTGGATTACATGCGTGAGCCACAACGCCCGGCCTTTTTTTTTTTTTCTTTTTTGAGACAGAGTTTCACTCTTGTTACCCAGGCTGGAGTGCAGTGGCGCAATCTCGGCTCACCTCAACCTCCGCCTCCTGGGTTCAAGCAATTCTCTTGCCTCAGCCTCCCGAGTAGCTGGGACTATAGGTGCGCGCCACCATGCCCAGCTAATTTTTGTATTTTTAGTGGAGACGGGGTTTCACCTTGTTGACCAGGATGGTCTCGATCTCTTGACCTCGTGATCCACCCACCTCGGCCTCCCAAAGTGCTGGGATTATAGGTCTGAGCCACCGCTCCTGGCCGTCACTTGTGTCTTAATACCAGCTGGATGAAAAATGGCAGGCAACTTTTACATGGCAGTTTCTCTCACTAATAGGCAAGCAATAAAGTGTAGATTTCATTTTCTGCCCTTCTAGTGTTCTACTGAAGGACTTGCCCACAGAGCACCTTCCTGGGCTATTTTCCTGGTTCCTAAGAGGGTAACTTAACTGAGTTCCCATATTGGCTATTACAGGTAGAGGCCACTAGCGCCCCCTGCCTGCTGTTCAATCATTTATTCAATATTAATTGAGAGCCTGCTATGCATCAGAGACTCCACTAAGGATCAAGGATACCAAAGTAACTAGATAGGAGAACAGCAAGAATACTTATGATAAGACCACTTAGAGCACTATCCAGGCAAGAGGAGAGAGTGACCTGACTTTAGGCAGAGGCAGAGTTGGAATAGGAGAAGACAGCAACATTGAGCGGTGACAGGCAGGAAGATTTGAGCATGACCCAGTGACTGGCTGAATTGAAGGAGAAGAAAGGTCCTCTCCAGGGTAATTCCATGCATGGAGATGGAGACACAGGTGGAAAAGGTGCTTTGGGGAGATAGATGATGCCAGCTTGGGCGATGTTGACTTCGAGGTGTTGGGAAGTTGTCCAAGTGGACTGCTTGGTAAGGCATCTGGCTACCTGAATCTGGGGCTCAAAACCGAGGTCCAGGTTCAAGATCAGATTGACTTTCCATTATACGCCACTGCTCGGAGAGGCCCAGAAACCAGCAGCACCACCACCTTAAGCATGACGAGTCCTAGCACTCCCACACATGGTTTCCCAGTTTGGCTTTGGAAAGAGACAGAGGAACTCCTACTACTGACTTCATACGTGTCCACATTGTTTGAGTTTCTAAATAATTATGTTTTTATTTCAGTTACTTATGGAAGTTTGAACTTGATCTTTTTTTTCTTTCTTTTTTTTTTTTTTTTTTAATTAGGCTGGGTGAGATGGCTCGTGCCTATAATCCCGGCACTTTGGGAGGCCGAGGCAGGAGAATCATTTGAGCCCAGGAATTTGAGACTAGCCTGGGTAACATAGTGAGAGCTCATCTCTAAAAAAAAAAAATTGAAAAACATGGTGGTGCATACCTGTGTCAAAGCTTCTCAGGAGGCCGAAGAGAGAGGATCCCTTGGGCCTGGGAGGTCAAGGCTGCAGTGAACTGTGATCACACCACTGAACTCCAGCCTGGGTGACAGAGTGAGATCCTGTCACACAAAAAAATTTTTAAATTAATTTAATTAGAGACAGGAATTTCAGTATGTTGCACAGACTGGTCTGGAAATCCTTGCCTCAAGCAATCCTCTGGCCTTGGCCTTCCCAAATGCTGGGATTATAAACCATGAACCACTATGCCCAACCTGAACTTGATCTTTATTAAAGTAGTCTCTATACTTTTTTACAGTCTTTTTTTGTTTTTGAGATGGAGTCTCCTTCTGTCATTCAGGCTAGAGTGCAGTGGTGAGATCTCGGCCACTGCAGCCTCTGCCTCCTGGGTTCCAGCAATTCTGCCTCAGCCTCCCAGGTAGCTGGGATTACAGGCACGGGCCACAACACCAGACGAATTTTTGTATTGTTAATAGAAACTAGGTTTCAGCATATTGGCCAGGTTGGTCTCAAACTCCTGACCTCAGGCGATCCGCCCACCTCGGCCTCTCAAAGTGCTGGGATTATAGGCATGAGCCACCGCACCTGGCCTGTATTGTGTTTTTATAACATATAGTTTTAAACTATTCTACTAAAAAAAGAATTTGTATTTTGGTCAGTTTTATTTCATATGCTTTTTAAAAAGAGAAGAAAAATACATCTGTCTTTTGGACTATGAACATGGGTTACTGAGAACGAGCCAATTTTGGTCTCAGCTGATATTCTGGACAGAAATGCCTCCTTGGAGCGGATGTGGCACAGCTACTCTTGATACGCAGTCATCAATTGCATCATAGGCAGCTGATCTGTCTTTGCTGGTCTCTGTGGAATCTGACTTCCAGGAGCTTTGGCCCTTAGCCAGCAGGGGCAGAGCACACCTTCCCCATCCTCACTCAGGGCGTGTCCAACTTTTGGCTGGATGCCCGATCCTCCTTGCCCATTCCAGATACATCCCAGGCCATCTCAGCAGTGACTTTGTACTCACGGGCTCTGAAGAACAGAAGGCAGCAGATGTGACATAAAAGGGAAGATGAAACTCACAAAAAATGAATGCACCTGGGCCTGCTACCTTGGGGAAGCTCTAGGGGTCTAGTGGTCTAGGTCTTGGATCCAAGGAGGAAACACAGAACGTCATGGTTTCCTGGACAGGGGAAGTGGCCAGTGCATCCCTGGGTGCTCTAACTTCTCAGACCCACTAACCAAAGATCAGAAAAGCTCCACTGCAAGTGTGGCCAAGCAATGAAAACTTTGGCTGGTCTGGGCTGTGGTCCACTTGGCCCTCAGGACCCAGCTAACCCCAGGATATTGGAGGTGTTGGTAGGAGATCGGGAATCATTCACTTAACACAGATTGACTAGACATCCATTTTGTGTGCCAGGCACCACGCTGGCTGCTAGTGAAGTGTGTGTGTCATAAGAGGGAGTGTCCACTTGTAATTTATAATAATGCAAATTATGATGACAGCAATATTTATTGAGCACTTCCTATGCTTGAGACCTTGATTTAAGCACAGTCACATAGTATCTTTTAAAAAAATATTTATTGGCCAGGCTCAGGGGCTTATGCCTGTAATCCTGGCATTTTGGGAGGCTGAGGCGGGTGGATCACCTGAGGTCAGGAGTTTGAGAGCAGCCTGGCCAACATGATGAAACCCCATCTCTACTAAAAATACAAAAATTAGCCAGGTGTGGTAGCACATGCCTGTAAACCCAGCTACTTGGGAGGCTGAGGTAGGAATCACTTGAACCCAGGAAGCAGAGGTTGCAGTGACCCGAGATCATGCCACTGGACTGCAGGCCAGAAGACAGAGCAAGACTCCATCTCAAAAATAAATAAATAAAAAGAAGAGAGCCTTAGATAAGGCCATCTATAAGATTAGATGGGGAATAAATCAACATTTAAAAATATGTATTTATTTATAGACCAGGCACGGTGGCTGACTTTTGTCATCCCGGCACTCTGGGAGGCCAAGGCAGGTGGATCACTTGAGGTCAGGAGATCAAGACCAGCCTGGCCAACATGGTGAAACCCCTTCTCTACTAAAATACAAAAGATTAACGGGCATCGTGGCATGTGCCTGTAATCCCAGCTACTTGGGATTCTGAGTCAGGAGAGTCTCTTGAACTTGGGAGGTGGTTGCTGTGAGCCAAGATCTCACCATTGTGTTCCAGCCTCTGTGACAGAGAGAAACTCTGCCCCGCCCCCGAAAAAAAAAGTTTTTTGGCTGGGCACAGTAGCTCACACCTGTAATCCCAGCACTTTGGGAGGCCACGGTCGGAGGATTGCTTGGGATCAGGAGTTTGAGACTAGCCTGGGCAACATAGGGAGACCCCATCTCTACAAAATGTAAAAATATGTAGCCGGGCATGGTGGTGTACACCTGTAGTCCCAGCTCCTCGAGAGGCTAAGGCAGGAGGATTTTGTAAGCCCAGGAATTTGAGATGAGCTTAGGCAACATTGCAATACCTGGAATCTAAATTTTTTAAAAAGGGTGCATATATATATATATACATTTTTGTATAGTTTTGAATATATAAAATATACGGGCTGGGTGCGGTGGCTCACCCCTATAATCCCAGCTCTTTGGGAGGCTGAGGTGGGTGGATCACCTGAGGTCAGGAGTTCAAGATAAGACCGGGTTTCAACATGGCGAAACCCCGTCTCTACTAAAAATACAAAAATTAGCTGGGCATGGTGGTGCACACCTGTAATCCAGCTACTCAGGAGGCTGAGGAAGGAGAATTGCTGGAACCCGGAAGGTGGAGGTTGCAGTGAGCTGAGATCACGCCATTGTACTCCAGCCTGCATGACAGGAGCAAAACTCCATCTCAAAATATATGTGTGTGTGTGTGTGTGCACATGTATATACATACATATATGTGGCTTTTCTTTTTTCTCTGAGACTGAGTTTCTCTTTGTCACCCAGTGTGGAGTGCGATGGCAAGATCTCAGCTCACTGCAACTTCCACCTCCAGGTTCAAGGGATTCTCCTGCCTCAACCTCTCAAGTTTGTATTTTTAGGAGAGATGGGGTTTCACTATGTTGGCCCAGCTGGTTTCAGATGATCTGCCCACCTCATCCTCCCAAAGTCCTGGGATTACAGGCGTGAGCCACTGTGCCTGGCCTTTTTTTTTTTTTGAAAGGGAGTCTCGCTCTGCTGCCCAAGCTGGAGTGCAGTGGTGCCATGGCTCACCACGACCTCCACCTCCTGGGTTCAAGTCATTTTCCTGCCTCAGCCTTTTGAGTAGCTAGGATTACAGGAGCCTGACACCACGCCTGGCTAATTTTTGTATTTTTAGTAGAGACTGGGTTTCACTGTGTTGGTCAGCCTGGTCTTGACCTCAAGTGATCTCCCTGCCTCAGCCTCCCAAACTGCTGGGATTACAGGCATGAGCCACCGCACCCTGCCTGAAGTAAATAGGTTCTATTGTCATCTCTCCTTTTGCAGATGAGAAGACAGAAGCAGAGAGAGTGTAAGTGACTTGCCTAGGGCTTCTTTGGCTCAGTAGAAAGTCGGAATTCCATCCAACTCTAGGGTCTGCACCTGTGACTATCTGCCTCCCATGGCCTTAATCCTAATAGAAGAAACAAATAAAGAAACTCATGCAGAACAAATGAAAATAATTGTAACTTATGGTGAGTGGCCAAAAGGAAGTGGAAAGGGAGCTGAGGTAAAGAATAACAGCGGAGTTGATGGGAGAAAACTTTAGACAGAAACCAATGGGGACGTGATTTTATTTACGTGAGGTCTCTACACAGGCTGGAGGGGTGAGTGGGCGTGGGAAGCCTGTTCGAGTCATGGGGGAGGAATTCTGGGCATTTGGAGCAAGGCAGTGGCTTGGGGTGGAGAGGAGGTGGGGTGTTTTGTGTTGTGGGTAGAATCCTGGGTGGTCGATATCACGTAGGGGCGGTGGTGAAATGCTATAACTTCTAGATCTTCTCTGAATAATCCAGTTGGAGCCCAGAGAAGTGGGGCTGAGTATGGATGGTGCCCAGAGTGGTTGGGGGTTGCATGATCACCACGGCACTGGGAGCTGAGTAGAAGGGGCCTCACTGCACCAATCTTTCCACTTTTGTGATATTTGAAATTTTATTTTATTTTTTACAAAAATTAGCCAGGTGTGCCAGGCACAGTGGCTCACACCTGTAATCCCAGCACTTTGGGAGGCCAAGATGTGTGGATCACCTGAGGTCGGGAGTTCGAGACCAGCCTGATCAATATGGAGAAACCCTGTCTTTACTAAAAATACAAAATTAGCCGGTGTGGTGGTGCATGCCTGTAATCCCAGCTACTTGGGAGACTGAGGCAGGAGAATCATTTGAACTTGGGAGGCCAAGGTTGCAGTGAGCCAAGATCATGCCACTGCACTCCAGACTGGGTGACAAAGCAAGACTCAGTCTCAAAAAAAAAAAAAAACACACACACACAAGAAGAGGCCTGCCATGCAGGTGGCTGGCTTAGGCAACGGCTGAATGGTAGCGCTATTTCCTGAGATGAAGATAAACAGCAGTTGGGAGTGGGGGTGGGTGGAAATGAGGGGTTCTATTCCTGCCATGGTGTGTAGCCCATGTAAAGCTTCAGTCAGAGAGCAAAGGCAGAGACCGCTGGGGTTTGGGAGCCAGGCCTTGCACCTTTCCTCAGGCAGGAATTCTCCTCTTGAGAATGGTTTATAATGGAACACCCTGGCTTGATGTTGGCTCTAAAAGAGTCTGAACATGTGACCATCCTGTCTCCCATCCGAGATCGTGAGCTGAGAGCTTCATGATCACTGGGGCTTCTGGGTCTCTCCTCTTCCGGGCTGTGCAGGCCCAGTGCCTTCCCTCCTGACGTGCAGGTGGGTTTAAAGCCTTGTGACGGTGATCTATTGCATGTAACAAATCACTCCAAAATGGAGTGGATTAAAAAAAAGATGTAATTCCCCTCATTCTGTAGGACAGCCATTTGGGCGGGGATCAGCTTGGTAGTTCATCTGCTGGTCTCATTCTGGGGCTCTGGTCTCATCTTCCTGAGGCTCCTGTCATCGTGGCTCAACTGGGGCTCCAGTGTCTAAGATGGCTTCGGTCATCCCATACCTGGAGCTGATGCCGGCTTTTGGCTGGGGGCCTCAGTTCTCCATGCAGCCTGAAATCTTCAGGAGGCTTGGCTGGGCGTCTTCACAGAGAGTGGTCTCAGGTTTGCAAGAGGGCAAAGGTGAAAGCTGTGAGAGTCCTTGAGGCCTAGCCTCACAGTGGGCCAACATCTCTTCCCTCACATCCTATTGGCCACAACAAATCGGAAGTCCAGCCCAGACTGAAATGGGAAACAGATTCCACCTTTTTTTTTTTGAGACAGAGTCTTGCTCTGTTGCCCAGGCTGAAGTGCAGTGGTGTGATCTCGGCTCACTACAACCTCCGCCTCCTGGGTTCAAGTGATTCTCCTGTGTCAGTTTCCTGGGTAGCTGGCACTACAGGTTCACACCACCATGCCCAGCTAATTTTTGTATTTTTGGATGAGATGGGGTTTCACTTGTTGGCTGGGCTGGTCTTGAATTCCTGACCTCAAGTGATCCATCTGCCTTGGCCTGCCAGAGTGCTGGGATTACAGGTGTGAGCCACTGTGCCTGGCCTGATTTCACCTCTTAAGGAGAGGAGTGGCAAAAAATTTGTGGCCATATTTAGTCTTACCATAGGCCTGAAGGCCCCCATTAATGATCTGAGCAGGTCACTCTGCCCCGAGTAGGCCCACGTCTGACACGCTGCCACCTTCCTCCCTTAAGCCGGCACTGTAAAGAAGTGGGTGTGCATTTTGCAGACCACTCTGCGGGTATCAATCAGTTAGGAGGGGCAGGTGGCATTTGGCTCCGCGGTCAATTGCATTTTTGAAGATGGTCACTAATATATCTCCCACCCCACATGCTGTTCTAACAATGTGACATTGACGGGCCTCCTCAGAGAGATGAGATCCTGTATTCCCTTCCCTTGAAACTGGGTGGGCCTTCATAATAGCCTTGGCCGATGGAAAGGGGCAGAAGTGATGCCATGTGACTTCTGAGGCTAGATCATAAAGAGCAACACAGCTCTCACCCTGTCAGACACTTGTTCTTGGAACCTAGCCACCACGTTTTGAGGAAGGTCAAGCCACGTGGAGAGGCCCTTTGTGGGGGTTCCCACCAGTAGCCCTAGTTAGGCCCTCAGCCCTCAGCCAGCATCAACTGCCAGACGTGTGAGTGAATGAGCATTCCGATGATTCCAGCCCCAGCTTTTGAGTTTTCCAGCAGAGGCCCTGGATGTCATGGAGCAGAGAAGCCATTCCTATTGTGTCGTATCTGAGTTCTTGACCCACAGAAGCCAGGAGAGAGCGTAATAATTACTTCTCTTTTAAGTCACTAGAGTTAGGATAATTTGTTACGTGGTAGTGGATGATTAGCAAAGGCTGCTGGTAACAGAGACAAGAAAAAACAGTGGCCTTAAGCAGACTTACAGTTTATTTCTCTTTCTCATTGAAGTCTGGAGGTAGGCATTCCAAGGGATGATGTAGAAATTTCATGGTGTCATCAGAAGCCCAGCATCTTTTACCTTGTTGCTCTGCTATCTTCAGCATGTGGCTACAATTTTCAAGGTCACTTCCTGATCCAAGATAGCTGCTGGAGTTCCAGCTATCGCATATGCATTCCAGGCTGAATGCAGGCCAAAGCAGAGAGGACAAAAATGGTCTTCACCAATACTGTTTCTATTCAAGGGACATTCTTGGAGATCCCCTCCAACACCTTCTGTTGATATCTCATGTCCTAGAATTCAGCCACACAGTCACATCATACATGCCAGAAAAGCTGGCAATGTTGCCTTTTAGCTGGGCCCGTTGCCATCTGCAGCAAAACTGGGGTTCTGTTACTGGGGAAGGGAGGAGAATGGGTAGTGGCCAGTGGGCAGTTGTTGGCTGTGGTGTTAGAGCAGAATGGTGGAAGAGGGAAGTCTTTTCCTTGGCAAGGGGCTGGAACCATCATGCTGGCCTCCCTACCCACTGAAGTCTTCTTTTCCTTTTTTTTTTTTTTTCTGGAGACAGAGTCTTACTCTGTCATCTAGGTGGAGTACGGTGGCGCAATTTCGGCTCACTGTAACCTCTGCTTCTCAGGTTCAAGTGATTCTCCTGCCTCAGCCCACCACCACACCCAGCTAATTCTTGTAATTTTTGTAGAGATGAGGCGGTAGGGGTACGGGGGCCTCTCACCATGTTGGCCAGGCTGGTCTTGAACTCCTGAACTCAAATGATCCACCTGCCTTGGCCTCCCAAAGTGCTGGGATTACAGGCATGAGCCACTGTGCCCAGCAACCTGCCGCAGCCTTCTTTAATGTTTGGGCACCAAGGGTTTTTCCACCTAATTTGCTTCTGAATGAGGAATCGATCTCACTCCTAAAGAAGAGAGGCTGAGGGTGAAAGCACAGGGGGAGCTCTGCTCTTTCACTCCACCCTCCCCATGGAGGCAGCATGTAGCTGGACTTTTGCTAAATATCCTAAAATGCCACCTTGAGTGTATCTTGTCCCTGCCCAACCACTTTCCATGGCTCCAGATTGCCCAGTTTGCTTCAGTTTAAGGACAAATTCTAGGGTTTGGGATGGAAGCTGCAGCAAAGCCTTCCACAGCTTCTGGCTTATCTCCTCGTCACAGCTCACCTCATGCCTGGCAGCCAGGCCTTTGTCTGCTGGCAGCCAGGACACTGCCTGCCCTGTCTTTGCTTGGGGAAATTCATCCATTCTCAGCATCCTTCCAGGGTCACCACTAGCCGTTATGGCACCTTTGCATGGAGAGCTCCATGCCAGAGTTTGAGGAGTGGCCCGCAGGCTGATTCCACCCACACTCGCCTCTACGCCCACTGCCCTTGCACAGTGCACACCCTGCACTGCTGCTCATGTGATGATGCCACTTCCAGGAATCCTTCAGAGCCTGTCAGGGAGTCAGGACCTTCCTTTGTCCTGATGTTTTCTCTGCCTTTGGATTCCACGCCAGCCTGCCCTGGCTCTCAGCTGCCCTTTCCAGCTCTGTGTCCTCCGACCTGCTTTGCACCCATCCCCTCAAACTGATAATGTCGGTAACCGCTGGGGCGCACCGAATTCTAGTCACAGACCACAGCTCTTTCTCCCCACTTTCGGGACCAGCCACCACACCCTTAGTCCTCAGCATGCCCAGCAGCAGACTGGAATCCGCCCCCCCCCCACACCACCCCACAGCCGCCACTGAGCTGGAAGAAGGGCCACCTTGACAATGCCTTAGAAGTGATCTGGGCCCAGACACCAGAGTCAGGGAAGCTGGGTCCTCAGAGCGACTCACACTTGAGTCTCAGAGTCCCCAGGCTAGGCAGGGGAAGGTTCCTCTTCTTGGCTCCCCTCGTTGTTCCTGGAGCCCAACTCTGAGTCCCCTCCCACAACCCATGATCATGCCCTGAACTAAGGTGGCCCATAATGCTTGCAGTAGTGGCCTCAGACCCACGACCCAGGAATGCACAGGCCTTCCATTCCAAACCTTTATTTAATCTGCATCTTCTCTGCCTCCTCCCTTCCCCCACCCCTCAGAGGGAGTGAAAGCCCTCATTGGAAGGGAAGGAACTCTTCTCTCCTCCCTGGAGGAGGGACAGTGTCCCCTGGGGCAGGACCCATTGATGGGAGAAGCAAGGGCCTGTATGATGGAGCAAGGGCATCGTCCAAGAGGCGGAGGCTGAGTCTGGGCCCCTCGGATGCCTTCTGGGCCTGGGCTCCACAGATCATCAGCAACGTGAAGAGTAGATAAGGCTGGGAGGGTGACGAGAGGGGAGAGGGCGTCCTGGGTGTGCATGGCTGATGGGGGCAGACATGGACTTTGGGAGGCAGGAGCAGAGGCCAGGGGATGTGGCAACCACGTGGGGCCCTGAGAAGAAACCCCAGGTTGTAGCGGTGGCTGAATGTGAGGGGGAGGGTGTGGGGGGCACCAGGGGAAACAGTACGGGTGGGTGGGGCAAGGCTGTGCTCCCAGAACCAGGCTCCCAGTGGAGGGGCCGCACTGCTAAGTCCAAAGGGACTGGCCCTGAGCAGCGGGCAAAAGGGCAGACAGAGAGGGGCCTATTAGAGGAGGACGGAATGTTGGATGAGTAGCAGGACCAAGGCTGCGGTGCCACCACAGCTAGCTCTTCAGCCCCAGGGAAGCCAACCTGGCTGGGCATGGCTCCAACCCGCCAATTTGTGCTTCTACATTACTGGAGGGCTCCCAGTGTGGCCTCAGCCCCCCGCAGGGAAGTGTCCACAGGCAGCCTCTGCTGCAGGGGACAGCTGGCCCTGGGACTCTTCTGTCCCAGCCTTTCTGGAAGCTTCTCCTGCCGTTCCTGAGAGGCCTCCAGGCCAGATCATCGGCCATCTTGGGGGGTACAACATGGTCGGGGGAAGCCATGCTGGGGGCGGTTCTTAGGCTCAACTTAGGTGGCATCCGTTTCCCCCAAACTGACCCCGGGTCACTGCATGTTAGTCTGTTTAAAGACCCCACCCCACCCCCACCCCACTCCCGCCCCTTGTGTGTGGCTGGTCTGTTTTCCCGCCTGTTTTGGACGACAATCACGGGCATCTAAGCCCATGGTGGGATGTTGGGAGGGTGCCACTCTGGGGGCCGTTGGGGTCTCAGAGCGCACCCTGCCCATCCCCCTGGCAGCCGCTGTCTCCGTGGACAATAAGCACCGGGAAGTAGAGGGCGTCCTCGTAGCAGGGCGGGCTCTCCAGGGGTTCTGTGTCCTCTCCACGGCGCCCCAGTGGCCCCCCGCTCAGGCTGCGGAAGACCCCTGGCGTGGCCCGGCCCCCGGCACCCAGCGAGAGGCGGCTGCGGCTGAAGGGCAGGCGGGGCCCGCTGGGCCGGGCCGGGGGCAGCGAGTTGCTGCTGACGGAGCGGCGGCAGCGCTGGCAGCCTCGGAGGTAGGCGCCCGAGCCCGCGCCCATGACCACGGCCTCCGAGTAGCTGGGCACCAGCTGCCTGTTGGAGCAGATGTGCCACTCAAGCTCGGTGAAGTCCACCGTGGCCACGCGGGACAGCGGGGGCCCGCTTGGCATGGCCCCGGGTGGGGGCGAGCTGGCGCCGAAGAGCTTCTCCACCTGGTAGTGGACGTGGGCCGTGCCGTAGGCAGCCACGACGCGCAGGGGCCACGACAGCGTGGCCGCAGACACGAGCCAGAAGACCCAGGCGCGCGCGTACCAAGGCGGGCTGCGGGGATCGGCGAAGACCATGAGCGACTCGCGGAAGTCCACGTCCTTCAGGTGCATGCCCTCGCGCGCCTCCAGGTAGTCGTCCAGGCCCTCGTTGGCGCTGAAGAAGCGCGCCCGCTGCGTGAGGTACGAGGCCTCGGCCTCGGCGCTGCCGAAGCTGAAGCACTTGGTGAAGCGCAGCCGCGTGGCCGCGTGCTCTGCCAGCCCCACCAGCTCCTTGGAGACATCGCGGACGCCATGCGCCGAGTAGTCAAACTCGCCGCGGGCCGTGCGGCTGTCGGCGCGCTCGTGGTACACCTGAGTGGTTGTGTAGGCGTCGCCGTTGCGGTAGCGCGTGATCTGGCGAGTGCGCCGCACATAGTGGTAGCTGGTGGCCTTCCACCAGACGCATGGCGGCGCCTGCTGTAGCCGTCGGATCAGCGCCAGCACCGTGTGGGCGTCGGTGCGTGGCGCCTGGCAGGACCGCACATGACAGTGCCAGCACTCGGCCAGGTAGAGGAGGTAGAGGAGGGAGACGAAGGCCAACGGGATGTACAGGTAGCCATCGGAGCAAGGGCTGGCCGGGTAGGTGGGTGGCGGGCCCCCAGCACCCTGGGCCAAGGTAGCCTCGGGCCCCAGGACCAGCCGAGGCACCGTGGCCAGGCGACACCAGGCCACCACGGCCCCGCAGGCGTGGATGAGCAGCGTGAGGAGCAGGCACTTCCAGTGCGACTCGCGGCATAAGGAGCTTCCCAGGGACTGTTTCAGGGGGCGCTGCTGCAGGTGGGCAGAGAGAGGGAAGCTGTGTCAGGTGGGGCCATCGGTGGGGCCTGCACTCTGCTTAACCCGGCTGAGGGAGGTGACGCTGTGAGCCCCACTTTACAGAGGAGGAAACTGAGGCCCAGAGGGATGAGCAGCTTACTCCTAGCCTCACATTTCCAGCTCACTCACAGTGGCACTGCAGATTCAAACCCAGGCCTCCCTGCCCCAAACCCATCCTCCACTGTGCCCTGCTAGCACTCAGCCAACCACACATAGGACACACCAGGCCCACCTCAGCCAGGAGGAATGGATCCTCACACTGGCTATTGAGTAAACTGAGTTCTGGTCCTGGCTCTGCTCTGATTTGCTGTGTGGATTTAGCTACATCTCTGCCCTCTCTGGGCCTTGATTCCTGGTCCTGTTGGTCTGGGAAGCCAGGGTGGAGGGGGTCTGAGGGGTAAACAGTATGGGCTTTGGAGTTTCACTGCCCAGAAGCCAGTGCTGGCTCCACCACTTACTGTATGACTTGGGCAGCTCCCTCATCCTCTCTGGACCTCATTTTCCTCATCTGTAAACTGAGTCTGTTGTGAGGATTCAATGAGATCATATGTGTGAAGATCTTAGCACTGGGTCTGGTCGTGGGAATAAATACGATCACCATTACCCTGAGACTCCCTCTGGTCCCTTGTTCTACAGGGACTCAGGAGATTCAGCACAGGCTTTTAAGTCAGCAAGAAAGAGGGAGTGTTGAGAACGGGGGAGGTGCGAGTCTTGGGGTGGGGAGCAGATGGAGGGCCGTCCTCCACTCCCCATCTGTGCTGAACGAGGGGGTGAGACACAGCTGCTGGACATCAGGGGCCACTCCCTGGCCCAGAGGGCTTGCCACACCCTCCCTGGCAGGGATGCCAGCCTGGCCACCTCACCCCCCAGGTGCCTATGGAGAGAAGCTGGTAGGGATAAAGTGGGGAGAGGAAAAGGGTACAAAGGGGAGGAAGAAAGTGAAACAAGAAAAGAGGGGTTAAGGGACCACCTCTCCTGCTCCAGAGGCCCAGGAGGAGAGGAACAACCCCCCAGCCCAGCCCAGACATTGCCTGTCCCCATCATCCAGCACGGAGCACAGTGCCACCTGAACTGCAAGGCCTGTCGGGTGCACACACACTTGTCCACGCCCCTCCAACACATGCTCATCACAGACCCACCAACCATGGAGGGCCACACTGCCGGTCACACAGGAAACTCCAGACCCTGGCCTGTCCCCAGGGCACAGACTCTCACGACTGTGGAATTTTACACACACATACACACGCATGCCACAGACCCATCCACCACAGGACACACACACACACATACATGTTACACATGCAGTGAAGCCCAGAGACATACCAGACCTTCACCTGACCACACTGCACATCTCCTTGCCCCCCACAGCAACCTGACACCCACGCTCCTCAGACTCCACAGGGAGAGACCCACCCACAAAAGGACTTGCTCACATGCACACACCTAGACCACTGGGTGACAACCCAAACCAAGCACCCACTCACCCCTCACCTGACTACAGGGCACACAGGTTCCACCCAAGGTGGAGGGCACATACACCCACACAGCACACACAAACAAGCAGGCTACATTCACCCAAACGCACATACAGCCCCACTCACCACCCTATCACCCCACACATAACTCAGGGCCCCAGGTCCTGCAGACCTTCCTGGTTAGGGCTGAGGAGGGGCCAGCGGGGTCGCAGCCAGCAGAATGGGCCCTCGGTCCTCACCTCCAGGACAAGGAGAAGGGGTACCCAGGCACCACCCGTCTTCTTCCCCTCCTCCCCTCCAGGCCCTGAGACTGCTGCTGCATTGCAGGCACTGCCCGAACACCTCGTGAGCCGCTGGGCCGGGCTGGGGACCTGACCCCGCGGCCCTGGAGGTGGGGGCAGCATCCCCCGCCGCGCTGCGGCACGGGGACGTGTGGGGGCCAGGCGCTGACGTCACAGGACGGGCGAGACTGGATGAGGGGGTGCCAGGGGCGGAAGTCGCCCCCCACATAGCTGCCCAGCCGCCCCACCCCTACCCCCAACGCGGGACCCTGGGCCCAGGGACCCCTGGCAGGACGCAGGTTATCCCAATGACGTCATTGGCCATAGGGGCTCTGGGACTTCCCTCCTCAGCCCCTCTCCTGGAATCGCCTTCTGCACTGGTCCCCCTCACGCCGCCCCAGGCCCGGCTCCGGACCCCCACCAGCGCCAGGTACCTCTTCCCGCAGGGGCTCGCCGTCCGGGATGAGCGCGGGCACCTCCCCGCCGTCGCCAGCGCCGTCCTCGGGCATGGTGTCCCGGCTGCTTGGGCGGCCCCAGCCCGGGCACCGGGCATGATAAAGGGGAGCGCGGAGGGCTGCGGCGCGGCCCCCGGGGGCGTCCGCTCGGCTCGGCGGCCGCGGAGGGAGTGCGCGGAGCTCGAGCCCGAGCGCAGCGGCGGCAGCGGCGTTGGCGGCCTGGGTGCCCGGCGCCCCGCCCTCCGTTGACCCCGCCCCCGCGGCACCGGCGGCGCCGCCGGCAGCGCCTGGCACCGCGGACGCTCCGCCTGCCCCCGAGAAGCCCCGCTAGGCGGCTGGACCCCTGGGTTCTCCTCCAGCCGGGCTCGCGCTCGCGACCTTGAGCTGTCTAACCCTCTGTCGCCTGTGCTTCCCGGACTGTAAAACGAAGAAGGAGAATCTCCAAGGTGGGTGGGCGCCCGCGGGGTCCCATCTCTAAGGAGTAGGCCCAGAGCTAAGCCCACCCAGACGCCATCCCCGAAGCCTCACTTGTTGGGGAAGGGGGCAGTAACAACTGAGAAAGACGTGATGAGTCTCACTGGCTGGGAAGGGGTGCTGGGCTCAGCTTAGGGCAGGCAGAATAGGGCCAAGATACAAGGGACCCTAGGTTTCATGACCTTGGGCCAGAAGGCTCCACTCCCAACCTCAGTTTTCCCATCTGAGAAATGGGGATAAAGGTCGGACTGAGTGGCTCACGCCTGTAATCCCAGCACTTTGGGAGACCAAGGTGGGAGGATCGCTGGAGCCCAGGAGTTCCAGCAGCCTTGGAAACATAGTAAAACCCTGCCTCTACAAAAAAATTTAAAATGAGCTGGGCTGTGCACCTGTATTCCCAGCTACTTGGGAGTTAAGACAGGAAGATCAGTTGAGTCTGGGAGTTAGAGGCTGCAGTGAGCTGTGTTTACACCACTGTGATCCAGTCTGTGTGACAGAGTCAGACCCTGCCTCAAAAGAAGAAAGAAGAAGATGAGGAGGAGGAAGAAGAGAGAAAAAAAGAAAGAAAAAGAAAAGACATAAAGGTTTTGGATTCAGTTTACAAGCATCCATCATGCCCTATGTTTCAGCCTGTGTGACAGAGTAAGACCCTGTCTGGAAGGAGGAGGAGGAATGAAGAGGAACAGGTGGAGGAGGAGGGAGAGAGAGAGAGAGAGAGAGAGAGAGAGAGAGAGAGAGAGAGAGAGAGAGAGGAGAGAGGAGAGAAAGAAAGAAAGAAAAAGAAAGAGGAAGGAAGGGAGGGAGAAGGAAAAGAGAGAGAAAAAAGAAAGAGAATGAAAGAAAAAGAGAAAGAAAGAAAAAGACATAGAAAGGTTTTGGATTCAGTTCACACGCATTCATCGTGCCTTGGATGACCCCCTCCCAGGTACACGTGGCCCTAGTACTACTTCCTGGCCCTCCAGGGCCTCAGATCTTCATACCTGTGCCTGGGTCTGGCTTTGCTCCCAAACTAGACCATCTGGGTCGAAAATGAGCTGCAATACTGGTGGGTTAATTCGTTTTGTATGTGCGTGTGTTCCGGCAAAGAGCAACTCAAAAACCATTTAATTAAACACCCCACCGGGTGCGGTGTCTCACACCTGTAATCTCAGCACTTTGGGAGGTTGAGGAGCGCGGATCACGAGGTCAGGAGTTTGAGCCTGGCCAACATGGTGAAACCCTGTCTCTATTAAAATACAAAATTAGCTGGTCGTGGTGGCAGGCTCCTATAATCCCAGCTACTCAGGAGGCTGACGCAGGAGAATCGTTTGAACCTGGGAGGTGAAGGTTGAGTGAACTGAGGTCATACCATTGCACTCCAGCCTTGGGGAAAGGGCGACTCCACCTCAAAAAAAAAAAAAAAAAAAAAAAAAAAAAAAGGCTGGCGCGGTGGCTGACGCCTGTAATGCCATCACTTTGGGAGGCCGAGGTGGGCAGATCACGCGGTCAAGAGATGGAGACCATCCTGGCCAACATGGTGAAACTCCGTCTCTACTAAAATACAAAAATTAGCTGGGCATGGTGACGCATGCCTGTAGTCCCAGCTACTTGGGAGCAGTAAGGTCATCTGGTGTAACTAGACACCTGGTAGCTAATTAGAGAGGTCGCAGAGGACCTGATCGTGCTTTCTAGAAAGCGGTGGCTGAAGGTCTGTGAGAGGGATACCTCCGAAGACTGTCTCCAGGGTTGGTGGGAGTGGACAGAACCTGGGTGGAGAGAAAGGAACTCCTGGGACTACAAGTGAGGCTTGGGGGCCTCACTTCGAGAAGACCACAGGCCCGGTGATGACTCAGGAGTTTCGGCTGCAGCTTCGGGAGGCGGATCAGGACACCTCTGCCCCCAAATCTGCTGGACTTTAGGAGAGTCTATGGGCATGTCCTGGGCAGGGTCCTGCCCCACCTCTACCACCCAATCTCTGGGACTTCGGATCCTCTGGGAAGAATGCGTGTATGTGTGCGTGTGGCCAGGCGCTTGCTAGGAGTGTGTGGTTCGAGACCCCAAATCCTCCCATCAGCAGGCCCCCGAAAGTCTACAGGATGGCGGCAGAGGCGGGAGGGCATTTTCAGCACCGGAGGACGGACAGCACCCACGCGGAGAAGAGGAGTGGTAGATGGGAGGAGGAGTCAGCATCCTGGGGCTTGCTGGGCCGCTCTGTCCCTGATAGGTCCAGCCTCCCATCACCACCTCCGGAGCTGCAGGGGCTCCGTTCCAGGACTGGGTGAAGTGTGGGGGACAGAGGAGGAAAACATGCCCAGAGAGGGAGGGACAGGGGCCTCGAAGGGCAGGGCTTGGTCGAAACTGGACGGCCCTATTCCCTCCTGGAGTACGTCCCACTAGGGAAGCTTCGTTCCTGACTCCGGCCGCAAGTCTCCTCTCTTCTCCCTGGTGTAGTCGTGGCAGTGTGCGTCAAGTGCCTCACCGCGCAGGCGCGGAAATAATTCTCGCCCACCTTCTCCCTTAACCCTTCTATTGGGTGTTCCCACCCTGAACTGGCAAGCGCGTTATCCAATCCCAGGTACCAGAAGTCTCTCCGCCTGCCCCCCAACCCGGATGTTACCTTCTGCCGAATCCGCTCAGTCCAGAGCCCGTCAGTAGCCAATTGGGAGAGGGGAGAGGCGAGCCGGCGCCACCGTTGAGCCAATGACAGGCGCGGGGCGATGACGCCACGCGGTCGCGACCGGCGGGGCGGGGGACGTGTAGCGCGGCCCGGTGGCCTCGGTCGGTACCCCGGGCGCGTAGCAGCTGCTTTATTAGTATTCGCACCCACGAGGCGGCGCAGCGGGCCCTTGGGGAGAGCGAGCGTCGCTGCCATGGCTTATCACTCGGGCTACGGAGCCCACGGTGCGTGGGGCGCGGGCGGGCGGGGCGCCGCGCGGCCGGTGCGGGGAGAGTCGGCGGCGCGGCCCGCTCACCCCGAGGGATATAGCAAGTGGGACCTCTGCCCAGGGCGGGGGTGTCACTCGGGTTCCTGCCCCTCGCGACGCTGCCACGCGTCCCGGACTTCGCCCTCTCGGCCCAGACCTGAGACCGGGCTGTGGTAGCACAGCTGGGAGTCCCATGCCGGAATCGGGGGCAAACGGAGTCCGTCTCCGCCTCCAGAAACTGCTTTGACTGTTGTAAGCCTGGCGGGATCCCTGAGCACTGTCCAGGGATTCTGGGTAGCCAGCTGTCGCCTCTCCCCGCTTTGTTCACGCTAGGATGCCTTCCCAGTTATTTTCACCTGGCAAACTTCTACTCACTGTGTCTCAGTTCAGAGGTCACTTTCCTTGAGAGGCCTCTAGAAACCCCAATGGACAACCACTGCCTCAGCTCTTCCTTTACCTACATTTAGCAACGTATTTCTCGCGAAGGATCCCTCATCAAAATTCTTTCTCAGTTAGCTCCCCCTCACCCAGCTTGGGGTCCCCTCACTGATTGTGCCTGCAAGACCCGTGCAGGGCCGTCCAGCCAGGGAGGGGGCCGTGGTTTGGGCTCATGCTTGGTATTTCTGTCACCTACTCTGATCTCTCCAAACCCACAGGCTCCAAGCACAGGGCCCGGGTAGCTCCGGATCCCCCTCCCCTCTTCGAGGACACAAGCGGTGGTTATTCCAGCCAGCCCGGGGGATACCCAGCCCCAGGAGCAGACGTGGCCTTCAGTGTCAACCACTTGCTTGGGGACCCAATGGCCAATGTGGCTATGGCCTATGGCAGCTCCATTGCATCCCATGGGAAGGACATGGTGCACAAGGAGGTGTGGCCTGCCCCCAGGGCACGGGTGGCAGAATTTTTGGCTAGGGCTGGGCATCTCCGGATTCCACCCGATTCCTCACAGTGCTCTCAGGGAAGGAGCACGCAGAGGGGCACCCTGTGGCCTGGAATGCAGCTTGCCCACAGCCTCCTCTCTCCCCTCCCAGCTGCACCGTTTTGTGTCTGTGAACAAACTGAAGTATTTTTTTGCTGTGGACTCAGCCTATGTGGCCAAGAAGCTAGGGCTGCTGGTCTTCCCCTACACACACCAGGTGAGCTTCCTACCAAAGGAACTGGTGGGCCTTCCTCATCCTGCCCCGGTGTGCCCTCCAGACCTCAACCCCCTTCTCTCTTTTCTCTTCTTCCCCTCCTGATGTGGCTGCTGCTGCCACTGCCAGAACTGGGAAGTGCAGTACAGTCGTGATGTGCCTCTTCCCCCCCGGCAAGACCTCAACGCCCCTGACCTCTATATCCCCAGTGAGTCTCTGACCTGGGCCGGGGAACGTGGCGGGGACTTGTGCCTTGAGGGATGAATGGGAAGAATGGGATGAATGGTGCTACCGAGTCAGCACCTGCTCTTGGTGCTGTATGTGTGGCAGCTGCAAGACACCAGGGAGGTAGTGCAGGGTGACCTGTACCGAGGTTCCCGGATGTGCCTTCAGTGTCTCCAGGACACCCTTTTGAGATCTTCCTGTCTCTTGATTTGGACTATGTCCCTCCACAGCCTGGAGCTCTGGGTTTAAGCCTGGCTTTGCAGCTTCCAGCTGTCGGACTTCGGGCTGGTTATTAGTAAAACAGGACTAATATAGTCCCTACCCCAAAGGGTTGTGGGAGAGATTCAGTGAGGTGATACTGGCTCTACACCTCACCTGGCACACAGGAAGGACATAGGAAATGAAGGACATTATTATTACTTGTCCTCCAAGGCGTGCTGTCATCCCTTCGTGGTGGCTCCCTTCTGGGTTCCCACAGCTGCCTGTCTACATGGCATTTTTCAGGCTGCCCACATTTGCAGCTGACTCTTTTCTGTCCTGTTGGCTGCACAGGGTTAGGACCATTGTAGACGCTCACGGGGAATGAGTGTGCGGGGGCCAGCCCAGAGGAGCTTCCAGTGAGGGCAGCCAGTGGGACTGAGGGCAGGCAGCCAGCCTCGGTGTGCTGGGCAGGGTTCTTCCCTCCTTCATCCTGTTTACCTGTCGCAGCCACCATTTAAGGCATCCCTGTTTTACATGTTGAAGCCAAGCCTCAGAGGAACTCAGTATCGTTGAGGCCTTAGAGTTGACAGGTGGCAGAGCTGATTTTCTGACTCTAGACACTCCCCTCTGGGGGTCACATCAGTGCTTTTTTTTTCCCCCTCCTTTTGAGACAGGATCTCACTCTGTCACCAGACTTGAGTACAGTGGTGTGATTTTGGCTCACTCACTGCAACCTCTGCCTCAGGCTCAGACAGCACTTCCCGCCTCAGCCTCCTGAGTAGCTGGGACTACAGGCTGTGGGTGCACGCCACCACGCCCAGCTAATTTTCGTATTTTTAGTAGAGACAGGGTTTTGCCATGTTGCCCAGCTGGTCTTCAGCTCCTGGGCTCAAGTAATCTGCCTGCGTTGGCCTCCCAAAGTGCTGGGGTTATAGGTGTGAGCCACTGTGCCCAGCCAGTTCTAGTGCTGCTTTAAGTGGGGCAGAGGACAGAACTGAGCTGGAACTGCTGCTGAAGCCCGGCTCTCACTGGCTCTGAGCTTTTGTGCGTACTGCTCCAAGTTAAACCTGGGGTTCCCTGCATTGCTGGGCAGCCAGAGCCCCAGCCCCAGCCAGTGCCGAGGGCCAGACTTAGAATTGCTGACTAAGGTGAGATCACTTCCATGGCCCCGGACTCTAGGGACAGCATGGGTGTCCACTGAACCTGCATTCTGTTCTTGTCAGAAATCAGTTTGGTCCCTGTCTGGGCGGAACAATGGCCTTGGCCTGTGATCCGGTTTCTGAGATGCAGCAGAAACCGATGAGCTTTCCAACACAGGGGCAGGAAAGGAGGTGGCTTGTGGTCCTGGAAGAGTCAGGTGGATTTACACGGCGGGAGAGGCGGCTGGGAAACAGGCATCCCAGGCAGGGCATTTGGGAGCAGAGTGTGGAGGTCAGGCCGTGCTGGGCTGTGCAGGGAAGGAAGTATGGGGCAAAGATGGGTGTGCCAGCAGCCCCGAATGCCTAGTAGGGCAGCTCTGGTTGAGGAAGCCAGGCTGATGGCATCCCTGTGGCACTTGGCAGCGATGGCCTTCATCACCTACGTGCTCCTGGCTGGGATGGCACTGGGCATTCAGAAAAGGTCAGTGTCAACCCCCTCCCTCACCCTCCCCTCCCTGTGAGCTTCTCCCCACCTCCCTAGGGCATATGTGGTGGTTCCCGCCCACCCTTTGTTGCCCCAGCCTCTCACCCTCACCCCTGCCTCAGGATGCCTGGCTCTGAGATGCCCCTCCTTCGGCACAGGTTCTCCCCGGAGGTGCTGGGCCTGTGTGCAAGCACAGCACTGGTGTGGGTGGTGTTGGAGGTGCTGGCCCTGCTCCTGGGCCTCTACCTGGCCACCGTGCGCAGTGACCTGAGCACCTTTCACCTGCTGGCCTACAGTGGCTACAAATATGTGGGGTGAGCACCTGTGGGCCAAGGGGAGGTGGCCTTGGGTCTGGGCCTGTATAGCTGTAGCCTTGAACCATGACCCTGGTCATGTTTCGGTCCCTGGTAACCTCTAGCACTGCTCTGTTAACGGGGACCAGCTGTCTCCAGCAGTCTCCTGAAGACCCGAGTGCCATGCAGAGGTTGGGGAGGTGTTGAGAGTCACCCTGCAAGAGTCATGGGGAAAGGAAGGGGTCTCAGATCCAGGTCCTGGGGCTGAGTCCTGGGCCTTCCACATCTCTTTTGGGTCTGGGTTCCTGTGGGGACAGATTGAGAGTAAAAGGTGCTGGTGGGAGGTGGGGTCTAGCTGGGCTCTGGTTGTTGGGGGTAGGGCCAATCCCAGGCCTGGACCCCTGGGGGTCAGCAGCACTCTCCTCCTTCCACCCCAGAATGATCCTCAGTGTGCTCACAGGGCTGCTGTTTGGCAGCGATGGCTACTACGTGGCGCTGGCCTGGACCTCGTCGGCGCTCATGTACTTCATTGTGAGTCTGGTGCATCCCCCATCCCCTGCCTTCACTTGGGGGCAAACCTCCTCCTCCTGCCTAGGCTTCAGCTCTCCTTTCCTCCAGGTGCGCTCTTTTCGGACAGCAGCCCTGGGCCCCGACAGTGTGGGGGGCCCTGTCCCCCGGCAGCATCTCCAGCTCTACCTGACTCTGGGAGCTGCAGCCTTCCAGCCCCTCATCATATACTGGCTGACCTTCCACCTGGTCCGGTGACCCCTGGCTCCACATGGCACTGAGTTTTTCATTCATTGAAGATTTGATTTCCTTGACTTTGTCTGACCCTTGTTCCTGGGGCCTGATGGGGAGGTACATACCTCTGGGCCTCTGCATTGCCCAAGGGGCTGGGCTTGGGGCTGTCTAGAAAGAAGGTGGACCCAGGGAGGGCTTCATGACTTTGGTGACCTTGCTACTTTCAGCAGCCTCAGATGGGAAAGAGAAGATGGAAGGAGGCTGCTGAGGGAACCCAGAAGGCCTCTGATCCCCCTGGGCAGTGGGCGGGGAGGGCTTCAGCAGGGTCTGTGAGCTAGTAGGATGAGATGAGCCAGGCTGAGGATTCAGCTTAGGGCTGTCCCCTATACAGTCCCCTGAACCAGCCCCCATCTCCTCTTCAAGCTTTCCAGGAACAGAACTGGGGCCCATATATTTGCAGTAGTTTATTCATGTTTTGTCACAAATGGCCGGGGAGGGGGTGCCGGACTCCTCCAGGCGACATAGAAAATAGGTCCAAGAGACAAGGTGGGCTGAGTTTGGGGCAAATGGAGACAGGGCTGGAGAAAGAGCCTGGGGGAGAGGGGAGGGCAGACTAGGGGTGGGGCTGCCCCCCTGCTGAGCCTGCTCATTCCTGGTGTGGGTACCCCCCCACCTGCAGGGGGAGCCTCAGGGTGGGGGTGGAGGGGGGTGGCCCAGAATTTCCAGGGTCAAGCTCTGCCCCTTGGCAGGGCCCAAGTTTACCCCGAAATGGACAAGGCTGGAGGTCCTGCCCCTTCCAGGACTGACTGCCATGCCCACAGGCTGGCAGGGGAGCCCCTGCCCCTAGAGCTCTGCCCAGCCGCTCTAGTCCAAGGGGGAGGGCTCTGAAGGCGGGGGGGGGGCCCGCAGCAGCAGTTTGGGGTGTGGAGAGGCTGGGGGCACCAGTGCCCCCTCCCTCCCCAGGGCTGAGGCCTCTGCGGCCAAGGGGCAGGGCTGGGGGTGCACAGGCGTCCGGTCCGTTCTGGGCTTACTCCCTGGCCGGCTTCCCCCTTAGAAACTCACCAATGTATAAACCATACTGTGGGAAGATGAATCAGTGAGCCTAGTGTGTGTGGCTGCACACACACAGCCACCCAGCTGCCCACCTGGCCCCACCCTGGGCTGCCCTCAGCCCTCAAGGGCAAAGGGCAGGAATTTGGGGTTGGAAGCATGATGCCAGGACATCCCTGAGTTCCGACTACAGTGGGCAGGGCCTCACCTGTACAGGTAATAGAAGAAGGAGAGCAGGTAGAAGGCAAGTTTGCACCAGGACTCCTTCTGGCAGTAGTTGAGGATGTCAGCATTCATGATGGAGACCGCATCATACATGACCTCGGAGCCATCTGCAGGACGGTGGAAGTACCTGGGGCAGACAGGGGCTTGAGTCTGCTATCAGGGCTCCCACCCCCATCCTGCCCCTGTTCTCCGTCTCAGCCTCCCCAAGGCAGCTGCTACCCTCACCTCCAGAGGTGGTAGAAGAGGAGGGGGATGTTGAGGCCCAGGGTCACCCACTCTGCTGCACACAGAAACATCAGACAGAAGAGGCCGTGGATGGAGTATTCTGGGACCACCAGCTGGGGGATTGAGGGTGAGAGGTCAGCCTCTTGGCGCTAGGACAGACCCAAGCTTCAAGGGCACAGAGAGGAGCTGGGGTTTGGAGGTGCCCACCCACCGTGACCTCTGGGGACTAAAAGGCTTTTGGCTTCCCACTCCCTCCCAAGTAGCAGAGTGGATCAGACAGGCCCAAAGAGGAGGAAGGCCTGCTTCTGGGCCACAGTGGGGGCAGCGCTGCGCTAGGAGCCTCTTGCCCCTAGCCCTGACACTGACCTTTCTCAGGAGGCAGCAGATGCGTTCGATGTTTTTTAAACGCTCGCGCTGTTGGGGGAAGGAAAAGGCCGCGATGGGGGAGGCAGAGAAGCAGGTACTGGAGCGGCTCCCACCGCCCTGCATGTGGCCGCCAGGGGGCGCCAGAACGGTCTCTGCGGCACAGTCGGCGCGGCCGGGAAGCAGCCGCGCCGTCCCCATGGCGACCGTCACCATGGAGGGGCCTTCACCCGCGTCTCCATGGCAACGGCCCAGAGCCTGGCAACAGCCGCCCCGCCAGGAGGAACTCAGCCCTGAGCCCGCGCCAGGTGTTGCTGGGGGCGGAGACAGAGAGGAAGGGGCAAGGCGGTCGGCTCCCCCACCCCACCCCACCCCCATCTGCCCGTCTCCCACCCCCAGCCCAGACAGATGGAAAGACAGACGGACGGACACACCTCGGCACAGCACATGTATCACTTACTGCCCGCGCAGGGTTCCCCTGGTCGATGGGGTTCTTGAAGTCGGTCCGCAGCTCGTCAAAGGCTATGATCTGGGGAGACGGCGGGTGCCCGTCAGGGTTGGGGCTGCAGTTTATGGCATCCCCCCAAGTCCTTCCGTGGGATGGGAGTTTACACAAGAGGACCGGGCCAGGTGGAGCTTGTTGCAAAGGTGGAGAAACAAGGCCCAGGGAGGGGCAGGGCCTGGTCCAAGGTCATCACAACAGTCTAGAGGGAACCCTAGCATCTGCATGCACAGTTCAGGTCCATGTCCACTACACCCACTTCCAAAACATCCCAAGACATGGCCTCGTGTCTACCTTGCCGGGTCTGGCCCTGTGCTGAGCACTGGAGCTCCAGAGGCTGGGGACACAGCCCCTGCCCAGGAGGAACCCAGGCCCAGAGGGATGACTACATTCCAGGTGATCAGGGTTTGGGGTAGAGGGAGGACCAGGAGTGGGCGCTTAACTCTGTGTGCAGGGTGATGGAATGCAGGCTCGACTAGGAGTAGGTGTTGGTGAGCAAAAGGGGGCAGTGCAGTCCAAGCAGCAGAAGGTACAATGGCAGAAGGGTGAGACATTCAGGAGGCTTCAGGTTTCATGGGGCTGGCAGGACAGTGCCATGGTGGAAGAGGAGCTGGAAAGTCCAGCAGAGTCAGACATGGGCACCCTGTGAGGCCAGACCAGGAGTGTGGACTTTAACAAAAAAATATAGGGGGCACATTGAAGGGAACACAGCAGCACAGTGGGGTGGTCACGTCCATGTCTTAGGATTGGTCCATGTCTCAGGATTAGTGGGGCAGGGAATCCAAGCTTGCTAACAGCCACAGCTGAGATCTCAGTGGTGCTTCTGCTGGCAGGTATGTGGATTAACTCATTTAATGCTTGTGACAACCTAATAATGACTTAGGTACTAGTTTTATTTTCATGTTTTGCAGATGAGGAAGCTGAGATAGGTTAAGTGACTTTTCCAAGGCCACATGGCTGGTTAGTGGCAAACCAGGATTCTAACCCAGTGTAACTCCAGAGTTAAAATTCCTAACCACTGTGTCATACTCAGGCCAGACCCTCAAGAAGACAGTTTGGAGGGTTGGGAGCAGGGCTGGCGGTGGTCTGAGTAAGTAGAGTTGTAGTGGAGACGGAAGGTATGCATGGGATTATACAGCTCTTTTGGAGCCCGACTCCAGAGGGTTCGAATGGCCGTGAAGCGAAGGGAGAAGCCTAAGGTGCCTTCAGGTGTTGGGAGTGTCTGGCAGATGGTAGTGTCATTACAGGTGGAAACTCTCCAGGGGAGCAAGTGTTTGATGAGATGATGGGATGGGCCTGGGAGGAGCTGACAGGTGACTTGGGGAAAATGGGCTGACAAGAGGAGCCTGCTGGGGTCCCCTCCCATCAGCTCCAGCCCTAGGATGAAACAGCAGGCCCACCACCCCCAGGCATCCCAGGCCCCAGACGGCACAGAGAGAAAGAACATGGGCTTCCTGGAGGGAGCTGGGGCCATCTGGACCACCCCACCCCAGCTCCCCATTGACTCTGGGCAGCCGCCACTTGGCACACACAGCGACAGGGTCCACAGGGAGCAGAAGGGTGCTGTCTGTGCCCCAGAGCTGGCACCACCAGCAGGCAGCAGGCGTCGCGCCTCCCACCCCACCCCCAGACTGCCTGGCGCTGACTCAGCCCCCCGAACAAACAATCCCCCACGGTGACAGCTGACACACGTCACTCACTACCAGGGTTGCCTAGCAACCACTGGGGCCTGGGCTGAGGGTCTGGAGTGGGATCTGGGGTCCTGCCCTGTAAGATTCTAGTTCTTAGCAGCTGCGGACAGAGGACCACACCTCCTATCCCCTACACCCAGCCGGCCGCACTAGGCATCTGATGTGCACGGGTCCACTTTGCCAGCAAGGAACCAGACTTGGGACAAATGTCTTGCTAAGATCGTCCAGCTAAATGGTTGTGTGGACACAGTGCCTCACACAAGCGCTCAATCAATATCTGTTGAATGAACAAAGACATTTCTTCAAAGCTTGGGCCTTTCAACCCAGCCTGGGCACTGCACAAGGGCAAGGCCTGGGTTTCATTCCTCCTTGAACTCCTCAAAGCCACCCAGAGGCTCATCTTTGGGAAGCATCAATGTAGGTGTGGTGGATGGAAAACTGCTGAGAATCCCCTGCGGACAGGGACACCACAGGGGCTATGGGAAGCCCCCAAAAAGGGGCTCCTTGAATTTCAGAAGCCCTCCCAGAGCTGGTCAACTGTGGCCCCCAGCTCCCTCCAGTTCTTAGAACCCTAGCCCTCCTGCCTCCACCCCACAGAAAGAAAAATAGAGTAACTCAGGGTGGTGGGGGAGGGAGGAAAGACAAAGCAACCAAGACCCAGAGAGAGGGCAGAGCCGGGCCATGGAGTGACAGGGCTGAAGCTAGGGTACGTGCAGAGGTGCCTGTGCGGGCTCACTCCTCATGCAGTAGGGGTTCGGTCAGTACATGGAATCCCGATGTCAAATAGCAAGGCGGCAGGGGATGGCAAAGAGAAAGCAGAGGGAACCATGGAGCAAGGCGGCAGGTCCCAGGAAGAGAAAGGAGAGAGGAAGTGGGGAGCCTGGGAAAGAAGCAGGTGAGGCACCAGGAAGAAAGAGAGAAGAGCTAAGGGAAATGAGATGGAGGGGTAAGAGGACCCCCGAAAAGGAATGACAGTCAGGGAGGTGTGCGCGGGAGGTGTGAGCAGAGGATGCCGATCTGAGCTGGCCTGGGCCGAGCTGGGCAGGATATTACAGAGAGAGGCACAGGGTTTGGGTGGGGGTGGGGAGGGAGGGCAGTAAAGTGGGCCCAGGGGCCCCCAATGCTGAGCTGGAGGCTGATGGATAGTTCAGTAGTGAGGGGAAAGGAGCCAGGCAGAGGAGGCCCTGGAGGAGAGCCAGGGAGAAGGGGAGGCAGAGGGAGCCTGGGAGAAGTGATGGGTCGGATGCAGGATGAGGAATGGACATTTTGAAGAACCAGGTGTGGCTAGGCCAGAGTGAGGGACAGACCAAGGGGAATGTGAGACAAAAGGGAAGCGGGGCAGGAAGAGGAGGGAAGCTGGAAAATGGAGAGGAAACCTGGGAGGCTGGGAAGCCCCCAACAGGAGGGGTAGGGAAACCCAAGGTGAGCCGGTGGTGAGGGCTAGGTCTCTGGGAGCTTATGAGAGCCAACTGCTGCTTGGTCAGGAAGGGGGCTGGGAAGGCAAAGGGTTAATGGGCTCTGAGATCTGCGGGTCCTGTAAACAGATGCAGTTGCCATAGCAACCGGCTCCATCACGCTGGCTGGAAAAACCCACAAGGGGGGGGCAGCAGACAGACAAACTGCCCGACGGACTAATGGAGGCGGCTGGATGGTAGGGGGGTGTACATAGAAGATAAAGGATCAAAAATTCCTGAATTCCACCCCCACCCCACGGGCTGCATGGGGCAGAGGAGGGGGTTAGAGGAGGGGGTCAGGGACCGACTGACACACACACACAGACAGGCGGGGGCGGCGGAGGAAGGGGGGGCCCCAGGAAGAAAGCCGACCATCGGGGGTGTTAATGGGGGCGAAGCCGACCAGCCGATGGTTGGGGGATAGCAAAGAGGGGGCGCCAAGTTTCCCCGGGGCTCTGATACCACCCGCCTTGGGCCCCTCCCGCTCCGCGTGCCCCCTGCCCCCCACCCCGCCCCCAGCCCCATCCCGGCCTTACGTGCCAGATGACAAAGAAGATGAGGGAGGCGCACAGCACCAGGGTGAGCATGTAGCAGAACGCGGCGAAGGTGAACGCCATGGCCCCCGCGCCGGGCGGCGGCCCGGGGGGCGCCAGCGCGGGGCCCGGGCGCAAGGGGACGCCCCCCGGCCCGCGCTTAGGGCCGGCAGGGCATGGCCCGTGGGGCTCGGGGGAAGCGGGCGACGCGGCCGGGACCGGGGCCGCGGGGCCGTGGGGGACGCGGGGCGCGGGCCGGTGGACTCGGGGGGCGCGTCCGCTGCCGGCTGCCCGGGCCCAGATCGCTCATCCTGCGATCCCTCGCCCGCGGCTCCCTCGCTCTCCAGCCCGCGAAGCCGGCGGGGCGGAGCTGGGGGCGGGGCCGCCGCGCGAGCGGCCTCGGGCGGGGCTGGGTCTCCGCGCGCCCCCCGTCGGCCCGCGCGCCACCCCCAGCCCCGACGAGCCAGCGGTCGTCCACTCTCTGGACCGCGTAGACGCAGCCGCTACCCGACACCCCGCCCGCGTCGGCACTCCAGCCACCGGCACTGCCGCACTGGGCCCCCCTTTGGGCGGGCGCTCAGAGCAAAAGGCTGAAGTGCAAGGCACTTGTCACTGTCGGAGGCAGTGGGCACAAGCTCCTGGCCGGGACCCACAGAGAAGCCAGGACAGGGGCTGAATGGGTGCAGCGGCGTTTGGGGGGGACCCTGAAGGAGGTCGGGTCAGGTGCAGTGGGGGCCCCCTCGATGGCCGCCCGACCCCACACCTCAGCTGTGTGCCCCGCGGGAGTTGGCGGCTGCTCGCCAGGTATGCGCTGATGGCCACCCGCCTCTTTCCCTGACAGAACGGTGCTGGGCCCTTGGGGACAGACCACAGAACAAGCAGCTCTCCTGGGCTCAGGAAACGGGGTCAAGGGCTTTAACCAGCAGGCTTAGGAGGCAGAAACCAAGCCAGGACCCCCATGCATCCCCCACGCTAAAGCTGGGCTTACACCACAGACCACACTCAGCCACCACAACTTCCTTGCAAAAACCCTCAGCTCACCCGAGGGCCAATGGAAATTTATTGATTTTTTTTTTTTGTCCTTTTCCATCTTTCCCCAAGTGGCTTTTCCTTGCAAAATGCCTGACAGGACACCAGAGGGGAACCTGGGAGCAGGGGGCACCCCGAGGGGCAGCCCAGGGACTTAAATACAAGCTGGAGGGTAGGGCACAGGTGGGACAGGCAAGACAGCATGAGGGGCATGGCTTCTCAGGGAGACCAAAAACTTGCTTTCCTGCAGGAAGCAGCTGGGCCAGAGGACAGGGGATAGGATCCTGGGTACAGAGGGGGTGAGCAGAGAGGCCCCCAAACCCTGGGTGGAACCCACATTCCCCAGAGGATAAGTAGCGGCAGGGGTTGAGGGCCTGCCCTGGCAGGCTCCAGGGACAGAGGGGAAAGTGAGCCAGATGTGCTGTCTCGGGGAAAGGGAGGTGCTGGCAGAGTGAGGGTTAAGGCTGGTGCCCAGCCTCTGGCTCGGTGGGCCTTCCGCCTCTGCCTGAAGTGGGGACAAAGGGGCACAGTGGGCAGGCCTGGCTCTGGCAGGGCAGAGGGTGGCAGGAGCAGACTCCCTCCGGGCTCAAGACACAGGCCCAGCACCACTACCCACCCACCAGCCCTAGATGTACTCAGACCCCACCACAGCTGGACGGCTTGAGCTGGGAGTGTGGGAGGGGAGAGGAGGCAGTAGGGAGAGGAAAGGGTAGGCTGCTGGGCCTCTGTGGCCCCCATGCCCGTCCTGAGGTCCAGCCCAGGTCCTGGACCCCCTGGCCACACTCCTGGCCCTGGGCACTGACTGCAGCCAGGGCAGTAGAGGCTGGGGAGACAGTCAGCTCTTGGGCAGGGGGAGAAAAGAAAGAAGGGGCAGGAGAGAAACCCAGTGCAGCATACATGGGGGTGGGAGACTGACAGAAGAGCCCTCATTCCAAAGAAAGGTGTGTGGTGGGCATCTTGGAAAGTTACCTAGAGGCAGCAGCAGAGCAGGCCCCCCACCCTGCCCAGCCACAGGTCCTGGGTGTCCTCCCTTAAGGACCCCGACAGAACCATGGCTCAGGGCAGCAGGCAGATGGGCCAGAGGGAGATGGGGAGCCCGGGACACCCCAAAGCCACAGACTCAAATGCCCCAGGAGAGGGAGAGGGAGGCACCTCCTGCCCCTCTAGGGACATCATCTGGAGAAGGTGCCCTCTCCTGTCCCACTCCATGTGCCCCTCCTAGCAACAGCCGCCACCCGCCGGCTTTACAGGGGTGCTGTCGATCTTGAGATTGGGCCGCTCGCCCCCGGAGGCTGCTCCGGGGCCCATCCTCTTTTTGATCTCAGCAGCCATGGTCATGAACGCCTGCTCGACATTGGTGGCGTTCTTGGCACTCGTCTCCAGGAAAGGGATGCCCAGAGAGTCTGCAAACTCCTGGCAAGGGAAGAGGAGAGAAGAGGAGGGGAGAACAGGTGAGGAGCAGCAGCCCCAGCCCCAACCCAGGCTGCCTGGCCTGCCCGCTACCTTGGCTGTGGTGTTGTCCACCACCTTCTTGGTGGTGAGGTCGCTCTTGTTGCCCACCAGGAGCTTATTGACGTTCTCGCTGGCGTAGCGGTCAATCTCCTGCAGCCACTGCTTCACGTTGGCATAGGATTCCTAGAGGGGGTCAAGGTCCAAAGTTATTTTGCTTCCAACTCTTACCCCTACCCCAGGCATGGAGAACAGGAGCTTCTCTGAGGGGAACGGTGCAGCTCCGGGCCCCTGCAAAAGGGATGGAAAGGAAGCCCTCTGCTCCAGGCTGAACCTTCCTCCCGGCCTCTTCCATCCGAGACCCAGGACAGCGCCAGCAGCCTGCCAGTTGCCCCAACACCTCAACAGCTGCCCAGACCTCAGGGCCTGCCTGCTCTGCTCCCTGCAGCTGTCTCTCCCTGGGACACTTGCAGGCCTAACTGCATGTGGGAAGCAAAGAGAGAGCGGAGGGGAGACAGGAAGAGTAACAGGTCCACAAGAGTCACGGTTCCCAGCGTGGCCTGGGAGTCCCCTTAAGGTTTGAACACTTGCAGCACAGTGGGGGTTGAGGGTCCTCTCGGAGGCGGCCTGGCCCATGAGGAGACAGGCATCCTGGGAGGAGCCTCACATTCATCCTACTTTTGACACCAGCAGCCTCCTCACTTGGCTTCAGACTCTCCCAGCAGCTTGCCCCTGCCCGACACACAAAGGACAGAAGTTTAAAAAAAAAAAAAGAAAAGAAAGAAGAGAAAAGAAAAAATGGTACTCAGAGACCAGGAAAAAAAAAAGAAAAAAGAGAAAACAAAGGACAGAAGTTTCAGGAAAGTGCTCAAACTAGGGCCACTTTTTCCTCCTTAGGAGCCAGAGGCCTGGGGTGTCACACTGGCTCACTTCGACCTCTTGCCACATTCCAAGTTGGGGCCTGGGCTAAGTGCCGGGACAAAGGGGGAAATCAACCTGGGCCCTGCCCTAACGCATCCAGGAAACAGTAGAGGAATAGACCACGCCACCCACAAGGGCAAGACAGGTTAGAAGACAGGGGCTGGGGTGTCCCCAGACCACCTCTGCTCCAGGTGGCAGCAACAGCAGACCAAAGCCCACAGGTAGGAAGTGGCCTTGTGCAGGAGAGGTGCCAGCTGGGGAGCTAGCATGTGCCCGGTCACAGAATGGGAGGGGCATGCTGTCTCTGGGGAATGGGAGGAAGTGAAATGCTGCTGGGATGCAGATGCTCAGCAGGGAGGGAGAGGGAGGAGGGAGGGAGAAGGGGAAAGTGGGGAGAGGCCAGAGCACAGTCTTAGCCCAGCTAAGTCTTGGACAACCAGGAGCCAGTGGACATTTTCTTATGCCAAAAGCAGCAGGATCACACCTGTGGTCTGAGAAGCTAGTCCTGGCAGGAGGCAGAGGCCAGATCAGACCAGCAAGATGGAGACCAGCTGGGAAGTGGCTGGAATAACCCAGGAAAGAGAACATGCACCAAGACAGGGAAGCACACAGGATTTAGTCAGACCACCGCTGGTGAAGCCCTGGCTCAGCCATTTACCGTGTGACCTCAGGTATGTGACCTGACCATCCTGAGCCTCAGTTTCCTCATTTCTATAAAATAGCACCTCCCAGAGGGACTGCAGTGAGCATGAGAGAATGAACGCAGGCTTGTCTCATAACAAGTCCTTAATTAGCAAGAGCTGCTATTATCCTCATCACTGCTATTATGAGGGGACAGATTTGAGAAAGATGATGGGGAGAGAATAGAGGGGACTTGAGACTGACTGGATGGGGGAGGGAAGAGTTTTCTGGTCAGGCTGACAAGGATTGTGCCACAAAGATGGGGATGCAGATGGGCATGGTGGCGCACACCTGTAGTCCTAGTGACTCAGGAGGCTGAGGTGGGAGGATCCCTTAAGCCCAGGAGGTTGAGACTGCAGTGAGTTATGATCACACCACTGCACTGCAGCCGGGGTGACAGAGTGAGATCCCATGTCTTTTTTTTTTTGAGACAGAGTTTCACTCATTACCCAACCCAGAGGCTCACCACAACCTCTGCCTCCCGGGTTCAAGCGATTCTCCTGCCTCAGCCTCATGAGTAGCTGGGACTACAGGCGTGCACCACCATGCCTGGCTAATTTTTTTTTTTTTTGTATTTTTAGTAGAGACGGGGTTTCTCTATGTTGGTCAGGTTAGTCCTAAACTCCAGACCTCAGGTCTTCCACCCGTCTCGACCTCCCAAAGTGCTGGGATTACAGGTGTGAGCCACCGTGCCCGGCTGACCCTACGTCTTAAAATAAATAAAGAAAAACTTGTTGGGCATGGTGGCTCACACCTGTACTCCCAGCACTTTGGGAGGCTGAGGCGAGAGGATCATGAGGTCAAGAGATCGAGACCATCCTGGCCAACATGATAAAAACCTGTCTCCACTAAAAATACAAAAAAAATTAGGTGGGTGTGGTAGCGCACGCCTATAGTCCCAGCTGCTCGGGAGGCTGAGGCAGAATTGCTTGAACCTGGGAGGCAGAGATTGCACTACACTACAACCTGGGCAATAGTACAAGACTCCGTCTCAAAAAAGTAATTAATTAATTAAAAAATAAATAAATACAAATTTAAAAATGGGGACAGAGGCGCTGGTTTGAAGAGAGACAGTGAGGCTAGTGTTGGACATCTGAGTTCTGCAGAAGCTGCTGGAGGATGAGAAAGGGTGTGCTCAGGAGCCAAAAGTCCTGAGTTCTAAAACCGGCTTTGCCCTTCCTGTGAGGTGGCACGTGACTTAAGGCCTCTCCAAGCGCCCTCATCCGGAAGACACAGGCCCCACCATTTAGTTTACTGGGGATCACTGAGCTCAGAGTTAACACAGACACAAAGTGCCAGGTCAGACACGGACAGAGAAGGGAAGCCACAGCCACGGCTGTTAGACGCAGGTATCAGAATACAGAGTGGCCACAGCCATGCAGAAGAGCGAGGAGGAGAGTCCAGGGCAGAGCTGGGAAGCAGCAAACATGGGTGACAGGAGGCAGCCCCGGGAAAACAGTTAAGAGCCGCTGACAATACAGAATTGAGTGCTGCCGGAGATGAGGGAGGTGGGCCAGGCCACTCTTCAAGGAGAGAGAAGAGAATAGACTTCAAAGCCATGAGAGGTCAATCAGCTGAAATGAGGTCACTGGACACGGCAGTCAGGAGGGCCTTGGTAACCTCTGTCTGGGTGGTAGGTATGTAGCTTCCCCATAGCTCGTCCAGAGCTGGGGACATCATGAGTTCCTGGTGAGATAAAGAGCCCAGCTGTCCCTCAGACCGGGACTCTTCCCAGACCAGGGCTGATTTAAGCTTCTCCTCATCTCCAGGGCTTGGCCCTGTTAAGCAACAACACTTGGTAGAAAGAAACAAAGCAGGTGGAATGAGCCATCCAGGCTTTATGCCTCAGCAAGTCACCTCACCAATCCGGAGCCCAACTCCTCACCTGTGCGATAGGAACATAACAGACCTTTTCTGAGCATCAGAAGCAATCTGAGGGCTGGGCCACGTTCTGTCAACTGTAAGTTTCATGGGACCATTTCTGGCGGCTGCTGGAGACACAGGGCTTCTAGACCTGCTCACAGAGCTCAAGCCTCCTCGCTTCTTTGTGTAAGGCTCTCTAATTGTCCTCTGCACCATGTCTTCACACAGGAAGCCATAGGCCCAGCATAGCAGCCAACTGGCTGACTAAACTCCCACAATACCCACATGCCCAGAAGGCCAACAATAAGGTGGTAAGTCTGGCTTGGCGGGGAGGGAAGGTGTGAGCCCTTGTCCTGACAAGATGCTGCAGCAGGGCCCTGGGAGGATCCATGTCTGTGGCTGTTTCCCTCCTTGTGAAATGAGTCTGAGTACAATCACCTATTTTTTTCCTTTTCCTAGTTAGTTCTCGCAAACAGGCAAGTACAGTGTCCTTTCCAGGAAGCATCAGGACAGACAGGATGGAAGAAGAAAAAAGGAGTCAAAGACCTAAGACTGAGAAGGCCAAGCTGAGAAAGGCTAGTCCGGGAGTACCTGGTCAGTGACGTCATACACCACGATGATGCCATGAGCCCCCCGGTAATAGCTGGAAGTGATGGTCCGGAACCGCTCCTGGCCCGCTGTGTCCCACTAGGAGATAGTAGGCAGAGGAGCAGGTCAGCTGGGGGCTCCACGCCCAGAGTCCCTTCCCTCCCAAGGCGGTTACCTCTGTACTGGGGTTTTGGGAAGAGCAACACTCACGATCTGAAGTTTAATAGTTTTGCCATCCAGCTCAATGGTTCGAATCTTGAAGTCCACCCCGATGGTACTGATGTAGCTCTCTGTGTACGTGTCATCCTGGAAGTTCAGGGGCCAGAGATGGAGTGAATGAGCTGAGGCTTGGAGAGCCTCCCTCCAGCTCCCTGCCCCAGCTGGGTCTCCAAACCACCAAGCCCTAGTTCCCAGCATCGAGCTGGCCAGCCCTGTATCTTATTCAGGGCAGATGTGCTGCTGGCAGGTCTTACAGTTTCAGCCCTGGTTCCCAGATCTTGTCATTATTGTGCTCTGGGTCGTCCCTTCTCCCCCTAGCTGCCAGTCAGGACCCCAGGCAGATGGTATGGGAGGCTTCTTACTCACAGCAAACCGCAGGAGCAGGCATGACTTGCCCACGCCTGAGTCGCCAATCAAAAGCAGCTTAAACAGGTAGTCACTGGAGAGAGAGGATGGGAAGGCATGAAGGAAGGCAAGGAGCCCACCAACTATCATGCTGGAGTCACAATTACAGGATCCCCCTACCCCATAAGGCATCCCTCAGTTTATTTCTTTCGTTAGTGATCAGGTCTCACTCTGTTACCCAGGCTGCAGTGCACTGAAGTGATCACGGCTCACTGCAGCCTCTACCTCCTGGGCTCAAAGTGATCATCCCATCTCAGCCTCCCAAGTAGCTGGGACTACAAGCTAACCCTTTTTTTTATTTTTTTTGAGATGGAGTTTCGCTCTTGTTGCCCAGGGTGGAGCGCAGTGGCTCAATCTTGGCTCACTACAACCTCTGCCTGCTGAGTTCAAGTGATTCTCCTGCCTCAGCCTCCCAAGTAGCTGGGATTACAGGTGCCCACCACCATGCCTAGCTAAGTTTTGTATTTTTAATAGAGATGGGGTTTCACCATGTTGGCCAGGCTGGTCTCCAACTCCTGACCTCAGGTGATCCACCTGCCTCAGCCTCCCAAACTGCTGGGATTACTGGCATAAGCCACCATACCCAGCCCCCGGCTAATCTATTCTTTATTGAGACAGGATCTCACTACGTTGCCCAGGCTGGTCTCAAACTCCTGGGTTCAATCGATTCACCTGCCTTGGCCTCTGAAAGTGCTGGGATTACAGGGGTGAGCCACTGCACCTGGCCATCCCTTGGTTTAGAATACGATGGTGCTCACCAGATCTTCCCACCAGTCCCAGTTGGGGAGGGCTGATGCCTCCCTCCACAAACAGCTAGCCCAAAGGGCTCTCAGCATGCTGTCTAAATTCTCACTTTATGGAGAAAGAAATCAAGACACAGAGAAGGAAAGAACCTGCCAAGGTGACAGAGCTGGATATACTACCCTGATTTCTGAGACTCCACGGTTTGGTCCAGTTGGGGCTATTTAGGGAATCCCCAGTACATGCCCTGTGGTATGCCTAGCTTGGCAGGAGAGGCCTCAGAAGCAGAAGCCAGGGCACAGCCTAGAACCTACTAAGTGAAAAAGCCACTTAAAAAGCCTGATGGCTGGGTGCTGTGGCATGTGCCTCTGGTCCCAGCTACCAGGGAGGCTGAAGCAGGAGGATTCCTGGAGCCCAGGAGTGCATGACCAGCCTGGGTGATGTAGTAAGACCCTGTCTTTTTTTTTTTTTGAGACAGAGTCTTGCTCTGGAGTGCAGTGGGGTGATCTCGGCTCACTGCAACCTCTAACTCCCTGGTTCAATCAATTCTCTCGCCTCAGCCTCCCAAGTTGCTGGGATTACAGGCACACGCGACCACACCCCTTTTTTTTTTTACAAAAAAAAGGAGCTAATTTTTGTATTTTTAGTAGAGACGGGGTTTCACCATGTTGGCCAGGATGGTCTCAATATCCTGACCTTGTGATCCACCCGCCTTAGCTTCCCAAAATGCTGGGATTACCGGTGTGAGCCACTGCGTCCGGCCAACCCTGTCTCTTGAACAACAACAACAAACCTGTTATGAAGTCCCCAGGAAGAGGTGGTCAAGTTGCAATGAAAATTGTACTTAAGGCTGGGTGCAGTGGCTGACACCTATAATCCCAACACTTTGGGAGGCCGAGGCTCGAGGATCATTTGAGCCCAGGAGTTTGAGACCAGGCTGGGAAAAATATCAAGACCATGTCTCTACAAAAAATTTAAAAATTTGCCAGATGTAGTGGTGTGCCTCTGTATTCCCAGCTACTCAGGAGGCCAAGGAAGGAGGACTGCTTGAGCCCAAGAGTTGGAGGTTGCAGTGAGCCATGCTCACACCACTGCACTTCAACCTGAGTGACAGAGAGAGGCCCTGTCTCAAAAAAAGAGGTAAAAGGTAATCACATTTAATATTATTGAGTTTCAACTTGTGACTGATCCTGTGTGAAGTACTTAAAATGCATCATCTCATTTAATCTTCACAACAGTCCAATGATGTCAGTCTGTCATTGTTCACTAATGAGGAAACCAGAGGCCAGAGAAGGGAAGTGACTTGCCCTAACTTACACAGTTTATCGCTTTAAGGCTCAAACCAGGTTTGTCAGACTCCAAAGTCCCTGCGAGAGCCTGCTGGTTCCCTTCTCTGTTCCCCTCCCAATCCAGGTCAGAGCTTCACCCTTCCCCAAGGAAACCTGAGACCTGGATGTGGAGGAGAAAAAGGAAGTGGCAGAAGAGGAAGAAGATAACTGATACTTGGGGAAAACTATTCGTCCTGGGCATGAGATGTAGGCCATCTACCCGCAGGGCGAGTGACCAAGACTGAGGAGAGTTTGAGGACCAGAGAATCCCACTGGTAGGGGGAGAGCAAATTCCAAATTCATCTAAACTTCACAGGCAGTGTGACAGCCAAGGGAAGGGGTGTGACGGTAGCGATGGGGGCCAGAGCAAAAGCGAGGAGACGGCGGGAAAGGACGGGCAGCCGGGAGCGACAGGACTGCGCGACCCAGGAAAGGGGTAGGAGGCAGCCCCGGAGGAGAGGACCTGCGGGAGACACGACCCAAGAGGCACTTCAGGGCCTCCCGCGTAGTTGGCCAGCTTCTGGGCAAGCCCCAGGACCCGGGCTTCGGGAGAAGAGGGCAGAGAGATTCACTGCCCGACCTAAAGGGTCGGAGCCTGAACCCGAGACCAGAAACTGTCGAGACGGGCTCCAAAACGTCCGGACAGTTTTTAGGCAGCAGGTGAGGAAACTGAGGCCTGAAATGACCAGGACTGAGGGGTCATCTGACCGATAAGGCCTGTCTCGGGCTCCACGAGCTGCCCGAGACCTCCGGGTCGCCACGTATGGGCTCCGGGTGAGAGGACTCGGGGTGTTGAGCCGGGGTCCTGGGGCCCCTGGGGGGAGGGGCAGAACCCGGATGTAATGGGGGGGGGTCAGCGGAAGAGAGACCCGGATGTGGGGGCGCCGCACAGTCCTGACCCGGGCCAGACAACCTCGGTAAGCGTACAACCCCGTACTCGGGATCGAGGCTGCGCCGGACGGCGCGGGCGGGGCTCACTCACTATTCGGGGTTCATGGCGGCGGCGGCGGCCCGCTCGGTCGCTCCCAGTCAGCTCTGCTCCGCCTCCCGTTCCAAGATGGTGGCCGCTCCGCCCCAGAGGCCCCGCCCGCGATGCGCAGGCGCAAACATTGTAGACTGGGGCCTCGCCGCGCTGCTTTTCGGAACTTGTAGTCGGCCACGTTCTCCTGCTCAAACCAGCTGCGCAGGCGTAGTCGGGGAGCCCGCGCCTCCCCGCCCACTCCCATCACTGCTGGCGCATTGCCTTCTGGGGTTTGTAGTTTGCACGGTGGACGCACCTAGGCTTGAGCACTGCCTGACTGCGCGTCGGTGTTTAAAAAGCTCAATATAGAGCTGCGCTTGGCACGTTTCACATCTGTCTGACGGAGGCAGTCATCCTTACCCTCTCAGCCCCCACGCTGGTAACATTAAATGAGAAGGTGGGTGCTAGTAACAGGCTAACACAAGTTCATTTGTCCAGGGTTCTTCGTGTACTGGCCTCTCCTAACTCGCAGCCGCGTGTCATGGCTCGCATTTCATAGATGAAAAATCTGAGACTCAGGAAACTCAAAACTTTGTGAGGAGCAAAGCTCACAAGAGCCCGCCGTCTCTAAAATCCCAGAAGTGAGGGTTTTAGGTAAAACCTGACTTGTGGGGTCCCCACACCATTCCCAGGTGGGGCAGAATACTTAGGCCCACCTGCGCGGACAGCGGGTGAGCGAACCCACTCACGCGCGATTCTTCCCGGCTCCACCCAGTATGGAGACGCTGGGGGCCCCCGACCTCCGCCTCAAAACAAGCCCGGCTCGGATTCAAACCGTCTTTATTTCTAGAGCAACATCTGAAAATAGAGAGCAGCCGCCTCACCCGCAACAGGGACAGCCCCTCCTGCCACAGGGGACCGTCGCCGCCCCTCAGGAGAAGCTGCAGGCGTGGGGGTAGGCGTGGCAGGATGGCTCGGCGGGCGGTACCCGGGGCAGGGTCTGGCCGTGCCTGGGCGGGGCCGGGCGGGAGGGGCAGTGCATAAGGCCGGGATGCGGGGCAGGGCCCGGCGGTGGGAGGACGGACTACGGGAGGTCCCCCGTCCTGGAGCACAGGGCGAAGGCGGGGTAGGGCGCATCCCAGGAGGAGAGCGAGAAGGTCAAGGTACCCCCTTGGGAAGCGCCACTCCCGAGAATGTGGGGCCTGGGAGATACCACCGCACGGAATGGGGGTGATTAAGGCCTGGGCGGTACCACTAGAGGAGGGACAGGGGAGGCCCAGGTAGTACCGTGGACTGAAGGCAGGGGCGCGGCCAATAACTTATTTCTCTATATACAGAAGCAACGGCCGGGTTGACTTGGGAAGGCGGGTGAGGGTGCCAAAGGGCCGGCGAGTGCTTAGTGTTCTTGGCTCTGGGGTTTGGGGAGGCCAGGCCACTGAGTCTATCGTGGAGACTCCAGCCGGCACCTCCTGCTGACCACGAACCTAGGGAAGAGAGGGCCCTGCTGGAAGGAATAAATAAGGGATCGAGCTGGAGTGGGCAGGCCCAGCCTCCAGGGCTCAGGCTGAGATGACAAGGGAGAAGGTTACCCTGAGATTGAACAGAAAAGACAGGGGCCATTAGGGAGAGGCGGGACAAGCAGCAGGCCCATGCGCAGGGCTGGGGTGAGGGGGGGTGTGTGCCAGGTGGGCACTCTGATGACTGGCTGCCCCTTCAGCATTAGCCCACCAAGGAGCTTCGTCGGGAGAGGTCCATCGAGCTGGAGCTGAGAGTGCGGCTGTCAGAGAGACCTGTGCCTCCAGGCTGTGGGCAGAGGGGGCAGGCGGCTCAGCCCTGTGCTGCTGCGGGTCTGTGCCTCCCTGGCCCGAAGGGGCCTTACCCGGCAGAAGCAGGGCAGAGGCAACTGGAGTCCCTGAGCTGAGCAGAGGCAGTGGCAGTGGCAGTTCCAGCCCAATGCCATGCCCTGGTGCCCTGACAGTCCCAACCCCCTCCTCCGTGACTGTGTTGGCACTGGCCGCTTACACATCTACCCACAGGCAGGGGCTGTGTTCCTCCTCATATGTCTCCCAATTGTCCAGCCCAAAGTAGGCCTGAGACAAGAGTTTGGAACTGTTGCTGGATGAAGAGGCATGCTGGAGGGAAGCTAGGCAGCATGCATGCTGCCCAGTGCCCACACGCCTGCCTGCCCCTACCTGGGCTGGCTCTTCCACACTCTTGTTGAGGAAGTTGAGGGAACTGGCCCGCTTCATCCTGAGGGAAAAGGACAGCCTGGGATTTGCCAAGGTGGAACTCAGGGGAGATGAGGGCAGGGAGCAGGGTGGAGCTGGGGAAGGAGCAGACTGGTGGGTGATGGTGCCTGAGGGATGGGGAGGTTGCCTGGGGTCAGCAGGGCTCACTCTGGGTCAGAGGCTCATCTGGGGTTGTTGGGTGGTTCTTGAGGCTCACCTTGGTGGGGGACTCACCTGGGGTTAGGGGGTTCCTGGGGGCTGCCCCCCTGCAGCTTCTTTACCAGCATCTCGCTGCTGCGCCTCAGGGCATCCCGGAGCTTCCCAAAGGAGCCACTGCGCCGCAAGGAGCCACTGCCATCCTGTGGGTGGACAGGCTCACCTCTAGGCCCCACTGGCCACCTAGGCTCCCAGCCTGGCCCAGTCCCCCAACTCACCCCACTCCACTCAGGTGTAGGCCCTGCCTCCTCGAGGTCAGACTCAGACCGAGGCCCGGCACCCCCAGCCACGTCTCGGCTGCCACGGTGGTCTCCCCGCCCGCTACTGCCATCTTTCAGCAGTTCCACCACCTTGGTCTGGCTTGCGGGGTCCAAACCCTGAGGGAGGGGCAGGGGCATCAGGCAGTGACTGGGCCACACCCAGGGCCACACAGGTGTCTGCCCACCCGTTCCTGCATGGAGCCCCACCTGCTTCCGATTGCGGCTGGCACAGTCCTCTAGCGTGTGTGCGGCTTCCAGTTTGCCCTGGCGCCGGTACAGGGCTCCCAAGCTGCGCAGGGTGGTGTTGACCGTGGGGCTGTGGATGGGACAGTCTCAACCTCCATGTTCCCTGAGACCTAGGGCCTATCCTGGTACCCAGCCCACACGGGCCCTGAGGAAGCAGGGACCACTGGGCTAGCCAGAATCCATTCTCTCCCATGTCAAGCCCCGTACTGGGCCCACCCAGCCTCTTCCGTCCTGGGGAATCAACCCAGGGCTGGGGACCTGGCCTCAGGTCCCTCATGGGATGTGTCACCAGGACCCAATGCTGGGAGACCTGGAGCATGAGAATTAGGCTGAGAATTAAGAGAGTGCACCTTCTTGGGATAGGTGACCTGTGAGCTGGGCATTGCCAGATGAGCAGCAGAGGAGAGGTGTGTCAGGGATGAGAGTAGGGAGTGCAGAACCCGCCTTGGGGTGCCCAGCTCCCCAGCCCCACCCCTCCCTCACCTGTCTACTTTACAGGCCTTGTACCAGCTGCCGTATTCCCCATAGGGGGCGCTGTCCCGGCGCTTATCCTGGAGGAAGGTCACATGAAGTGAGAGCCCAGGCCCCGTTTGCACATCCCTGCCCAGCCCTGCCCCACAGAGCTACCTTGCTCTCCTCCCGCTCCTCTGCATGCATCCAGATGGGCTTGTTGTCCCCTGGGGAGAGAAAGGGGACCGTCACCAGCCTACCACATAGGCCTCACCTGGTTGGGCTGGACACAGGATGGAGTCTGGGGAGGGAGGACCAGGGTTGAGCTTTTTTTTTTTTTTTGAGACAGAGTTTCGCTCTTGTTACCCAGGCTGGAGTGCAATGGCACGATCTCGGCTCACCGCAACCTCTGCCTCCTGGGTTCAGGCAGTTCTCCTGCCTCAGCCTCCTGAGTAGCTGGGATTACAGGCACGCGCCACCATGCCCAGCTAATTTTTTGTATTTTTAGTAGAGACGGGGTTTCACCATGTTGACCAGGATGGTCTCGATCTCTTGACCTCGTGATCCACCCGCGTAGGCCTCCCAAAGTGCTGGGATTACAGGCGTGAGCCACCGCGCCCGGCCTGAGCTTTGTTGAATGAAGGAACAAGAATGAGACCCAAAACACTACTGACCCTCTAATGGACAAAGAGATGAGCAGAACAGACCCTTACACACCTCAGGCCACAGCCCAAGACATGTGATAGGCCTGAATGACAGGCCAGGCTCCAAGGGACTCAGGAGCAGGAGATGACAAGCCATCCAGGGCCAGAGGTGGTTTCCCAGAGCGGGAGACGCTGGGGCCAGGCCCTCAAGGTTAGCAGGAGTCACCAGTGGAGAAAAGGGATCCAAAAGTGTGTGAGGCACTGGCAGGCCAAGGGGGCTGCCTGAGTCGGGTGTGTGTTCACATGTGCAAATGTGAACACAGGTAGCTGGGCACCAGCAGAGGGTGAGGCTGGGGACCAGCCAGGACCAACCAGAGGAACTGCTGGCTGAAGGATTTGTCCTGGGTGCTGATGGCAGAGCGGGCCTGGGATGAATGGGCCAGAGGCACATGGCAACCATGCACTCACCATTGACAGAGCCAAACTCTTTCTCGTGAGCGCGGGTGAGGATCTCCTTGTACAAGGTCTCTGCATCCTGGTACTTGCCCTGCTTCAGGTAGCAGGAAGCCTGGAAGCAGGGGACCCAGAGAGTGAGCGGATGGATGGAGCCAAGCCATTCTCTCCTCCTTCCCCAACCTCATCCCTCCCTCCCTCCTTCCTATCCTCCAGCCCCTCCCAACCCCAAGGCACCAGGTTGTTCTTGGTCTTAGCCACGTTGGGGTCATCAGGCCCAAGGCGTGTAGCATAGATCTCCAGTGCCCGCCGGTAGTAGTATTCTACCTCCTCGGCTTTACCCTGGTTCTGGCATAGCAGGGCCAGATTGCTGAGCTGCTTAGCCACGTCTGGGTGAAACTTGCCCAGGACCTGGGATGGGAGAGGGAGCCAGGGCTGGGCTCAGGGCTGCCTGGGCCCCTGCCTCCCAGACCCCCAGCCTGCCCAGTCCTGCCTACTCCCACCTTCTCCCGGATCTCCAGCGCCCGCTTGCACAGTGGCTCAGCCTCCTTGTACTTGCCCCGCTTGCCATACAGGACCGCCAGGTTGTTTAGTGTTGCAGCCACCTAGGGGTGGGAGAATGGAAGCTCCTTGACCCAGGCCCTGCAGGACTCTGGGACCTACAGAGGATGGGGCACAGCCCCCACCTCCCACCCAATCCTCACTCACAGCCGGGTGGTCCTTGCCCAGTGTCTTCTCCCGGATGGCCAGAGCGTCATTGAGCAGGTGGGCAGCCTCCTTGTACTTGTTCTGGTCCCTGGAAGCAGGCAGGAGCATGGTCATGGCTGTCCTCCAGCTTAAGGCCCTCCCCAGTGGCCTTCAATCCCTGTGGTCACTCCTGTACTCACTGAGGAGTGACAGTGTGGGGAGACCTGCTTGGCTCCTGCCCTCTGAGCTCTGGGGGCTGTGGGCAGTTTTCTCACAATTAACTGGGGTGTGTAGTGCTGGGGTCCCACTGACTGCCTGGTGGCTAGTGTCCTGGGTGCCACATGGCTCTCCTGCTGCCCCTCTAGCGTGTCCTGCTCTCCAGGTCCCAGTGACTTTGCTCATGCTGGCTTTTTTCCATGGGAACCTTTTCCATCCCTCTTATGTTGGGCAAACTCACTTTCTGCCAAAGCTCCTCCTCCAGCCTTGGTACCTGGAGAAGCCATGCGGACTCCCCAGGACCCTTGCAGTCCTCATGTGCAGTCCCTCCGAGGTTCTGGCCAAGCCTCTCTCCTACACTAGGCAGTTTTACTAGTGCAGCCCAGCTGCACGCAGACGGGGCCCAAGTCCTGGCCCACACAGGCACCAAGGGTTGGTGATCCAGGGCTAGAGCCTTCCAGAAGAATTTGGGCACCCCGAGGGAGCCCTCACCGATAGACCAGTGCCAGGATGTTCAGCATGGTGGCAACGTCAGGATGGTCGTGGCCTGAGGTCTTCTCCAGGTCCTCCAGTGCCTGCTTGCAGAGTGGCACAGCTACCTCGTAGCGGCCCTGTGAGGCATACTGGATCACCAGGTTGTGCAGGGTACGGAGCCGGGCCGGAATCTCGTATCCCCCATGCTGAGCAGACACATCCCCTCCTCCTGGGCTAGGGGCTGCAGGCCAAGGGCAGGAGGTCAGATGTACCATCTGCCCGCTGGGCTGGGCTGGCACATGCCAGCAGTGCCTTTGAGCCACTTGACACCTGGCCCTGGGCAAGTCACTAAGCACTCTTTCTCAGTTTCCCCATTTGTAGAGTGGGTCTAGTTACCCCATAGAAAGAGGGGGTAGAGGCCCAGCTCCAGTACGTCAGGCTCAGTATCCTGCAGTAAGTCACCTAACCTCTGAGCCTGTGTCCCTGTGTACAGAGTGGAAGCCCCAACGCTCGCCCAATACCTGAGCAAGGCAGGCACTGGCCCTGGTGTGGCTCTGCAAGTGCCTCCCACAGAGGTGGCACAGAGAGGAAGATAACTCTCCCAGGGGTCTGAGGAGCTAGTGGCAGAGCAGCACTGGAAGCCAGGCTGGCAACTCCATAGCTCTTAACTGTGATGTCTGCTCCCTAGAACTGGGGGATGTGAGAAGCAGCAGCACATACAACTGTTCTTGAAGCTCTAACACTAGGATGTCATGAGCAGAAGTAAGGCAGGAAGGAACATGGCAGCCACTCGGTCCCAAGGACTGTGAGTTCACACAACCTTTCCTTCCCTCACTCCAGAACTGCCCATCCGCACCTGTGCTCTGCTCATCCTCATTGGGGAACAGGTCATCCAGAGTGTCTTTGGGGACGTCCCCCTTCTCCTCCTGGGGAGGAAGACAGGATGAGCGTCAGGGAAGGAAGCACAGGGCGGCCAAGGTGACCATGGGCTGGGTTGGAGCCAAATCTGCTCCATGCTGCCCCCTTCCTGCTCCCAAGCCCCCTTGCTGGGCAACAGTGACCATGGTAGGGGCTCACATTAGGGGAGGCGTCTTCGTCCAACTTGCGGATCTGGCTCATGAACAGCAGGTGCTGCTTCTCCTCCTCGAGCTGGGCCACAGCTTGCTCACTGCGCTGCAGCTTCTGCTGTGTGCCCGCCAGCTCCTCACGCAGCCACTGGTTCTCCTGCACCAGGCGCCGTACCTGCGCCCGCAGCTTCTGCTTCTCTGATTCTACGGCCCCCAGGTGGCTCGACAGTGCCAAGATCACCTGTGCAAACAGCCCAGGTAAGGGTCGGAGCCCTGCTGATCCCCTCGCTTATGACTCTAACCTGTGCCTCGTGAAGAACCAGGCCTGACCCTACAGTGAGAAGCTGCAGACCTTGGGGTTCTCTCCTCCTCAAGGAAGAATCTCCTCAAGGCCCCAAACACACTATAGTCCAAGGCCCAAACCCAGGAGGCTTGGGAGTCCCCAATTCCTTCCTTCTGGGATCAGGAGAACCCCAGAAAAGTCCTAGTTGGGGTGCTGTGCTTTCCTTGAGCTCCTAGCCTCTTCATCTCTCCCTGGGTTGTACTCAAGCTCCTGCTGCCACAGCCACTAGGTTACTGCTCCCTGCCCCAGGGCTAGCACTTGCCCGCTGAACTCTGCTAGATGGCTGAAAGGCCACCCAAAGACTCTGTCCCCACTTCTGCCAAGGGGCCACAGCATCCCCTGCCTTTCTGCAGCTCCCAGGTAGGGAAGGGGCATGTGTCCCAAATGCTCAGCTGGCATGAGGAGCCACAGGGACAGGAAAAGCCTTGGCCTCAAACTCCACCCCTCTCCCCAGCCTCTATAACTCCTTTCCTGAGTTTCTAGTCTCTTCCTGCCTAGGTTCCACCCTGCCTTCTCTCTCTCTCTCTCTCTCTCTTTTTTAATTTGAGATAAGGTCTCACTCTGTCACGCAGGCCGAAGGGCTATGGCACCATCACAGCTCACTGCAGCCTCTACCTTCCAGGTTCAAGTGGTCCTTCCCGCCTGAGTAGCTGGGACTACGAGTGCACACCACCACAAGCCTTAGTCCTGGCTATTTAGGAGGCTGAGGCAGGAGAATCGCTTGAACCTGGAAGGCGGAGGTTGCAGTGAGCTGAGATCGCACCACTGCACTCCAGCCTGGGCGACAGAGTGAGACTCTTCTCAAAAAAAAAAAAAAAAAAAAATTTTTTTTTGTAGACATGGGGTCTTATGATGTTGCCCAGGCTGATCTAGAACTCCTGGATTTAAGCAATCCTCCCACCTGGGCCTCCCAAAGGGCTGGGATTACAGGCGTGAGCCACCACACCTGGCCTTACTCTGGGCCTTCACCCTTTCCTGGTCCTTCATGGTCCAGGGTCATTTCTGCAGTGGTGCCTCCAGCTAGTCACACCTCCCACTCTGCTCCGGCTTCACACATGGCCTTGATGCCCATGCCCTCTGTGAGAGTGCATATGCTCCACCAGATGTGGAGCCCCTGAGTGGTCCTCTCCGCCTCTGACAGCCAAGTGGCAGAGGAGTGAATGTCCTTGCAGAGGGCCAGGCTGTCTGGGACCCTGCACTTTCTAGTTGGTTAGCAAATGCCCAAGTGACAGGTGTTTCCATAACCACTAGCTTTAAAAAAATAATTCCCCCAACAGCCTGGAAGTGTACACAGCAGATGGCATGATCCCTATTTTAAAGACAAGGAAACCAAGATGATACAACCTCCCCAGGATTCACACGCCAGGCAGGGGCTCAGCCAAGCTCTGAGGGGAATAAAACAAGTCTAACTCCTTGTACATCCATCCCAGTGGCTCCTGGACATCTCCATCTGCCTGTCACCCTGGCAGCCTCAGTTAAAGGGGGCCAAAACAGAGTTCTGATCCACCCAGGCCCTCTCCTCCCTTAATTTGCTTAAACCACAAACCTGGGAATGATGTTCCCCTCCTCTCTCTCCCTTATTCCACCCCCGGCTCTTGCTGGACCTGCCTCCAGAACATCCAGAACTGATCCCTTTTTTCCACCGTCATAGCCACCCCTTAATTCCAAGCACCAGCTCTCATTTTAATTCCAGCAGTGGCTTCCTAACCACTCATTGCGGAGTGATTCCATCCTTGACCCACTCAGGTTTATTCTCCACATCTCAGCCAGAGAGAGTTTTTAGAAACTCAAGTCAGACTGTATTGCCTGCCTGCTTAAAGCCCTCCAAAGGCTTCCTGATTTCCTGAGAATAAAACCCAAACTAACCAGGCCACAATCTGGCTCTTGTTTCTCCCCAGGCCTCTTCTGTCCCTCTCTGCCTTCCCATGAAGCTCCAGTCACACAGTTCTTCTCCCAGTCCCCCCACCACAACCTCCTTCCTACCCCAGGACCTTTGCACACACAACTCTCCCCCACCTCCCTTTCCTGGAGGCTTGTTCTTTTCTTCCCTCAGGTTTCAATTTGTCATTTCCTCATAGAAGTCTTACCTGACCAATAGATAAGACTCGTTGCTATGAGTGATCATAAGATCTTGTTCTTTTCTTTGTAGAACTTATCATAATTTATAACAACCAATTATTTCTGTATGTATGTTTTTGTCTCTTTTCCAAATAGGGCAGGAATCTTGTCTATTTTGTGGGGCTCTGTATCCACCTAACACCCTGAGTGGCCCATCACAGGCACTAAGTAACTCATCTGTTAATGAGTGAACAGAAGAATGAATTGGTGGGGGCTGTGTTTCCTTAAGGATTTTCTTTCTGTTCTTTTATGCCATCCAGTCTCCCTTAGGTTGAGGGGAGCCCGGAATGGGGCTCTGCGTGGGGGCGAGGGTGATCACGGTCTCTTGGGGCAGGGCTGGGATCGCCGAAGCGCATTTATTTCTTCAAAAGATATTTACTGGGGTCCTAACATAGGGCTCCAGGAAACAGACGGTTCCCTGCTCAGATTCTGCTCCTACATTACCGGATTCCTCTGAAAGGCTCAATCCCTCCAGTGACCTCCCACCTCAGTACCCCAGACTGACCTACCTGGGCCTCCCCCAGCCCAAGCTCAATGGCTTCCAGGGAGCGACGCAGGAGGATGCAGCGCTCCTGCGAGCCAGGCTCGGCTTCACCGGCCTCAGGCGCAACCAGAGGAGCCAGCAGGGCACGATGCTCCCCACGCAGAGTCTCCAGTCCCTGGATGACGGCCTTGGTGCCCAGCACGATCTCATCCTGGCTCAACTTCTCCTCCCGCGGAAGCACCATCATGGCCATGGTTGTGCCGTCTGTGAGGACGAGGGGGCAGGCGGGTGCCAGGCCTGGGGCCACACCGCCGTCCACCCCGGATTAGATAAACACAAGCGGTCCCCGGACTCCTGGGTCCCCGGTGTGCCCAGGTCCCCCAGCCGACAGCCCACACAGTGCCCACGCTTGGCCTACAGAGGGCGCGCCCGGCTCGTCTGGGCTAGGGAGACGCAATGCGGTGCAGCCGGACCCTGCTTCGGCCCCAGACCACCCGGCTGAGGCCGAGTTAGGTGGCCCCGTGTCCGGGTTTCCCCGGGGACCTTCTAACCAAGACAGGTATGGAATCGTGGGAGCTCCCTCCAATGCAGGGGACCCCGGCCCCTCCGGCGATCCGGGCCCAGCACCTCGGACAGCCCCGTCCCCAACAGGCAGTCCAAGCCGCGGAGCCCATCCCCACGACGGGCCGACCCTGCGGAGGACCGCCCGCTAGAGGGGCTGAGGCCGCGGCCCTTCAGGCCGTACCACTCCTATAGGCCAGCGCAACGCCCTGAGGCCTCCCCTGAAAAGGCCGAGCCCTAGCCCCGAGACACCCAGGACCGCGCCCCCTCCCAGGGCTGGCCCGACCCTCCCAAAGGCCGCGCCCACGACGACCCCCTCCCCTAGGCCAACCCGGAGCCCCCTCCCCACCTTTAGGGCCTGATCCCCTCTCTCGCCCCGATCGGCCCGCGCCGACCTGCGCCTGCTGCTCGGGCCCGGCTCCGGCTTCGGCTCCCGCTGTCGGCCGCTTCACCGGGACCCGAAATCGCGAGTCGGTCCCGCCGCCTCCATCTCGCCGGACTTCCCAGCAGCCCCCGCGCCGCCTTAAAGGTGAAGCCGCTACCTCGGCGGCGTCGGAGGGGGCGAAACAAGCTCTCTGACTGCTTGCTGCCTTAAAGGAGCGCGGGCCGGGCCGGCTCCAGCGGGAGAGGGAGGGGGCGGGGCCATCGGGGAAGGGGCGGGGCTAGACGGGGCGGGGGCGGGACTAGGGACCACCCGGGGCGCAGTTCCCAGTGGCCGCCAGCTCTGAGGGGTGCCTCGGCTGCAAAATGCCGCGGGGCCTCAGGGTGTGGAGCTGCTCGGGAGGTCGAACCCGAAAGTACCTACTGTGACGCCATCGAGGACGGCGGGAGAAACAGGCCCAGAGAGAACGCTGGGCTTCCCGGAGTACAGAGCGAGGCAGTTACCACTAACTGAGCGCCTACTGCGTGTTGCGCGCTTTGGTGCCCTGGGTGCATTGACTTAATGCTCACAAAGACCCGGGAAGTGAGTGCCGCTGTTACCTGATTTGCAGATCTGACCCCAGGCTCCGCATCCTGGAGTCATATCTGGTGGGGGATGCACCATCTCTGACAGAGGTGGTTCAGCGCCCTTAGGTCAAGTACATCCTGTGACAGGGAGCTTACTAGTTCGGCTTTGAGACAGCTCCAAAAGTTAGCACAATTTTCCTCGGATAGAACCGAAATGCCTTCCTGCATTGCTTACCCACAGCCCTAGCTCTGTCTTCAGGAAGAAGTCCCTTCACTCAGTCCTGCGGCAGTTTCCTGACCTTTCCCCATCCCAGTTTCTCCTTTCTGGGTGTAATCTAGCATGTCAGTCCGGATCCTGCTCAGAAGGTGGTGCTCAGCCCAGGGCCCAATGACCAGACACAAGGCGTCTAACTGCACAGATCAGAGGGACGGTCCCCTCATAATGAGGATGCCACCTGTCCACAAAAAAAAAAAAAAAAAGCCGCAAATCAGGCTGCCTTTGACACAAGTGAAGACCCTCTATTGTGCACATCTCAGTAACATCCAACCAGATTCTTCTCAAACCTGTGCTGTGCCAATTACTTTTTTTAAGAGACAGGTTCTTACTTTATCACCCAAGCTGGTGTGCAGTGGTATGATCATAGCTCGCTGTAACCTCAAACTCCTTTTTTTTTTTTTTCTTTTTGAGATGGAGTCTCTGTCTCACAGGCTGGAGTGCAGTGGCTCAATCTTGGCTCACTGCAACCTCTGCCTCCTGGGTTCAATCTTGGCTCACTGCAACCTCTGCCTTCCACCTCAGCCTCCCCAGTAGCTGGGATTACGGGCGCCTGCCACCACACCTGGCTAATTTTTTGTATTTTTAGTACAGATGGGGTTTCACCATGTTGGCGTGAGCAACCCACCTTGGCCTCAGCCCAGCCTGTAACCTCAAACTCCTAGGCTCATGAAAATTTCCCATCATAGCCTACCAAAAAGCTAAGACTACAAGTACATGTCACTACACTTGGCTATTTCTTTTCCAATTCATTTTCTTAGAGACAGGTTCTCAATATGTTGCCCAGGCTGGTTGGTCTCAAGCGATCCTCCACCTTGGCCTCCCAAAGTGTTGGGATTACAGGCATGAGACACCATGCCAGGCATGACTTTTTCCAGGTAGCTAATACTTTCATATGTGCAACATTGAAAGGACATACAAAGGCTGGACTTAGTGGCTCACACCTGTAATCCCAGCACTTTGGGAGGCTGAGGCAGGTGGATCATCTGAGGTCAGGAGTTCGAGACCAGCCTGGCCAACATGGTGAAACCCTGTCTATACTAAAAATACAAAAATTAGCTGTGCATGGTAGTGTATGCCTGTAGTCCCAGCTGCTGGAAGGCTGAGGCAGGAGAATTGCTTGAACCCGGGAAGCGAAGATTGCAGTGAGCCCAGACTGCACCATTGCACTCCAACCTGGGCGACAGAAAGACTGTCTCAAAAAAGAAAGAAAAAGGCATACAAGCAAGTTACAGTGAAATGTAGTTATCTGTGACTGTTGTCCATCCAGCTCCCCTTTCCAGAAGCACCGTCCACCGTCCATTGTTTCTTAGGTTTATTGATTATATTGTTTGCAACAGTGCTGAACTTGTGTTTATCCCTATCCATTTCAGCTGGTCAGTTTTCCTCCTGGGCCCCTGAGGTTGGGGTCTTTTGTGTTTGGGATCTGTGGTCCTTCAGCCCTCACATTGGCCATATTTTCCAGATATATTGCCACTGGATGGGCTGGGCTCAGTGGCTCACACCTGTAATCCCAGCACTTTGTCAGGCCAAGGCAGACAGATTGCTTGAACTCAGAAGTTCAAGACTAGCCTGAGGAACATGGTGAAAACACATCTCTACAAAAAATATGGCCAGGCGTGGTGGCTCACACCTGTAATCCAAGCACTTTGGAGGCCAAGGCGGGCAAATCACCGGAGGGCGGAAGTTCAAGACCAGCCTGACCAATATGGTGAAACCCCGTCTCTAAAAAAAAAAAAAATTGGGCCAGGCGAGGTGGCTCCTGCCTGTAATCCCAGCACTTTGGAAGGCCAAGGCAGGCGGATCATGAAGTCAGAAGTTTGAGACCAGCCTGGCCAATATGGTGAAACCCCGTCTCTATTAAAAATACAAAAATTAGCCAGGCATGGTGGTGCTTGCCTGTAGTCCCAGCTACTCGAGAGGCTGACGCAGGAGAATTGCTTTAGCCTGGGAGAGGGCGGTTGCAGTGAGCTGAGATCATGCCACTATAGTCCAGCCTGGGTTACAGAGCGAGACCCCGTCTCAAAAAAACAAAAACAAAAATTAGCAGGGCATGGTGGTGTGCACCTGTAGTCCTAGCAACTCAGGAGGCTGAGGTGGGAGGATGGCTCAAGCCAGCAGGTGGAGGTTGCAGTGAGCAGAGATTACATTATGCCACTGCACTCCAGCCTGGGTGGCAGAGTCAGACCCTGTCTCAAAATATACACATACATATATGTCATGTTGATTGCACTTTGGTAAGTCTGCCTCTGTGTACACAGACTCCATCCCATGACTGGACTCCCATCTGGCCAGCATGTTCTGTTCACAGGGAGGAAACAGAATCTGGAGCACGTGGCACTTTTGTTCTTCTTGATGACACTAGGTTTCAAAATCTTTTGAGAAATAACTTTCTTAAAAGGCTTTCCCTCTAGAGATTGAGATTTGGTGGTGCCAGGATGAATCCTGGGCACCTCTTGGGATTTTTTTTTTTTTTTTTTGAGACAGAGTCTCACTGTGTTGCCCTGGCTGGAGTGGAGTGGTGAGATCTTGGCTCACTGAAACTGCCACCTCCCAGGTTCAAGTGATTCTTCTGCCTCAGCCTCCTGAATAGCTGGGATTACAGGCACATGCCACCATGCCTGGCTAATTTTTGTATTTTTAGTATGCAAAATTTTATCATATTGGCCAGGCTGGTCTCAAACTCCTGCCCTCATGATCTGCCCGCCTCGGCCTCCCAAAGTGGACTTTTTTTTTAAGAGTCAGGGTTCTTAAAAAAACCACTGTCACCCAGGGTAGAGTGCAGTGGAACAATCATAGTTCACTTCAGCTTCGAACTCCTGGACTCAAGTGATCCTCCCGCCTCAGCCTCTTGAGTAGCTGGGACTACAGGCAGGTGCTCACCATGCCCAGCTAATTTTTAGTTTCTGGGCTGTCCAGGACACAGGCTGTCCCTATGTCGCCCAGGCTGTTCTTGAACTGCTGGGATCAAGCGATTGTCCCACCTTGGCTTCACAAAGTGCTGGTATTACAGGTGTGAGCCACAAGTCCGGCAGTCTCTTGTGACTTTAAAACCTAACTGGTGCCTGTGCTGTGCACCTGGATTGAAAGCGCTGTTTCAGTGTCTCTGTTTTGCAAGTGAAGAAACTGAGGCTCAGAGAAGGGAAGACGGTTGCACCCACCTCACTAGACTTTAGACTTTTTTTTTTTTTTTGAGACGGAGTTTTGCTCTTGTTACCCAGGCTGGAGTGCAATGGCGCGATCTCAGCTCACCGCAACCTCTGCCTCCTGGGTTCAAGCAATTCTCCTGCCTCAGCCTCCCAAGTAGCTGGGACTACAGGCGTGCATCACTGTGCCCAGCTAATTTTTGTGTTTTTAATAGAGACGAGGTTTCACCATGTTGATCAGGATGGTCTCGATCTCTTGACCTCGTGATCCACCTGCCTCGGCCTCCCAAAGTGCTGGGATTATAGGCATGAGCCACCATGCCCGGCCTAGACTCTTTTTTTTTTTTTTTTGAGACAAAGTCTTGCTCTGTTGCCTAGGCTGTAGTACAGTGGTGCAATCTCAGCTTCTGCAACCTCCGTCTCCTAGATTCAAGCAATTTTCCTGTCCTAGCCTCCTGAGTATCTGGGGTTACAGGGGCCTGCCACCATGCTTGGTTAATTTTTGTATTTTCAAGTAGAGATGGGGTTTCACCATGTTGGTCAGGCTGGTCTTGAACTCGTGACCTCAAGTGATCCACCTTCCTTAGCCTTCCAAAGTGCTGGGATTACAGGTGTGAGCCACCACACCCAGCCTCACTGGGCTTTTCATCCTGCTGTTCTCAGGGAGTTCAAGCTCCCAGTGACCAGTGACTGCACCTCTCAAATCTAAAATTCAGATGATTGTGTCCAGCGTGTAAGGGAAACCAGCCACATGGAGTAGAGGTCAAGAGGACCCAGGCTGAGTTGCTTGTTGACACCCACACAAAAGTACGGTTGTATGTACCCTCAACAGACAGCCTGAGGCTGGTTCACCCTGAGGCAGAGGACATCTGGTGCCTGCATGCGTACCTCCACATGGATGTGGATGTGTTCACAGGCCCAGTACTGCAAACACTGCGTACCAGGTAAGCACGCACAGGACTCCTGCTTTCTTTCCCTGTGCTCTCTCTTTAATAAAGGAGCTTATTTCTTTCTTTCTTTTTTTTTTTTTTTGTGACAGAGTCTCACTCTGTCACTCAGGCTGGAATGCAATGGCACAATCTTGGCTCACTGCAACCTCTGCCTCTTGGTTAAAGTGATTCTCCTGCCTCAGTCTCCTGAGTAGCAGGGATTACAGGTACCCACCATCACATCCAGCTAATTTTTTGTATTTTTAGTAGAGACGAGGTTTCTCCAGGTTGGCCAGGCTGGTCTCAAACTCCTGACCTCAGGAGATCTGCTCACCTCGGCCTCCCAAAGTGCTGGGATTACAGGTGTGAACCACCGCGCCGGCTCAAGGAGTACATTTCTTTTATCATCTTTTCCCCAGTAAATGGAGAGAACGCTTGTCAATCTCCCTTTTTGACGTGTGCAGATTCCTCCCTCTGGCTGTTCTGCTCACCATCTTTGGGCTTCAGTGGTTTCTTTGTGGTTCTTCTTAGGCGCTGGCTGCTTCTCCCGGTGTGCTGGTGGGGGAAGGCTGGGCCTTCCCTGCTGGTTCTCATGTTCTTATCCCTTAGCCTTGCATATGTTTGGCCCTTTCAGCCACTTGGCTCTTTATCTTGTCTCTGAGGATTGCACTGTGTCTCTGAAAGGAAGAGACTGTTACTTCATCCTGCACTGTCCTGTGCTCCCCCAACAGCTGCTGGTCTTATGCCAGGCTACTGATGGGCACTCAGTAAATGGAGAATAAAGGAAGAAATCCATGTTCAGTGGTGATTCAGCTCCTTATTCCCTTTCCACAGTGCTCAGCAGCCCCCTGCCATCCCATGCCTGGGAAGTTGTTCTTGCTGCTTTTAATGTTACCATTTCCTCCCTGAAAATCACTCCCAATGCTCCTACTCCATCCCTTTGGATCCTCAGAAGCCCTCTTCCCACTGAAATCTACTTTCTTAAATTATTCTTTTTCTTTTGGCTAGCTTCCCTCCCTTTCTCTGAAGTAGCTGGGGGACTTTTGCCAAGGCTATCATCCCACTTAAAATGTCAGCAAATAAGGCCGGGCACAGTGGCCCACGCCTGTAATCACAACACTTTGGGAGGCTGAGGCAGGTGGATCACTTGAGGTCAAGAGTTCAAGACTAACCTGGCCAACATGGTGAAACCCCATTTCAATTAAAAATGCAGAAAATTAGGTCAGTGTGGTAGCTGTTGCCTGTAGTCCCAGCTACTTGGGAGGCTGAGGCAGGAGAATCGCTTCAACCCGGGAGGTGGAGGTTGCAGTGAGCCACTGCACTCCAGCCTAGGCAACAGAGCAAGACTCTGTCTCAAACAAACAAATCCTCCAAAACAGCATCAGCAGATTCATCCATAAGCACTCAAGATGGAAGCCTCCTTAAAGACCACATCTCCGCCGCTTCCTGACAGGCCCTGGTTCTACCTTGCACACTACTAGTTGGTTCTTTCTACTACTGAGCCAAGAATCATGTCTGCTCAGAGCTGTCCCCAGAGGCTCCTGGTTCCTGTCTTGTGGCCGTATAGCAAATCTGTACCATCTCTTCCTTGCAGCCTCCCAGCCAGGGTAGATGGGTCCTGCCCTGCTCAGAGGAGGGAACACAAGCCTTGGGGTCAGACTCAGCTAAGTTCAAAGCCGTGCTTCTCCAGTGGTGTTGCTTTTTAAGTATGGCCTTCTATTTTGCCTGCTTCCTCATCTGTAAAGCAGGGTTCCTGTTACCTACTTTGTTGGGTCATCCAGAGAATGCAATAAAAGGGCATAAAGGCTTAACATTAGGCCTTCTACAAAACAGTCTCTATTCCTAGTGGTTGTTTATTCTCATCACCATCAAGCTCAGTATTCAACAGACCCTGTGCTAGTGAGTGCAAGGTGTGGAAAAAGAATGAGAAATACAGAGCAGCTTCTGCCGGCAGTGTTGCTGGACAGAGCTGCAGTCAGAATGAAGGTGAGCCACAAATGAGGTGGCAGAGACTGAACAGAAGCGTTAGCTGTGTGGCATGAACAGCAGGTGCCCACGTGATCAGGAAGGAGATGAGCCCAGTGAAGGATGAGTTCAGCTCTCCCACATGGTGGGGAGGCCTACATCTCCATCTCTGGCCCAGATCAGTCTCCTGAGCTCTACCCAGACCCCTATATTCCATTTCCAGTTGGAATAGCTCTAAGTCCTGTCCAAATCTCCTGTAGGGATGCTGACACAGGGCAGTCAGTCTGTCCTTGACTCTCTTTTAACTGTTTTTCTTTCTTTCTTTTCTTTTTTTTTTTTGAGACAGAGTTTCATTCTTGTTGCCCAGGCTGGAGTAAAATGGCTCATTGCAACCTCCATCACCCGGGTTCAAGTGATTCTACTGCCTTAGCCTCCTGAGTAGCTGGGATTATAGGTGTGTACTACCCACCTATTTTGTATTTTTAGGAGAGATGGGGTTTTACTCTGTTGGTCAGGCTGGTCTCGAACTCCTGACCTCAGGTGATCCACCCCGCCTCAGCTTTCCAAAGTTCTGGGATTACAGATGTGAGCCACTGCACGTGGCCTCTTTCTTTCTTTCTTTATTTTTTAAGAGATGGGGTTTCACCATATTGGTCAGGCTGTTCTCGAACTCCTCACCGCAGGTGATCCACCTGTCTCACTCAGCCTCTCAAAGTGCTAGGATTACAGGTGTGCACCACTGTGCCCAGCCCCTCCCCCCCCTTTTTTTTGAGGTGGGGTCTTGCTCTGTTGCCAGGCTGGAGTGCAGTGGTGCAATCTCGGTTCACTGCAACCTCTGCCTCCCAGGTTCAAGCGATTCTCTTGCCTCAGCCTCCCAAATAGCTGGGATTACAGGCATCTGCCACCATGCCCAGCTAATTTTTTCATTTTTACTAGAGACGGGGTTTCACCATGTTGGCCAGGGTGGTCTCTATCTCCTGACCTTCTGATCTACCCGCCTTGGCTTCCCAAAGTGCGGGGATTGCAGGCATGAGCCACTGTGCCAAAGCCTTTCCTTTCCCCCCACTTTTTTTTTTTTTTTTTTTGAGATGGAGTCTCACTCTGTTGCCTGCCCATGCTGGGGTACAGTGGCACAATCTCAGCTCACTGCAACCTCTGCCTCCCAGGTTCAAGTGCTTCTCATGCCTCAGCTTCCCAAGTAGCTGGGATTACACGTGCCCACCACCATGCCCGGCCAATTTTTGTATTTTTAGTAGAGACGGAGTTTCACCATGTTGGCCTAGCTGGTCTCAAACTCCTGCCCTTATGTGATCTGTCTGTCTTGGCCTCCCACAGTGCTGGGATTACAAGCATGAGCCATCATGCCCGGCCTCAACTCTGTTTTCTAACCAGCTGCTAAAACTTGTTAATGCTACCTCTGAAGTCGCTCTCAAATCTATTTCCCTCCAACCCTTCTACCTTTATGATGCCCTCATTACATCTTTTCCAAATGGCTGCTGCAGCCTTCAAGCTCATCTGCCAGTCTGCAGAGCAGGCCTTGTTTCCTCTGACATGTTGTAGTAAGATCTTTCTAAAATCCATTGTCTTACTTCTCTGCCTAAGTCCCTTTGCCAGCTCCCATCTCTCAGGACAGAGTGTGCAATCCTTGTTCCAGCTCACAGTAGTGAGGCTCCTCAGGGCCTGGGCTCTTCCTTCTGCTCCTGCCCCATCACTCACCATCCCCATTGCCTCCAGCCACACTGAGTCCCGTGTGGTTCTCAACATCAGCCACATTCTCTCGAATCTCTGCTTTTGGCACATGCTACTTCCTATGCCCAGAATAGGAATCCTTGTCAGATGCCTTCAGGATGCCACTCAGCTGTCATTTCCTTTGGGACATCTTCTTGGACACCTCTTCCTGCAGGGTGGACATCCCTCCTGCGTGCACCTGTGAGACCTGTCATGCTGTGTGGTGATGGTCCATCTCCCCTACTAGCCTTAGAGTTCCTGTGTAGATTGGGACCCAACCTAAGTTCATGCTGTACCTAGGACACGAACTGACACATAGTAGGAAGTTAATAAAAGCCAGATGATGTATGGATGGTTGGGAAGATGGGATCTGAGTAGGGTCCTGAAGTATGGCCTGAGACAGACGATAGGGTTTAGAAATGACCTCTTCTCAGCCGATCTGTGTGCATTGAACAAGTGATTTAACCCTCACTCTCACATTAAACCAACCTTTATTGAGGGTCTGCTGCGTGCCAGGGTGCTGGGTGCTGCAACAATGAGTCCGGCAGCCTGAGTCCCTGTCTTCCTGGAGCTCTCATTCAATTGGGGTAGAGAGACATTTGCTGCAGGTAACAGTGAATGCTATGACTGAAGAGACAGCAGAGGCCAATAACCAGGGTTTGGGTGGGGTGGTTGGGGAGAGTTCTTGAAGGAGGTGATACAAAGGCCACATCCTAAAGGAAAAGGAGCTCACTTTGGGGGTGGGAGAAGGATGTGGGCACTGAAAGGTCAGGTGTGGCACAAGGGTGGTGAGCACGGCAGAGGGAAAGCAACTAGAAGTGAAGACAGTAAGTCAGGTGGAGCCAGATCACGGGCCTGGTGGATGGGGCTTGGCCTCTATTCAGAGGGCACTGGGAGGACGACGGACTCTATGCAAGGTGCCCTGGCTTACATTTGGAAATGGTGTTTGGGAGGCAGCATGGCCAAGAGTTGCTGATGGACTGGGAGGGGGATGTGTGGATGACTCCAGGTTTCTGGCTGGAGTGACAGGATGGATGCTGGTACCATTACCAAGACTGGGAAAGGTCAAGGGAAATCAGGAGTCTGGCTTTGGCCATGTGTAGTCTGGGATGCCTGTGAGTGTTCAAGTCGCCACGTAAGTGGTTAGATAGGAGGCTTTAGAGTTGGGAGGGGAGGCTCTGACCTTTGGTTTCCTCCTTTGCAAAAGGAAGCATCAGCAGAATTGATTTCACAGGGAGGGCTCCTCTAAGGACTGGATGAAATAAACCATGTAAGGCACTCAGCAGCAGCCTGTATGTGAAGATGACAGCTATTAACGTGTCAGTCCTTGGACACAGCAGGGGAAAGGAGTGGCAAAAGAAGCAGTTTAAAGATTAGTCTGAAACCTCCTGTACAGGAGAATCCCAGATGATGCATGTAGGTATAATCAACTCCTCATCCAAGTGTGAGCTGCACCAGCAACTTCCTTCCAAAGAGGACAGGATGGAAGCAGGTGTGTGGGACTTTACAGTGAGGGGCCCAGGTCAGCATCATCAGGGATGTCATGTTGACAGCATCTGCCCTTGACAGGCTGTGCTGAGAAGGGCATTCACCTTTGAAGCCTTCCTCCCCACAACCTAGAACCTCCATCCAGCCATGAGAAGAGCATCAGACGATCCCCAATTGAGGGACATTTTGCAAAACGCCTGACCAGTAATCCTCAGAACTGTAAAGGTCATCAAAAATAGAGATCAAAAGTCTGAGAAAATGTCATAAACCAAAGGAGCCTAAGAAGACAGAATGGGCCAGGGGCATTGGCCCATGCCTATAATCCTAGCACTTTGGGAGGTCATGAGAGGAGGACTGATAAATGAGGCCAGGAGTTCAAGACCCCACCTCTACCAAAAAACAAAACAAAGAGCCAGGTGTGGTGATACATGCCTATAGTCCCAGATAGGAGGCTGAGGTGGGAGGATGGCTTGAGCCCAGGAGTTTGAGGCTGCAGTGAGCTAAGATGGCACCACTGCACTCTAGCCTGGGCAAGAGAGCAAAACCTGGTCTCTAAAATCAACAACAAAAATGGAGAAAGGGCATTAGGGAAAAACTAAGGACATATATATAAACTAGGGACATTTATTTATTTATTTAATTTGAGATGGAGTCTTACTCTGTTGCCCAGGTTGGAGTGCAGTGGCAAGATCTCGGCTCACTGCGACCTCCGCCTCCTGGATTCAAGTGATTCTCCTGTTTCAGCCTATGTAGTAGCTGGGATTACAGGTGCCTGCCACCATGCCTGGCTAATTTTTGTATTTTTAGTAGAGATGAGGTTTCATCATGTTGGTCAGGCTGGTCTCGAACTCCTGACCTCAGATGATCTACCCACCTAAGCCTCCCGAAGTGCTGGGATTACAGGAATAAACCACCATGCCCAGCCAAAATAGGGACTAAATAATAATAAATAATTATTATTTAGTTAATAATCGAGCATCGTGATTGGTTCACTAGTTATGACAAATGTACATGAATGTAAGGGAAACTGCCAGGGTGGTATACATAGCCACTCTTTCTACTATCTTTGCAACTCTTCTGTAAACCTAAAGGTATGCTTCTTTTTTTGAGATGGAGTTTAGCTCGTTACCCAGGCTGGAGTGCAATGGCGCAATCTGGGCTCACTGCAACCTCCGCCTCCTGGGTTCAGGCAATTCTCCTGCCTCAGCCTCCTGAGTAGCTGGGATTACAGGCACGCGCCACCATACAGAAAATACAGCTAATTTTCTGTATTTTCAGTAGAGACGGGGTTTCACCATGTTGACCAGGATGGTCTCGATCTCTTGACCTTGTGATCCACCTGCCTCGGCCTCCCAAAGTGCTGGGATTACAGGCTTGAGCCACCGCGTCCGGCCAACCTAAAGGTATTCTAAAATAAAATAGTTTACTTAAAAATAAAACCAGTCTGGAGTTGGCATGCAGGTTAGAGGCTCTTAAACTTTCTGCACCAAAATGCCATCCCTTTGCCTTTAGTCTCTGGCGGATCTGCTCTGGTACAGCCTTAACTCCTGGTGACTGGGCAGAGCTGCTTCAAGTCAGCACCTTCCACCTGAGTTGCCTTGGGCTACAAACTGTTTCTAAACAACTGACTTCCTCTTCTTTGCTCGGGGTAGGAGTCTATCTTCTTACTGCTGAGCCTAGGAGAAAACCCAGGTGTCTTTTGGGCTAAGGCATCAGTAGCACATCTGGATTTGGGACCCCATTCCAGCAGCACGAGGAACTTCATTCTGTAAACAGATATTTATTGTGCACCTGTGATGGGCCAAACAGTCTTCTGGGTGCGAAGGATACAACCGGGAAAACCATTTCCTCTTTTCTTGGTGCTTGCATTCTTGTGGGAGAGACAAATGAATAATTAATGCCAAGGAGTGGGAAATATGAATAAGGAAAAAAAAAAAGGGTAGGAGAAGGGAAGGCCTCCTGAGGTGATATTTCAGCCAAGACCTGAATGAGGGAGCAAGCCATAAGGACCTGGAGGCATTAGCAGGATGGACAGGACCAACGATCTGTGCAAAGGCCATGAGGCTGAGTGGTGTCTGAGGAATGTCACAAGGCCAGTGAGGAGGGGAAGTGTAAGAGGAATTAAGATCCAGCAGCTCCTGGGAGGTCAGACTATGTGAGCCTCTTCACAGGGGAGGCTTCAGCTTACACACCTGGGTAGGTGGCACACTCTGCACAGTCTGGATCAGCAATCCAACACAATCTGCTTAACTCTGAAAAATCTCTTTGGCTACAAAGAGAACAGGCTACAGGGAAAAGAGGGTGGAAGCAGCGTTAATTAGAAGCCTATCCAGATAAGAGATAATTGCAGCAGAGGAAGGGGAGAGGCACTGTCAGGGTAAGCCAAGAGGACTTGCTGATGGATTGGATGGTGGGTACGAGAGAAACAGCAATTGAGGAGGATTCCCCAGTTTTCAGCCTCGGAACTTAAGAATGGAGTTTGCATTTACTAGGAGGGAAGTCTCTCAGGGGAGCACATTTCACGACATGGGACCAAGTGAGCTCCCTTCAGGGCTGAGTGTGTGGAGAGGAGGCTAGAGGCTGAACCCCTGAGTGCTCCAGGTTCGAGGCTGGGAAGCTGAGGACACTGTAGCAAGGGAGGCCAAGAAGGAGAGGCCAGGGAGGTGGGAGAGCAGAGAGCTGTCCACAGTGCAGGTGGAAAGACTCAACCAGGTGATTATTTGCATCCAATGCTACTGATAGGATTGGGCAACCCAGGCCATTGAAACCTTGGTAAGGAAACTTTTGGTAGGATTGTGAGGAAGAAACTGGAAGGGACTGGGCAGAAGTGAAGATGGGGAACACAAAGCTCTTTGGAAGATTTTTGCTGTAAGGGGAGCAGACAAGGCATGGCAGCTGAAGGGAACCTGGAAGTCTATGGTCTTTAATATTGAGCTTATCCACTTGGGATGCATGTAAGTGGGTGGGAAAGTCCCGGCAGAGGAGAGAACCCACAGTACAGGAGAGCGGGTGACTGTAGGAGCAAAGCCCTCAAGGAGTGGAGAGGGATGGGCCCAGGGATGTGAGCAGGGTGGGGGATTTATTGCCACAAAAGGGAAGACTGAGGATATGGTGTCAGACACAGACGAGCTGAGAGTTCACCCCTCACCCTCTCATAGGACTGGGCCAGAACCTAAGAGGGCCAGAAGCAGGGGTCCAAGTCTACCTGTCCCGCCACCTCCACTGAAGCTCCCTGGCCCCCAGCACTGCAGAGCCCCTGCCCTGCAGCCCTCGTCTGGCTGCGCTCTGGGAAGGCCTTATGGGCACTTCATCCTGCTCTGCAGCCACATTCACGACCTGGGTCTAGTTCACACTAGGTATGATTTGCTTCTCCTGCCTTCCCTCTCACCAACACCGCTATCGCCTCATTTAGGAGGCAGGCATGATTTTCATTTTCTAGGCTCAGAGAGTTTGAGCAGGGCCACACAGCTGGGTCCCAGACCCTCTCCACGTGAGCTCATCTGGGCACAGGGCTTGGGGAACCCAAGACTGAGGCCAGTGACAGCAGGCTCTGCATGGCCATCCACTCCTATGGGGGTGTACCTGCAGGGCAAGTATGCCAACTGCTGTCCCTTCTGCAAGGCTTCACCTCTGGGCACTTTTTTTTTTTTTTTTTTTGACGGTCTCATTCTGTCGCCCAGGCTGGAGTGTTGTGGTGCAATCTTGGCTCACTGCAGCCTCTGCCTTCCAGGTTCAAGTGATTCTTGTGCCTCAGCTTCTTGAGCAGCTGAGATTACAGGCACACACCACCATGCCCTGCTAATTTTTTGTAGTTTTTAGTAGAGACAGCGTTTCACCGAGTTGCCTAGGCTGGTCTCAAACTCTTGAGCTAGGCAATCCGCCTGCCTTGGCCTTCCCAAGTGCTAGGACTACAGGCGTGAGCCACCGTGCCCGGCCACCTCTGGCCACTTCTTCATGGCAGAGGCTGTGTGTGCAAGTCTGGCTTGGAAGCCTGTGGAAGAACCAGGTGCCCAGGGAACAGTGGCTACCACTGCTTTCCATCTCTAAGTCAAGGGCTGGCAGAAAAGGGAACTTCATAGATGGACCTCAGCCCCAGCCCCTCCACCTGCAGAGGCAAAGACCCCTCGGCTCAGACTTCACCAACCTGGAGCAGGGGAGAGAAGCTAAATTCTGACCTTTGATCAGAAGTGGGGAAGCCACTCTCAACATGTCACTGCCTTAGGTGAGATTTGGGGATGCTGGGTTCCT